>NW_009953994.1:348979-370489 GCF_000747805.2 Chaetura pelagica
AAACAAAGAGACACCTCAAAAGCAGACGTTGCCCATCAATTGCCATCATGGAACAGCAGTTGCTGCCTGCTGCCCTAGGACATGCTGGGTGGGGAGCCCTGTGATGTCTTGCAATGAGTATGACAAGCATGTGACAGGTTAAAATACAGCACTGCACACCCAGATGTCACAACAAGGAGCAACGACTGGGGTGGTGGCTACTGCAGGGCTGGACCTCTCTCTGTCTGTAACAACATGCCCCAGTAAGAAGAATTTATGCTTGGAGACAATGGGCCCTGCCAACAAAATGCCCTGTCCCAGAGCCCACTGCAGAGCAAATGCACTGCAGGCACTGCTGAAAGGAAAAAAAAATCATGAAAAAGAACAGTTTTCAAAGTCTCCCAGGAAGAATCTGAGCTTTTTCAAGAGAGGGTTTCTGAGCTGGCTGTCTGGCACACAGGGAGCACATCTGCAATTCTCCAGCCAAGGCATCTAATATTAAAATATCATGTTATTTATTCTTTCTCTGTGATATCAAAAATGGTAACTAGGCAACATCTCAACTACTGAGTGGACTCTAAATCTCAAACCACTTAAATATGAGATCAAAGTGAAAAATGGGAAACAGTAATTTATAACCTGTTCTTTTTGTTTAGATCTAGGAGAACCAACCATCCTGCCCTTATTGCTCCTGGGCTAATGTCTTCATATGCTCAAGGACCCTCAAACATACAAACACTGCAGAAAAGGGAGGTAAAGGGGACTTGCAGGGTTGTTCACAGACAAGGTGTTAATAGCCCTCCATGGGATGGATAAACACCTGGGTTTGTGGACAGCCCAGTGATGTTGGCCTGAAAACAACTGCCTGCTGCTGGTTTGAATCTCAACAGCTCCTCTGGGGTTTTCAATGCAGAAGAGAGCAGAAAAGTGGCAGTAAGATATCAGTCTACCACGGTGTAAGAGGACTTCTCCAAACCCAATGTCTAGCCCAGTGTCTTGGTCATGCAAAGACACAGGAGACCCAGGAAAGGACATCCAGGAAACTTCAGGCTTTACCCAGGAAAGACTGAATATATATTGTTACCAGAACAAACTCACCAAAAAGCCCAAACCAACATCTTCACTGAAAAAAAAAGGGAAGGCTGGGAATGATAAAACTAAATGGTTCTTGGGGTAGGATTTTTAGTGACATCAAAGTCTATAGAAACCAACATAGAACCACAGAAACACAGACTGGTTTGGGTTGGGAGGGACCTTAAAGATCACCCAGTCCCAACCCCCTGCATGGGCAGGGACACCTCCCACCAGCCCAGGCTGCTCCAAGCCCCATCCAACCTGCCCTTCAACACTGCCAGGGATGGGGCAGCCACAGCTTCTCTGGGCAACCTGGGCCAGGCTCTCACCATCTTCACCATAAAAAAAATTCACCCTAGTCTGAATCTCCCCTCTTTTAGTTTAAGCCTGTTATGAGCATGAATATTAACATTATTAATATGAAGATTTTCAACCATCAGCAACATTCCTGATGTGCAGACACAGCCATTCAACTTCCTGCTGCAAAGAAAGATTGCTCAGCACCATCTGCACTTCTCCTCAAATGCCAGGCTCAGGAAGCAAGATGAAAGCCTGATTCAGATGTGACAAGGCACTGAGGATGAAACAGGGCCAGCAGCCAAGAGACACCTCAAAAGCAGACGTTGCCCATCAATTGCCATCATGGAACAGCAGTTGCTGCCTGCTGCCCTAGGACATGCTGGGTGGGGAGCCCTGTGATGTCTTGCAATGAGTATGACAAGCATGTGACAGGTTAAAATACAGCACTGCACACCCAGATGTCACAACAAGGAGCAACGACTGGGGTGGTGGCTACTGCAGGGCTGGACCTCTCTCTGTCTGTAACAACATGCCCCAGTAAGAAGAATTTATGCTTGGAGACAATGGGCCCTGCCAACAAAATGCCCTGTCCCAGAGCCCACTGCAGAGCAAATGCACTGCAGGCACTGCTGAAAGGAAAAAAAAATCATGAAAAAGAACAGTTTTCAAAGTCTCCCAGGAAGAATCTGAGCTTTTTCAAGAGAGGGTTTCTGAGCTGGCTGTCTGGCACACAGGGAGCACATCTGCAATTCTCCAGCCAAGGCATCTAATATTAAAATATCATGTTATTTATTCTTTCTCTGTGATATCAAAAATGGTAACTAGGCAACATCTCAACTACTGAGTGGACTCTAAATCTCAAACCACTTAAATATGAGATCAAAGCGAAAAATGGGAAACAGTAATTTATAACCTGTTCTTTTTGTTTAGATCTAGGAGAACCAACCATCCTGCCCTTATTGCTCCTGGGCTAATGTCTTCATATGCTCAAGGACCCTCAAACATACAAACACTGCAGAAAAGGGAGGTAAAGGGGACTTGCAGGGTTGTTCACAGACAAGGTGTTAATAGCCCTCCATGGGATGGATAAACACCTGGGTTTGTGGATAGCCCAGTGATGTTGGCCTGAAAACAACTGCCTGCTGCTGGTTTGAATCTCAACAGCTCCTCTGGGGTTTTCAATGCAGAAGAGAGCAGAAAAGTGGCAGTAAGATATCAGTCTACCACGGTGTAAGAGGACTTCTCCAAACCCAATGTCTAGCCCAGTGTCTTGGTCATGCAAAGAGCTGCCCCTGTGCAGAGAAGGGACAGAGGCACTGGGGCTTTTACTCACCCACTGGGCACTGCTGTCCCATGTGTGACACCACTGTGTCTCCACCACTGCTAAGAAGACCCATCTCCAGATGCTCCTCCAGGAATGCACATGAGCATCACACATGGAAACATTCAAACTGCCAAATGTGGCTTGTTTTAAGCAGAAAGGTCACCAGGTCCATTTTGGGCAGATGAAGAAGCAGAAGGAGCAGGAGTTTGGTTTGGAAGTCTCACCTGGGGATTTTCCTGCATTTAATTCTGCTCTAAAATGAACTTGGACGTGTTTTGCTCCGTGGGACTCTGCTTTCATTTCTCCAGGTATATCCTGTCTCCTAATGGCTTGAATAACTACCACTCAAATGAGAAGTGGAAAAATGTGGAGGCTCAAGACACACACACACACCTCCCTCCTCTCCAGAGAAACCCTTCAGCACGTGGCTCAGAGTGACCCCATCTGTGCTGCTTCAAACACAGTTGCTCACATCTCCATTCAGGAGATCAGCTCCTCCCCAGGAGCAGCTGAGGGGGCTGGAGCAGGTTTGGTTGGAGGAGATGTTGGGACAGTCGTTGTTAATAGATTTTATTAACAACAGGAAAAGCCACCATTTGGATTTTCTATTTCAGCTTATAAATCAGCTGCTGCAAGAGCTATTTGGACTGGTGGATCAGAAAGGCTAGGAATCTGGGAGTGCTTCATGGGAACCAGGACAGAAAGGCAGCCTGTGAAAGATTCAAATAGCCCCCTTTGATTCCAGCAGCCTTTGGGAGTGACACAATCAGCCACTGAAAGCAGTTTAGGGAGAGTTTTTGTCTTCCTAAACCGCAGCTGACACATGGGAATGATTTAACTTGCTAATGAAATTACTCCTGTGAGTTGATCTTTTCCCCCTCTCATGCACACACCCTGGCAGCACATCTGATAACTAGTTTAGACAGGCAGGGAAAGAGCTTGGCCAGGCTGCTTCCAGCCTGTCCCTTCAAACAGCAAATACCTGCTCCACACCAGGCAGGATGTGTCAAGGACAAGGAAGGAGCTTGTAGAAATAAACCTCTTGACCATGGAGAGATCAGCAGGGACAAAGAGCCAAAAATGACTGGTGAGCTTTTGGCAAATTAAACCTGTTTCTTCTCTTGGTCATCTCCAAACACAGCCATGTGCACATTAAAGCACTTATTATTCCTGCAATATTACAAATAAACGATTTAAACACTGTTTGGGTCACTGGCTGAATTCACCACTGACACAATGACCCTACTCTGTGCTTATAAATGTCCACAAATACCTCATAAATGAGATAAGATCGTTTTTTTGTCCTCACTTCAGAGCTCAGGATATCTGCTAAACCTTTAAAACAATGGTTTGCCAATTAGTAGAGTGTTCCCCTGATTTACAGTAAATACACATAATAACCCTCTTGCAAAACAGCTTTTCATTCTGTAGAGACATAAAACTGCTCCTTGCAGGTATTGGTGAAGGCATAAATACAGCAGGTTGCTCCTGGATAATGCACTAAGAGGAGAAAGGGATTAAGTTCACTGAACAGTTCACCAACCTTCATTCCCAGCACAAAAATCAATGGGAAGATAAAAAGCTGTCATGCTCCACCCCACAAGCCCTGGAGATGTTCCTCCCAGGTCCAGAGGGATGGCAAGGAGAGTTGTTAGGCAAAGGACAAAAGTCCTACAGCAAATGTCCCTGCAATTCAGTTGATTCATTTGGATAGCTCAACATGAGTAGTTCTCAAACAATTTCATTTATTTGTATTTATTTATAAGCTGCTAGAAATGCAGCCATCATATTATCTCTGGGTATACAAGCATTGCACCATGAAAAATAACTTGCTGCCAAGTATAATCTCCAATTAATAGCTCAAATCTTAATCTAAACCCATAATGCATGCACATATCATTTTAAAGTTAAGGAAAGAAGCATGTGTAATTGAAAATCTTTAGCAGTTTTGCAAAGAGTTCAATATCAGCAGAGCAGATCTGTTTGTTGGGTGAGCTATCTTGGGGAGGTACAGCTAATGTCAAGAGTAATTATTAGGAGCTGTAGCAGCTCAGGGATCTTCTCTTTACCCTTTAAATGACTTGGGCGTGCAAAAACTGCAGAGAAGTGAGGCCAGTTCTTTGAGGCTGCCCCAGCTCCTGGGCAGTGATCAGCACTGCAGATGACATGGAAGACCAAAGGGGTTTCAGGGCTAATGAATGGATGGTGCCATTCCTGTACACTCCACCTGCCCTGGTCTTTAGGCCAAGCTTCCCACCCCACCTTAGACAAAGAGGGTGATTTTTGCCCTCTGGACCCTCCCTGACTCTGACTTGCTGGGATATCTCAGAGCAGGCAAAAAATTGTTTCAATCAACTGATGTGGAGGTCAGGAGGGATTTTATTATTATTATTATTTCCCCCAAGAGATGAGGAAACCAAGACTTAGCAGAGCTGGGCACACTGAGCCCCTGGGTCCCCCTCATGTCCTGGGAGTCACCCACCAACCACAGACCTGAAATCCTACCTGAATCTGTACATCCTTTCTGGAAAAGGTCAGGCTGTCCCTGCAACCCACCAGCATCATGTCTTTCATCGGGAAGAAGGGAAAATCCATGACATTTATAAACCAGCAGTGACCAGTGACCCCACACACAGCCTGGTTGGGCCGAAGAGAGAGCAGCTGTTGTGCTACCAGCCTGACCCAACATTGTTCCTGCAGGAATAGCACAAAAAAAGGGGGGAAATGGATTAAAACTGGAAGAGGGGAGATTTAGGTGAGACATAAGGAAGAAACTCTTTGCTGTGAGGGTGGTGAGAGCCTGGCCCAGGTTGCCCAGAGAAGCTGTGGCTGCCCCATCCCTGGCAGTGTTGAAGGGCAGGTTGGATGGGGCTTGGAGCAGCCTGGGCTGGTGGGAGGTGTCCCTGCCCATGTAGGGGGTTGGGACTGGATGGTCTTTAAGGTCCTTCCAACCCAAACCAGTCTGGGATTCTGTGATTCCATGAAGTTCACTCTCCCTCTGCAGCAACTGCACTGACCCAAGGCAGGTACAAGAGGCCACCACCCTTCCCTGCTAAAAGCACCTTTCTGTTCTGCACATTAAAATCATAACTTCTGATACATGAAACTGCTACAATGCAATTAAAGCCACTAAACCTCAGAGTGCAGGAGACAATTAAATAGTTTCTTTGCCATCCTTTAATGTAATGGGGTCTAAGCACAGCACTAAATTCCACAAACAAAGCCAGGGTGTCTCCAGCAGGACAGGGGCTCAGCAGCAGAGCCTGGCCACATATTCTGCTATTGGCTGTGGGGGAATTATCACATAAAACCAAAATGAGGATGATGTGTTCCTTCCAACCCAAATTATTCTATGTAAACATGAAGACCAGACACCAGGCCTTTTTTCCAACCTACTTTTAGAGGTGCTGTGACTCCTCCAAAAGACACTTAATCATCTCAGAAGACAGGTATTTGAGAAAGTCTCATTTGCCTGTTGCACTATGGGCCAATTAAAAAAATAATAATATTATTAAACCAACCCACAATAATTTAAAAATACATCCAGAGACATAAACTGATAGGGCTGTATTTTCTTAATAAAAACCACAGAGAAATTACCTCAACCCATGCTCCTGTTGATTAAAGAATTATTTCTAGTGAATAACACCCTCAGTTTGATCATCAGGGATGATGTATTTCATCCCACCCCCTGCCTTCCTCCAGCCTAATCATATACAATATCAACTCTGCAATAATGTGATTATATTAATGGTCCAGTACAGCCACTGTGTCTGAGAGCAACCATTGTTGGAAGGCTCAGGTTTCCAAAGAAGATCAATATTCTTAATTCTAATAAAGAAGGAGCAGAATGAAGTTGTGTCTTGGAAACAATATGGTACATCCTTTGGGGAGCAGTGTCCTGCAAACCATTTCCCATGTGTATATTAAAATTCCAGCATGGTGATAAATGATCCATTATCCCATGTTCCTGTTTAGCACCAAGAGAAATCTGTGAGAAGTCATTGGGTCTTCCAAGTGTCCAACAGCTATAATTATTCTCTACTGTAATTATGTCCTCTTACTTTTCTTGTGCCAGTGGGACAGGTCCATTAAGAAACTCAGAATCATGGAATGCCAGGTTGGAAGGGACCTCAAGGATCATCTGGTCCAACCTTTCTGGGTACTGCTGTAGTTCCTAAGAGGTGACTCAGCAGCACGTCAGTCTGAGACTTCAAACTGTCCAACTGGGGGGAATCCACCACTTCCCACTATTCCAATGTTTGACTGTTCTCCTGGGAAAAAATTTACCCCTTGTGTCCAATCAAAATCTCCCCAACAGCAACTTGTGCCCATCACCCCTCATCTTTTCCACGTGACTCCTTGTAAACAGGGAGTCTCAATCTTCTTTGTAGCCACCCTGTTAAGTACTGGAAGATGGTTATAAGGTCTCCCCAAAGCCTTCTCTCCTCAAAGCTGAACAAACCCAGCTTTCTCAACCTCTCCTCACATGGCAGGTCCTCTGGTCATCTTTGTGGCCCTTCTCTGGGCCCTCTCCAGCCTGTCTGCATCTGGCTTTGTCCCCACAGACCAACTGGCAGCCAAGGGATGGGGCTGGGCTGGAGGGAAGTGGCCACACAACCCAGGCTTGGAGCTTTGGAAATGACCTTAGAGAAATGCACTGATTTTGCTGCTGGGGTTTCTGGCCACCTCTGCTCAGAATGATTCAGATCTTGTGGGGTCAATTTGCTCCCATAGCAGAAAAAAAAACCCAAACCCATCACAATAAACATTTCTTTATCAGACCTCCTGTCTTTTTGAATAGTCAGTGGCAGTGCCAGGCAGGTGAAAAATTGCCAGGTGCATCATTTGGGCAAAACTAAGGAGAGGTGGAGTTAGAGCTGGTGGTTTTGTTGGTGTCCCACAGAATCATTCACATCTTCAGTATTGATGGAGCCCTATGCTGATAACATTTTTAAAACCTCACATAAAAATGCACCTCAGGTACAACCCAACCTATCAGGATGTTTCTTTGCCAGGTCCCCTTTTTTATTTCAAATTCATTTCCTCGCAGTAATCTCATTAATTTGTTCATAAACCATTTTCTGTGCTTGTTTCCCATCAGTATTCACCAAAATGTCAGGCCTTTTGTTAAAATATATGGAGTCAGAGATAAACACAACTCCACATTATTGGAGATTGGAGAAATAATGAAAAATGAGTGTTTTATGATTTGGAAACCATGTAAACATCACCGTGTGTTTGTTGCTGGAATGGCAGCCTGGGGAAGGGTGCACCATTAAAGTCAATGCAATCTTTAATTTAAGGAGCATTTTTATGATGTTTTTCTGTTAATCTTCTAAAGCTATTTGTAGCCTGTAAAAATATGTTTGCTGTAGGGAAGTCTTTATAGTATCAGTGATAAAATATTCCTCCATGGGTTTTGCATCCGTTGCATGGTTGGAATTCAGCAAACCCAGGTCCTGATGAGCAGAGCAATTATGACCATGATGATATTAGCCCAGGGAAAGTATTCTGTTTAATGAACAGCAAATAATTACAAGACATCAGGGTCCCTGGGAAGAGCTCACAAAGAGCACGAGCAGCCTCGTCGGGGCCAGATGTCCAATATTCAGAAGTAGCTTCCTGAACTCTGAGGGCAGCAATGAGGTTTCCACTCCACCACAGCCCCTCGTGAGAGCAGAAATGGGGCCCTCACCCACTGGGCAGCCTGAACAATCAATTGCATGGCTGCACCCACAGCCTCTTTCTGTCTATTACGTGATGATTCTCTTTTGTTTCATGGAATAAAAGCCCCAGACTTGTTCCTGTCAAGTGGCTGCAGAAGCCACTTCCATCACCTGCCAGCCTGGCATGACTGTCACCACTTGTAAACCTACCAGGCTTCCAGGTATTAAAGAGCAAATTAAAGCACTTTAGAACCAACTTGCAAAATTCTTCTCGTATCTCAGCACATTAGAAAGGAGAATGTAAAGAAACACCCAGTGCTTGGCTTCTTCTCACAGTCTAGAGTAGAAAGGGAAATTCCTGCTCCCCTTTGGCACCCCCTGCCCTGGGAGGAGAAGAACATAAAGGCACATTTGGTTGGCCAGGAAAATAATTGACCTTGGGAGGAAAATCCAAGCCTGGTGGGAAAGCTGCTTCTAAAAGCTTCAGAAAAAATGGTTTTTAAACTATACTTTTTCATCCCAAAGCAAAGCAGGGAGGTGACAGTTTCTTTTAATACTGAACTATGGCACAAACGTCAAGAAATTCTTCCTTGGGATTTGTGGACTTTTCAAGTGCATTCCCAGAGTTTAAAGGGGCATATAACAGGACTCTGAAAAAAACCTGCTCATTGGTGCTGTTAAATCCTGTCCATTCCCTGCCAAAGAGTGTCCCAGCCCAAAGGCAACAGCCTCCAGGGATGGGGCATCAACAACCTCCCTGGGCAACCCATTCCAGCTCCTCACCACCCTTAGAGTGAAGAATTTCTTCCCCAAATGGATATGAAATCTCTAATAGATGATCTTTAAGGTCCCTTCCAACCCAAACCATTCTAAGATCCTGTGATACTGCAGTCACTGCAACAAGCCAACAAGAAAACTGCCCACCTGGCCACAGCGCTTTCATGTTTCTGAGTCAACACAACTGGCAAAACCCACTTTTCCTTAAATGTGATGGGTTCCCCCCCCAGTTCACCTATTCAATGTGTGTTTTGTCTTTGTCACAGGCTCCAGGTTGCCCACTTGGCTGAGCACTGCCTCCCTCAGCAGTGGGCTTGCCCCACTGCTTCCTGCCATCAGCAGGGGCTTTAGCAGGGGCTTTACCCACCCTGCAGCTGGGTAGCCCTGCACAGGGCTGTTGCCATTGCCAGCTACAGGCCCTACATTTTGCCCTGAGTTTGCACGGCCTCAGCTCTGCTCTGCCTGAACTTTTCCTGACCTGCCTGCAGCTTTCTCTTTCTTGGATTAGCTGGAACAGCAGGTTTTCTTTTCTAATTGATCAGCTGTCTGTGGCTAATTTGTTTTACTTTTGTTTATCTCTCTGTGGCAAAACTGTAGCATTCTATAGACAGTAGGAACAGGCAGTAACCTTTGTTCTAGGTAGAGCAAGATATTTATCACTAGGGAACTGATGAGTTGGGAAATCCAGACCTGCTACAACAGCAGAGGCTTTGCAAAGTGGGGATCCTGGATGGGCACAGACATGGGGGGTACAGACACCAGCTGGGGACAGGCTGGCATGGGGCACCCCACACCTGCACACAGGGAGGGAAAGAAACACAGAGCTAGAGCTGGACAAAAGTTTGTCCAGAAAAGGTTTCTGGGGTAACCAAAAGAACAGCAGCTCTGTTTTCTGCATTTCAGATACTCTGGATACTGTCTAAACATGCTCAAAGGGCACCTTGTGTAATGAGCTGGGACCTGCCGTGGAGCTGTGGATTAATGAAGAAAGGAAAAGGTATAAAATTGTGTCAGCAAATATATAAACATTACTCCAAGGGGTGAGAAAGAAAAAGCACCACGGACAACCTATCCAAGCAAAGGACAGTTGATGCTGACACCCTTTGGTGCCAGTTTCTCCTGTGCCAGGTGCCACAGAGACCATCACCCCAGCCCTGAGACTTTTTCAGCCTGATGCAAACTTTCCTGCCAGTAAAACCATCACCCCATCCACAACATTTCTTCCTTAGAGTTTATGCACTAGCAAAAGCTCTCCTAGGGGTCTCCAGAAAGATGTGAGCAACACATCCAAGCATCCCTGTCAGTGACTGTGAGCAGAGCATTTGGGTTTTCTCTGCCCAACCAATCCCTTGGATTTTATCCTGACCAGAGCTGAGCCCCAGTCATGGAGCAGTAACTCAAGCCACAGCCAGACACTCTCAGATATTAAATGCAAGCTGAGGAAAAAGGATCAGACATATTTTAGAGCTATTCAAGTTCATGTTCTTCAAGCAGCTATTTTTTAAATTCAATTATTCCTTAGTCTTTTTTTTTTTTTTGCCTTTTTTTTAACCTTTAATTAACATAACTGGGTTTCTTCCGACTTAATCTCATTTCTAAAAAGACCTGTTATCTCTAAAAGATGCCACTGGCTATGGGATTCACCCAAATCCCCAATTATATCACTCTACACCTAGGTAAATTTGAACTTGATTTTATTATATAAATGCAGGATAATCCTTATTTTCTTTCTGTGTTTACTTTGGGCTCTGCAGTACTGATGGTATTTTCTTCTCCTGAATTTATACAGAATCTCAGGCAGCAGGTTCCTGCCACTGAAGTGAGTCCATGAATTTCAATCTAAGGTTTTCTCTTTTGTGAACAGTAAATTTACCAAGGAGTCAAGTTTTGGTGAAACTGAAGCTATTTTGAACTCAGGTCAAATTCATCTAAGAGTTCAGGCTGCAAATTAGCCAAGGAAACATTATTCATGTCAAAAAACATAGTTGATTTTTAATTTTTTGGTGTGTGAAATGTATTTCAGCTGAGATTCATTGAGAAGTGGGTGGGCTGTGAGTGAAATACAAATAGGGAAACTAAGACTGTACATTAAGAAAAATGTTTTTAAACAGTGACCCCAAAAAACACTGAAGTAGCTTGACAAGCAAAGCTGTGGAGTGATGATCACTGCAGGCATGTTAGATATATGGGACCAGACTAGACTTCCTGTGGTCTCTTCCAGCCTCTCTCCATTGCCATGATCATTTCTAACAGTGTGACATCTTCCATCTAGCATCCCAGGGTAAAGTTCTCCTTCTATCAGGTCCCATGGTGTAAAACATGCTGGTATCTGTAGGATTTTTTTATATATAATTATAAAACTTCACATGATGAAGAGCAATGGTATGGAAACCCTGGCTTACAACTACACCTAAGGGTTGTTTGTCACTATCAAGAGAAGTGCAGCACCAAACCCTAAAACACAACATCAGATCAATGACAGAATCCCAGACTGGTTTGTGTTGGAAGGGACCTTAAAGATCACCCAGTCCCAACCCCTGCATGGGCAAGGACACCTCCCACCAGCCCAGGCTGCTCCAAGCCCCATCCAACCTGCCCTTCAACACTGCCAGGGATGGGGCAGCCACAGCTTCCCTGGGCAACCTGGGCCAGTGAGACACCCCAGTCTGTGATGGAAGTCAAAGGCAAGATCTGCTGTCATCTGCTGTCCCCAGGGTGCCAATGTCCCCATCCCTGCTCAGGGAGCTCCAGTTGGCTGGTAGCCAGAGCAGGGTCAGCACCACGAGCTTGGTGACAGTTGTGGGAGGTTTAACCAGGGATGAAATTTGTTTCATTTTCAATACACCCAGAGCAGTCACAGGTGCCCTCTCTGATAAGATCTGATGGAGCAGATGGGGGAAAAGATGAAGGGAATTGGTTAAAAATGTGTTTGCAGGGGTGGCAGCTCCAGGCAGCTCTGAGGGAGGGATCTGATGGAGTCTTCCTTTTTTTGCTGACTCAGCACATTCACAGGATGCCCTGTGCATCATCAGATTGGAGCTGCTGCCTTTTGATATCCTAAGAAATCAGGTCTAAGGTATTTCCCCAGGGATGTTCCAAAGCTGTAATTAGTTTTGAGGATGTTACAGGGGGTTTTTTGTGCACTGCTTCTTGCAAACAGCTGAAATACAGATGAGCTCTTCCACATGGGGTCCAGGAGAAATCAGAAGCCACTTCTCCCCCAGGCTGAGAGTCTCAAGACCTACAAGCACGAGGGGCTTGGACAAGGATCTCCATAAAGCAGATGAATGAAAACACCTCCTGGTTTGGGGTGTATGACCAACACTGATCATTTTTAAGAAGGGCTACACAGGAATGTCCCAGCAAAGAAGGATGCAGTGGGTTCCCCTGGATCTACCTACATAGCTGGAGCAAGAATGGTTTCCTCTGCAGCCATAAGGAACCTGAAGAGCTTTTCTGGTCACCACTTTTTTCACATTAAAGCCTGCAGATTCAGATATACCAGAATGTTTGTAAATGCACATTGATTTCCCTGAAACTTCTGCCTGAGAAGAAAGGGCAGAAGAAAAACACAATAATAAAGTGAGAAAGTGCAAATGTTTCATTTTCTCACAAAATGTTTCATTTCCCATGAAACAACTTTGCTTTTTAATGTTTTGAAACAAGTGTGAGCTCTGGGTTTGGTTTTTTTTATTTATTTTAAACAAATAACCCTCAGTTGTTAATTGGTTTAGGTCCTTAGGAAAACAGTGGAAATATAAAAGAAACTGATTGTTCTTAGCTAAATTAAGTGTTCCATTTAACCCAGTTTTCCTCTGGATTCACCAAGGAACAGCAAAATTAGTTCTTTCCACCCCTGGAGACACAGAATCCCCCAAACCACTTAAAAATCCATTAAAAGAGGCTGCTGACACCAGCCAGGCAGTAAAACCATACCCAGTGATCCAGAGCTGGACGAGCTCAAATACTTTTTAAAAGCAACTTTCTTATTGTCTTATGGTTCCTACAGGGAAACCTGACCCAGGTGTGTTGGGGAGGCCTGAGGTCACTGTGCCTTGTCCTTCATCCAGTTCTTCACGCTCTTTCCAATCCCTGGCAAGGTTAGCCCCCCCCCTGCTACCAAACAAAGGCTTCACAGTAACTTGCTCTTGGTAAACTGAAATTTCCACACGTGGCCTTTGCAGTACTTTGGCATTTTCCCATTTGCACAGGTCAGTGTCCTGGGTTGGGCTGAGACAGAGCTGATTTTCTTATAGTAACTTCTTTTTTTTTTTCACAGAATCATTCTGATTGGAAAAGACCATTAAGATCATTGAGCCCAACTGAGGCCCAACTCTACCAACCATTAACCCAACTCTGCCAAGTCCAGGGCTTGAGCTGTGTCCCTCAGCACCACATCTGCATGGCTTTGAAACCCCTCCAGGGATGGGGACTTAACCACCTCCCTGGGCAGCCTGGGCCAGTGTTTAATTACCCTTTCAGTGAAGAAATTTTTCCTGATATCCAACCTGAACCTCCCCTGGCACAACTTGAGGCCATTTCCTCTTGTTCCTGGGGAGCAGAGCCCGACCCCCCTGGCTCCAACCTCCTCTCAGCAGCTGCAGAGCCAGCAGGTCTCCCCTCACCTCCTTGTCTCCAGGCTGGACATCCCCAGCTCCCTCAGCTGCTCCTCAGAGGGCTGGTCCTCCACACCATTCACTAGTTTTGTTGTAATGAAACTAAATAACAAAACAATAATAGGACCTGCCTTTCTGACAAAAAAGACAGAAATTCCATGGAAAATGCTTTCCCTAAAGCTTGCCCATGGAGCAAACCTCAGCATCCACACAAGCACAGGGAGCTGTAATGGGAACACAGAGGGGCAAGCAGAGCAAACACCCTTTCCAGCCAGCAAGTCACAACTGGGATCACCTGTTTGGTTTAAGCCTTGTCCCACCTGCTCTGCAGAAAGCTCCACGAGCAGCAGAGTTGCAGCACTTCCAACTCCATCACCTCCTCCCTTGTTTACTCAGACATGTCAGCAAATGTTTAATCACCTTTGGATTGAAGCAACAAAATCCCATCTTGTCAGCTGCTCACTCTGGTTTGAAGTGCATGTGCTGATCTGAGCCTGAGTGGACTGAACATCATCTGGTGCCCCTGCCAAGGATGGCACAGCCACACTGTGCAGGTGGAGCAGAGCAGAGAAAGGCATTGGTGCTTTTTGCTGCTTTTCTCCCCATCAAACAGCTTTGGAATCTACATTTGGTGTTTTTTTTCCTCCAAGGGTATGAAATAAGGACAAGAGGTTGGGGGAAAGGAGAGCAGCTCCTGGCAGGGACTTGGCCACAGTGCTGCAAGAGCCTGAAGCCTCACACATCACTGGTCCTGCTGGTGGATTGAAAAGATTGGTGCTGGATTGGATTGCACCAGAAGAGATTCTCTCATGTAGAACTTCAGGTTTTCAGCCTGTGAGAGATTTCAGACACACACTCTGGTGAAATGAGCACCTTTTGTCCTATGTACCCCGTCAGTCATAGACTCACAGAAGTACAAACTGGTTTAGGTTGGAAGGGACCTCAAAGATCACCCAGTCCCACCCCCCTGCATGGGCAGGGACACCTCCCACCAGCCCAGGTTGCTCCAAGCCCCATCCAACCTGCCCTTCAACACTGCCAGGGATGGGGCAGCCACAGCTTCCCTGGGAAACCTGGGCCAGGCTCTCACCACCCTCACAGCAAAGAATTTCTTCCTCATGTCTCACCTAAATCTCCCCTCTTTCAGCTTAAACCCACCACTCCTTGTCCCCTCCCCTCCCTGCCCTTGTCCAAAGTCCCTCCCCAGCTTTCCTGAAGACCTTTCAAGGACTGGCAGATTTCCCACCAAGCTGCTGCAGAGAAAACCAAAACCCTGCAGCCATGGCCAAGGTCACTTTGTGGGAGAGCAGCTCCCTCAGCCCCCTGCACTGCAGCACCTGCTTTGGGAAGGGGAAACCCAACAGTTCTGGGTGCTCCTGCAGCTCTCATTGCCCTCCCGCACCATGGCTGCAGCTCTCAAAACATCCCAAAAATGCTCAGAATTATCACTTCATCCTTCCAGACATTCTGGCTTCCCCACTCCACAGAACCATGTTATGACTATCAAACCATTCTCTTTGTTGTTTTTTTTTTCAAATGAAGATTTCCCATGGAATGAAAACACAAGATTTCCTGCAAAGTCCATCAGCAACAGGAAAAGAGTAAAGCAGGGACCTGCTCTCCTTAGTTCTTCTTTTAATCATTCCAATGGGGAAAGAGCAATGAAAAAAACATAAAACATGATGGAAAAGCAGAGGCATCAATTTCACCATCTCCCTGCTCTCTCTTTGTCTGGAGTAAGGGGAGTTTTTTAATACTTCCCTTTTGTTCTGATGCCAAAACCAAGAGAAACAAGAGAGAGAAGAGAGCAACTGTCCTAAAACACAAACAGAAACATCATGGTTCTCAGAAGGAAGAACAATGCTGTGCTTGCAAATGGGGGGTGAAATCATTGCTTTTCACCTTTGATGTTTCTGTCCCAAACTTTAGCACCGAGAACAAAAATCCTGACGAAAAAATGTTTTGCTCAACACATCCAAAAGGGAGGAAATGCTGAAGAACTTTGGAGGATTTGGGGATTTAAGTTACGCTGTCATGAAAATGTATCACTAAATGTAAGTTTTATGCCTCCTAAAACCTCCTTTGGTCCCTGGGAAAGCCAGCTAAGTACAGCCCCAGCTGTTTTCACCCTGAAAAGCAGATCAAGGCATCAAAGCAGAGGAAGCCTCTTGGAGCCACACTGGGAAGAACCAGGCATTCACAGAAATGTATTTCCATTATCATCAAAACAGGGTCAATGTGGGAAGAGCTCAAGGAACACTTCTTTTCCTATTTTCTTCACACGCAGCAGAGCCAGTGGCTGAATTTTGTTGCGTGAAGGGGTCAGAGAGGCAACAGAGACCTCAGGGTCTGACCCCTGGATGGGGGTCTAGCAGGAGGTGTCCCTGCCCATGGCAAGGGGGTTGGAACTAGATGATCTTTAAGGTCTCTCCAACCCAATTCTGGTGGGAATGCCTTCCTCACTCTGCCCATTACTTCACATTATCCAGCAGCTCTCTCAAACAAATGCAGTGGCAATAAGAATATATCTGATGCCTCCATATTTAAGCTGCTCACAGAGAGCAGCTCTTGTAATTAAAAAGGACTGCTTGCTTTAAGCACAATTGCAACAGATTTGCTCAAGGTGTGGGGGCTGCTTTTCAAACTGCTGAGAAACCCTGCACGTTTCCTTCTCACTGTCAGAAAAGAAATGGATTTTATTTAGTATAATCTACTCTATTAAGTTAAAATTCAATTTCAGGTGTTCGTTACATGCAGCTGCATTCAAATACAATGCCAATAGCTTCCATCTGCTTGGAGATATTTGGATGTTACTTTGCTTTTGTAGATGTAAACTCCTTAGTCTTCAGAGGAAAAAGGGCAGACTTTGAAATGTAATTTTATCACCTCTCCATTCTTTGTTGTAACCTCTATCAGCAATTAATGACCTGAGACATAAAAGCAAAGTGATGAGCCTATAATGAATTATACTTCTGATGACACTTTCATTCTGGAGAACACTACATATATTTACTGCAGACCTTTTACATTTGTTGGTAGTTGAGATTTCATCATATTAAGTTTAAATAGTACTCAGGGCTCTATGGCACATTAACTTTTTCGTCTTAATCTCATTAAAGCTCTGTGTGTGCATCTATTGAGCATTTGTGAGAATCACAGAATCACAGCTTCCTTTTGGTTGGAAAAGACCTTTCAGATCACCAAGTCCAACCCTTTCCCCAGCCCTGCCAAGGCCACCCCTGCCCCATGTCCCTCAGCACCACATCTACAGGCTTGGAAATCCCTCCAGGGATGGGGACTCCCCCCCTGCCCTGGGCAGCCTGGGCCAGGGCCTGACAGCCCTTTGGGGAAGAAATTGTTCCCAAGATCCAATCTAAACCTCCCCTGGCACAACTTGAGGCCATTTCCTCTTATTCCTGGGGAGCAGAGCCCGACCCCCCTGGCTCCAACCTCCTCTCAGCAGCTGCAGAGCCAGCAGGTCTCCCCTCACCTCCTTGTCTCCAGGCTGGACACCCCCAGCTCCCTCAGCTGCTCCTCCTCACACTTGTGCTCCAGCCCCTTCCCCAGCTCCCTTGCCCTTCTCTGGACACGCTCCAGCCCCTCCATGTCCTTCTTGTGGTGAGGGGTCCAGACCTGACCCAAGGATCTGAGGTGCCCCCTCCCCAGTGCCCAGCACAGGGGGACAATCCCTGGGCTCACTGGTTCCTGGGACTGGTGCCTTTTGGGGAGAGCTACTCACATGAATGTTTTACCAGCTCTACTAAATGCATTGAGCTCTTGACACCACCAGCATTAGCAATTCATTGCATTTCATTTTATGTGCTGTAGGGTGAGAGAATACGGTTGTAAATTGAATTAATGCCTGCTTTCTCTTTGAAATAGTAACACCAAATAAATAATTTAGTCCATGCACAGAGGAAAGGAGAAGAAGAAAAAAAAGATAATAGGAAGAAACTGAAGTCAGCTCTAATATGCATCACAAAAAGGCATGTTCACTTCAGCATCCCTAACTGTGAAGATGTTTTGTGGACTTAATTCCAGGGAAATTAAAACTTTTGTCCACAGTAAAAATGTTGTGATAAAGATATAAAAAGTTGATGGTGTTAAAGCAATGTACCATTTAGCCTTCAGTTACAGCATTGGGAAGACAGGAATATTGCTGTGCAGTGGACTGGAGAGAACTTGAATTAGTTCAGTCAATTAAGTCATGATTAATTTATGTTAGATCTTGTTCTCTCGAGTCTGTGAAAACAAAGACTTTAGTTAACTGGCAGCATTTAGTTTAATAAAAGTAAAGTCTTTCAAGATGACTTCAGGAGGGGGAGAAAAACATTGCTGACAAAATCAATAGACAGCAAGATTCCTGTTTAATTTGTGTCAATGCAAGTTAAAATAATTTCAGAGACTGGTACAAAAGGGATGTTCCCTTCAAATGGAGAAGCAGATTCTCCAGGTCCTGGTCAGTGCAGCCAATCTAGCAGCTCCCCTGGGACAGGGGACAAATCACAGATTCACAGAACTCTGAAACCTGCTGTCTTCTCACCACTTCTCTTCCTTCCCTGCTGGGTCACCCGTGTGCTGGTTTGGGCGGAGAAAGATTAATTTCAGTACTAGCAAAATCATACTAAAGCAACCCTACCCCTGTAGCCAGGCTGTGATGACCCTAATGATCCCTCTCTAATGCAGACAAGTGCATTCTGCACGTTTAACCACCCTAAGCCACAGTGAGAGACTTCCAGGAGCCACCACTGGAACCTGCAGATGAGAACTGTGTTTGCTTCTCTCCAAGCACTGGGAAGATTGTAAATGTATCTATATATGAGTCTGTATATATATACACATATATGTCTAGATGGCAATTTCAATACAAATCTCCCTGTATCAGGTAAAGACATGGGGATGATGCAGGAGGGATCCATTCCACACTCTCAACCATCCCAGAGCTGGGTACAGCACCTACACCTGCCCTGCCCCCCTGCCCAGGTACCAGGGCACCCGTTGCTTCCTGGAAGCAGGTCCTAGAGGTTGGTCTCTGCAACATGCACCACTCAAGACTGATGCCCAAAACCACATCCAAGGTAGAGCACAGCACTAGGGTGGGTTTGGGTAAACCATCCAAAAAGTCTCTTTTCCACTTGTCAGCCAAGGGAATCAACCTGAAATCTCCATTAACAAGTGTTTCAGAAACACAGAAGTTTGCTTCCAGATGGTATCAACAGGAGTTGAACTCACAGGTGTTCAGATCTCTGAAATGCTCCCCTATGAGGTCTGAGCCAGTCTGTGGGCTGGGTGTCAGCCCTTCAGCAAGTCCACTGCTCTGGGGATAGTGCACACCCTTCAGAAGAAGCCAGTGCCATGAGATGTTCCATCATTCCCCCTCTGCTCTGCTCCGGTGAAACCACTCTGCAGTGCTGGTTCTAGTTCTGAGGTCTCCAACACAAGAAGGCTGCAGAGCTCTTGGAGCAAGTCCAGAAGTGGCCATGGAGATGATCCCAGGGCTGGAGCAGCTCTGCTCTGGGGACAGGCTGGGAGAGTTGGGGTGTTCAGCCTGGAGAAGAAAAGGCTCCAGGGAGACCTTAGAGCAGCTTCCAGTGCCTGAAGGGGCTCCAGGAAAGCTGGGGAGGGACTTGGGACAAGGACAGGGAGGGGTGGGATGAGGGGGAACAGTCTCAAGCTGGAAGAGGGGAGATTGAGAAGAAAACTGAGGAAGAAGTTCTTCACTGTGAGGGTGGTGAGACCCTGGTCCAGGTTGCCCAGAAAAGCTGTGGCTGCCCCATCCCTGGCAGTGTTGAAGGGCAGGTTGGATGGGGCTTGGAGCAGCCTGGGCTGGTGGGAGGTGTCCCTGCCCATGCAGGGGGTGGGACTGAATGAGCTTTAAGGTCCTTCCAACCCAAACCAGCCTGATTCTGTGGGTAAATTGTGGATCATTAAACATCTTCGAATATAATTTCTATCATTTGGGTTTCACCTTTCAGCCAGGCAGAAGACACAGGTAAATGGAGCAGTCCTAAATCCACCCCTGTGCTCCCCCAGCCCAGGATCCAGGACACAACTCAGGGCTCTTCACGCTGGTGCCTGTAACGCTCCAGGTGGGGCTGCCTCCCTCCGAGGGCAGGTGAAATACATGCTCCCAAGGAACAGCAAGGGGAAAGGAGCATCCTCCAGGATATTTACCACCCTGGGGTGTGTGGGATCCCTCGTGAAGCCCACACCTGTGGCAGGAGCTGAGCCCTGTCATCCCGTGGGCACGCAGGGAGCCCCGCTCCAGCTTCACAGCATCTCTCTCTTCAGCTGCTGGCATGAAAGACTTCACCCCTGACAGGCAGCCAGCAGGAAATTGTGTAGTAACTCAAATTATGTTCTTTATCAGGAGCAACAGACACAATTTCCAGCGGTCCAGGATCCTAACAACCTTTTATTTCTTTGTACAGCATGTTCAAGGATGGGGCAAACTCTGAGGCTCTGGAGGGCTGAGCAGGTGCCTAAACAGAATGAGGGCTGGAGAGATGAAACAGGTTGAGGTGGCAGATTCTCAGGCTGAAAGACTTTAGAGTCAGAAGAGCAGCACAGTGAGCTTTGACTGGTTCACAAGGACTTGAAAGGAAGCACAGGCAGGAGCTAAAACACGAGCTGCTGGAGAGAGGGAAAATCAGGCTGTCAACAGCAAAGTGAGATGGTGACAGTCAACGAGCTCTCCAAGGCCACGTGTGCTGAGACATGCAGGGGGCTGGAGGGAAAGCTGTGTGATCAGTCTCCCATCATAATCTTGGGTTTTTGGCTTTGAGCACACCCTGCTCAACAGTGGAAATTCATCCCACATCTGTCTCCATCCCCCCTCCTTTGGGAAGTCCTTGTCCCATCACACAGTGTCAGTGAGGGTTTGGGCAGTGGGCACCTGCAGAGCCAATTCTGCAGCCCCAGGGAGCACAACTGCTCCCCTCACTCAGATTGTCTTCATCATCATTATCCTGAGGGCACCAACAGGACTTCATGGCCCTCACTGGGACCCCCACCCAAGAACCCTCTGCTTGGACACCCAGACCTTGCTGGAGCTGCTCCCCGGGTGTGTCTGTGCCCAACCCCACCTCCTGGTTTATGGACTGGACACCCCTGGAGGCATCCCTGGAGGCATCCCTGGACACCCCTGGAGGCATCCCTGGACACTCCTGGAGGCACCCTCATGCTGTAGCTTTCCTGCAGCCCCATCTCAGCCCCCTCTCAGCACCACAACTCTCTACTACAAACACCATGTTCCTGGAGGGAATGCTGATCCTGCTGATGCCTCACCATCAGTGTTTCCTTATCAGGGGGAAAGCACCAGCAGTGCTGAGGTGCACCTCTCCCACCTGCCTCATCTCTCTGCTCAGACAGGTTGAGTTCCTCAAGGAAAGGTCAAAAATATCCTCCTGCTTCCCCTCCTTGCATCAGCTCAGGCAGCATTTAGCCATCAGCATTGCAGGAGTCTGAAAACAGTGTTCTCCTCTGCAGGAGCTCAGATAAATCGTTGGCTGGGAAGAGGTTAATGTCAGGTCACTGCTCCTCTGCCTGAGTGAGGAAGCAATGAGCACCTTCCCTGCAGTCAAGGAGGAACATGGAGCTGTTCCTGCACACCACCAGCTGCTGCTGACTTCTCCTAACCTCACAAATGCAAATTTTCCTCCCAGGAACCACGGACACACCTGCCCTGCCCAGCTGGGCTGGCAGCAGAGATGCTCAAGGCAGCAGAGAATATGATAAAGGAAAAAAAAAGGTGGTATGTGTCAAAGGAA
The DNA here is from genome assembly GCF_000747805.2 of Chaetura pelagica. NCBI lineage: Eukaryota > Metazoa > Chordata > Aves > Apodiformes > Apodidae > Chaetura > Chaetura pelagica. Next base: position 370,488 of record NW_009953994.1, read on the forward strand.
CC
>NW_009953994.1:370559-385888 GCF_000747805.2 Chaetura pelagica
CTGCTTGAAGGTGGGTGAGCACAGAGCAGTGAAGAATAATTCCAATCATTAAAATCGTACAATTGTAAAATTATTCAGGTTGGAAGGGACCTTAAAAATTATCAGGTCCAACCTCCCTGCCATGAGCAGGGACACCTCCCACCAGCCCAGGCTGCACAAGCCTCATCCAACCTGCCCTTCATCACCTCCAGGGATGGGGCATCAACAATCTCCCTGGGCAACCTGTTCCGGTGCCTTCCTGCCCTCATGGGGAAGAATTTCTTCCTAATATAAAGGCTCCATAGGTCCTGTTACTCTGTGCCAGCCCTTCAGGTTCTGAATGTTTAGCTCAGTTATTCTCAGAGCAAAGCAGCTCATTACTCAGAGCCAGCAGCCTGGGGACTGCTGCCTGCTCCCAGTCACCTGGCCATGCAGAGCATTTCATTCCGTGACACATCAATCAGAGATGTAGTATGAGATATCAATTATACACCTGCAGGGAGAAGAAGGAAACCAAAAAGCTGAGTGATTTGAAATGTAAGGTCAGAGAGGTGAGACTTGCAGGAAAAGATGAATGTCAGCTCACAGGGGCTTCTTGTGGGGCAGCAGGGAACCTGCAATCCCAAGGCTCCAGCATCCAGGTGCCAAGTGGTGATGCTGAGACACCCACAGTGCCCCCAGCCAGAGCAGGTTTGCTCTATAGATGCATTTGGATTTATTTTTTTCTCTCTGTGCATTTGGGCATCTCTGTCTGCAGACCTAGAAACCCGAGAAATGGACAGCAAACCCTGCACTGATCCTGTGCTGCCATGGTGGGTCCCCATCCCACCTCTCCTGCTGCCTTTCCTGCCTGTCTCTGCCTGCACAGCTGAGTCCCCAGGATAAACACAACCAGGTTCTCTCCCGTTTGCCAACGTTAACAGTTTATTTGTTACCAAAACATGTTTACATTCTCTGTGCTAAAATCAATACTTCCCACCTGTGCCTGCAGAGCAGAGGCTGCTTTTGAGAAAAACTGCAAAGAAATTCAGCCTAAACAAATTAAAATAGAAAGAAAGGAGTGATTTCTTTCCAAACACGCAGCACAAATCATCTTTATGTGCTTCTACACTAGCCCTTACATAAGGATTTACAAACATTTAGTGACTGTTTTCTCCCACTGAGTCTCCTGCATCATTCATTCCTCATTAAGGAAAACTCCTTTGCAAAAAGATGCCTCTGAAATGCATCACTCAGCTGATTTCTGGCACATTTGGAGCTCCTCTGCGCCACCCTGTATTTGAGTGCTCCCCAGAGACGCAGGGAGTCTGAACCAAGGGTGCTTTCATGCCTCTGAAATTCTGATCTGTGTTTTCAGAGCTGGTTAAAAATATACCTTTGTTTTCTGAGGGCCCCACTGCTCCTCATGCTTATGGCAGAAACCCTTTGCACCCCTAAAGAGCTGGGGCAGGAGGAGAATGAGCTAAGTGTGGTACAACACACAACAAAAAAGTGTGATTCTTCTCCAAACATCAGGATAAGACAAGGCAAAGAGGGATTTCACCCTCCTCTTGCAGGGCAATGTTGGCCTCTCCTTTTGATGAGCAAGTGAAGCCTCATAGAATCAGAGAATCAGACTGGTTTGGGTTGGAAGGGACCCTAAAGCCCATCCTGATTCAACCCCCTGCATGGGCAGGGACACCTCCCACCAGCCCAGGCTGCTCCAAGCCCCATCCAACCTGCCCTTCAACACTGCCAGGGATGGGGCAGCCACAGCTTCTGTGGGCAACCTGGGCCAGGCTCTCACCACCCTCACAGCAAAGAATTTCTTCCTCATGTCTCACCTGAATGTCTCCTCTTCCAGTTTTAACCCATTATCCCTTGTCCTCTCCCTACAACCCCCAGTAAACAGCCCCTCCCCAGCCTCCTCACTACCCAAAGCAGACCCAGCCTGAGGAGCAGCACTGAACAACAATAAATGAGATTTAAAGGTCCTTACCCGAGGGAAGGAGCTGTTATGAAGCCATAATGCACACAATTGAACCCAAACCACAGCATAGCCCCCAGGGCTTGCAGAGATGCTGATTCACCCACCACACAGAAGTTACCAGGAGCCCATGGGGGGGTAGGAGGGATGGGGGGACAGGGTGGGTGTGAAACAGGCTCATTCCAGCTCCAGAGCAAAGCAAAGCAGCCTCATGGCAGCTCCTGCACAGACCTCCCTGGGCAGGCAAGGAGCAAAAGCCTGATGGCTTCAACAGGAACCCAAACCCTCCGGGACCCCCTGGTTTGCTGATTTAACAAACTTCTCAGGCTCATCAGAATGAAGCTGCATCCAGGGGAGGTGGGTAGGGCTGCAGGCAGGGGATAAATCACAACCCTCCCAAATGTTCCAGGTCCTAAAGAGTGAGGTGCAAGCAGAGGCAGCAGGAACCTTGCTCAGCAACGAAGCACTGGGGAAGTTTACTGCAAAGGCTTTGATGTCTGCCAGCTTTCCTCATAGCAAGGGAGTTACACACTAGCACCAAAGTTAGAAGTAGGTTTTTATTCCCCTCTCTTACTTCTGGTCTTTGCCTTTCAGACTAAACTCTTGATAACAGACTGAAAACTTCTGCTGGTTTTGAATCTAAATATCTTGCAGGTTCATGTGCCCCAGAATCAACAGTGAAGCAATTCAGGTCAAGTACTTTCTGGACTGTGCACTGTCCTTCTGTTCACACAGACCCATCCTCTGCCATCACTGTTGGTGGGAATATCTGCCCCAGGTCAGACCCAAGATTGGAGCCACCTAACCCCAAATCATGTTATTGAAAACCAGCTAATGAAACAGAAACTTAGGTAGGGAGTGGATGAAATAGGGCAGGTAGAGACCCTCCCACCATAGCCAATCAATATCCTCAAGAAAACATCTTTGAGGGCCATAATATTCCCTCCTTTCCTGTGCCTTTAGACTTCAACTATTCAAAAAGAAACTTTCAGAGGAATCTGTTTATCCCCCAAAATCAGTCTTCACCAGGTGCCTGCTCAGATTATTCCACATCAGCCTCCTCTCCCAATCTCTTCTTTTTCTGCTTGGTTCAACCCCACCCACCAGCCCATTCCTCCTGCAGGGAGGTCACTTTGCTTCCCACACCAGCCCTCCCCTTTGAATGAAGTTGTGATTTCTGCTTGTGAGAGGTGTTGGTAGGTGTGAAATCCTTTGCCCAGGGAAGCTGTGGCTGCCCCATCCCTGGCAGTGTTGAAGGGCAGGTTGGATGGGGCTTGGAGCAGCCTGGGCTGCTGGGAGGTGTCCCTGCCCATGCAGGGGTGGGACTGGATGGGCTTTAAGATCCCTTCCAACCCAAACCAGTCTGGGATTCCCTGATAAATGCCCAGTGAAAGGAATGGAGAGAGACCAAAGCCACATCAGTGCCTGAGAGTACTCCAAGCACCAGGAGCTACCCACCAAGGTCCCACCAAGGATTCACTTCCACCTGAGGAGCCCTCTAGATTCACCTCTCATCAGCAGAGTGAAATGGACACTTCTGGGAGGTGCTTAATCGTAGCTTCACATATATCTGCAGGAGATGCTGCTCTCTGAGACCTACACAAGGTGCCCCAGAAGAATCCTGCCCCCCTAATGACATGACCAGCTCCCACATTTCACAAGTACCTGCCACAGACCAACCTCTGGACATGTTACCACAGGGAGACCCTCCTTCACCCCCAGTTTGTGCTTCTAGGTCAGACCCTAAGAGGTGCAGCACAGGGGAGAAATGCCCTGAATCCAACAGCTGAAACAATCACTTGTCCTACTGCTTTGCTTTTCCACAAGAGAAGCTGAGAGCAACTAGTAACATCCAAGACCTGCAGCTCAATGTCACCTTGGACAACCTTCAGATCTCCAGCAAGACATCCAGATGGCTGCTGGCCCCTGTGCTGGGAAGAGCTTTGCTGCTTCACAAGAAGACTAATGTGACTCAAGATGTCCAGGGGGAACCACAGCTGTGTTGGCCCCTCTGCAGCACAACTGGTGCAAACCAAAGAGCTTTGCTCCCTGCTCTGCTGCAATTCAGCTCCAGAGGCCACGCAGGATAAGCTCCTTGACAGCAGGAACTGAGTGATGGAATTATACTTAATGAAAGTATCTGGGCTATTAACAAAAGCTTTCTTCCAAAATAGGATTATTTCAGCTTCAAAAGTAGTGGTTTGTTTTCACCTTCTGCCTTCCTAAGCATCAAGATCTTCCTGAAGGCAGGAGCTGTGCAATACCTGGCTGCAGATATTTATAGCAGACTGCTCCTTTGGTTGAGCTAAAAGAGTTGGAAAGGGGTTCATTTATTTATTATATGCTGTCTGGGAGAATAAGAAAAAAAAATATGCCACCTGGTACTACTTTAGACTTGACTTACAGACTTGGTTGTTAAAAGAAAGGATATTAATTACATTTGGAAAAAAAGAAAATGTGGCCCAAACCTCAACAGCTCCAACCCTGCTCCAAGGTTTGCAAACTTCACAGGAACAATTTGAAACGCAGCAAGGAATTAAAGCCTGTCTATCATGCCCAAGTTCTTCTCTGCAACTGAGTCAAAAGCTGGGTGCTTGGAAAGAATTTCTAAAAACTCTGCAGTTGGCAAAAGGAGGAATAATCACTTTCCATGTACATCCTCATCCAATATCCTAAAAGCAGAGAAACAGCCTGCACAAGCTTTGCTAAATGGAGTAGAGTGGATGCCAAATATGCAAAGTAAATTGTACTCAGGACTGCAATTTAAATTTTAATGAAGGATTTTTTTTGAAAAATACATATTGCAAAGACAAAACATGAAATATTTACACAGCAGATTCAAACCTGAAACTGCAGGAATTAATATCCAGAAGGTGCTTTGGGTTTAAAAAGCTTTTTAGGAAGAAAGGAAAGAAGGGAAAGTAGGAAAAGGTAGATATTAATTCAATTACTCCTAATCTTATCCTTTTGGTAAATTTTCAGATAGTTTTTTGTAAGTATGAAACAAATCCAGGTATTTTTAGCCAGTAGATACAACACATTATACAAAACAGAAGTTGCCAGTGTCACCTCTGCACAGTTTGAGCATCTCAGAGTTGCTCCCTACCCCACAGCCCACGTGCTCCATGGCCAGAAATGTACCTGAAACACAAGAAATATCCCTTCTTATATTGATCTCATCCTCTCAAATCAGGTCATTCCAGGCAACTATGCTCCAAACAAGGGGTGCAGTTTTTAAAGCTGTAACAGGTGCTTAAGCACAAGAGAAATATTCTCCTCAAAGGATGCCAGGTAAGTGAGATGTGTTGGGACTGGATGATCTTTTAGGTCCCTTCCAACCCAAACCATTCTATGATTCTGTGATTTTCAGATGCTGCCCAGCAGGGAATAAAGAGCAAACTGGAGCAGGAACGAATGGGTCTGTGCTCCCCTAGTTTTTACCAACAGCAAGTGCTCTCATGGTCAGGAGGCAGATGGCAGCACCAAGGTGGACAGGCTGATGGGGCCCAACTCAGGACCCAGGACTGGGGGCCTGGGAAAACCACCTGTTCTTTGGGAGAAGGAGGCACCCACCCCCACAATATGGGACTCACACTGCTGGACCCATCTAATCTTTGCAAGCCTTGCATTCATGAAGCTGAACTACCTGGGATCAGGTCCAGCAGCACTGGTGTTTTCTTTAAGCACCAGGAAGCTCATGATAGCCCAGATGGGGCAACACAGCAATTTCAATACCTGCATGAGCTTCATTGCTCTGGTGCATGATTGAGACCCCTCTGAGACTGCACAGAGGGATAGCAGGCTGCCTCTCATGGGGAGAAGACAACCACCATGCAGTCATAGCTCCTGAGCAGCTTGACTGGCAGGTTCTTCTGGGCTCCAGAGCCACCAGAAGAGCAGCTTGTACCTCCCCATCTGTCACGTTTTTCTCTTGTACAAAACCAAAATGCATTTTTGAGAAATGAAGCAGGGACAAGTCCTCAGCTTCCCACTCCTCTATCATAATCCAAGCCACCAGACCCTGTGGCCAGCACACCCCGTGCCATTGCCAAACCACTGGTGCTCCCAATTGGGAAGGAGCCAAGCCAGTGAGTCATTCTCCAAAACCCAGTTCAGGATCAACTTCTGGCTCTACAGCGTGGTAGACACTGGCAGGAAAAGGAAAAGAAGAGAGTTCAAGGATATTTCACCTCTCCTCATGTAAAAGCCCATTGGCACTGGCTTCTCATCTCTCCAAATGACTTTGGTTTTATGCAGATTATAAAGTGAGTCTCTGACTTCATAAAAAAGCTCTCTTTGCTCAGGCACAAATTAATGAAAATTAGACCCAGTGCTGTATATTACAGCCCCCCTTTTGGACAGAAAAATTGTTTAAAGGTTTCCATTAGAAATGATTGGTTTCTTTGTGGTGGAGCTTGCATTTTTTGTGAAGCTAATAAATCAACATAACAGTAATTGGACAAAGATTCAAGATATCTCTAAGACTTCCTAGAAATTAAAATCTATTCAATTGGAGGAGAAAATTAAGTTAGTGACATAGGTACAAAAAGAGTGTTTCAGATACCTGCTCTTTGGTTTTCTTTTCCTGCTGTTCAGTAGGTTCTTTCATTGACTCTTAACTCCCTAAGTGAACAAGCAGGGGCACAGAGACACAACTTATTGGGTAACTTTGGCCTGTATTTCTGTGCTTGAGGATGTGCATGTGGTCAGTCATAACTAATGCAATTCATTACAGCTCATCCAAAAAATAAAATAAACTGCAAGACAAAATTCCAACTCCCAGTCATTTCTTTCTCAGCAAATAAATCCCTTTGCATGAACTTGTCCATGTAAAACCCGTGCACAACAGAGGCCATTTTAGATATTTTCTGGTAATCTAATACTTGGTCTGCTGGAGTTTATTTTCTATAAGACCTACAGTTAAGATTAAGCAAAATGCTCTTGCAATTCAGGCAAATCTTGTCCTCAAAACGATAGAAAAATTCTGTATTTTCCTTCTGGCATCAGAGAAGTCAGAACATACATTTTTCTCTGCTTGGATACCTACAAGGGGAAAATTTAGTTTAAATGTTTGGACATGATGTTGGGCAGAAAATGTAGAATACTAATTCCATGGAAAAGAGTCTGGGATAGAATAAATCACAGAATCCCAGACTGGTTTGGGTTGGAAGGGACTTTCAAGATCATCCAGTCCCACCCCCTGCATGGGCAGGGACACCTCCCACCAGCCCAGGCTGCTCCAAGCCCCATCCAACCTGCCCTTCAACACTGCCAGGGATGGGGCAGCCACAGCTTCCCTGGGCGACCTGGGCCAGGCTCTCACCACCCTCACACTAGATAATTCCTTCCCCAGATCTCATCTCAATCTCCTCTCTTCCAGCTTAAAACTATTCCCCCTTGTACCATCACTCCCTGTCCTTGTAAAAGACCCTCTTAAATGAAGGAAGACACCAGAAGAAACCCTACCCATGGGAAGGATGGTTTTGGGCAAGGGCAGGGGAAAGGAGGGACACATGGGATCTTCAGGGACAGGACAGCCAAGCCAGGCTGCTCCCTCCCTTGACTCAAAATGACTTCTCCAGCTGCTACAGCTAAGAAGACTCACAACCCAGTAACACCCTGTGCAAGCCCCGAGCTCAGCTCTGCACTGCGGAGCTTCCACCTGCCTCTGTGTCAGGGTCTTTGCAAATCCACAGCCAATCTGCCTGGGGCATCAGCTGCTCCCTGATAAGTCTTATCAAAGTCAAGCACCCCTGAGCATGTGTGATTCACCTGCAGATCCTCATGCCAGACCTTGCTAACTGAAACTCCCTGCCACAGAGCTTATGGATCAGCTTCCCTGTGTGCCACGTGCACAGGGAGAAGGAAACTGCTCTTCACAAGTGTGTTGTTTTCCAGATCATCTCCTCCAGGATGGGTCAGAGGAGCTTTTCACCCCAGTAAACCCTTTCTTCAGTGCTGGGTCCTGCTCATTGATTAAAGTTTGTTGCCAGCTTCTAACCAGAAATGGCTGTGTACCTGAACACTAGGCAGGAGAGGAAAATCACTGTTCACGAAGTAGGATTAAACTCAGTGTTCTGCAGAGAAACAATATGTTCTCTCAACTCTCCATCAAACCTAGTTCATAAGCAATACAACCCTTCTTACTGCCACCCCTCCCTGTACAAGCAGCAAGGCTTTGATATCCATAGCAAGAAACACTCCCAATTATCATCAATTTTTTATCCTCAAGTGTAATTAACCTCACTATCCTTTCATTTACAATGACAACAAAATCAGAGATGGGGCTGCTGGAGTTCACCAGCCAAGGTCTGTGTCTCTCTGTGATCAAAGCACCCAGGATATTATTCCTGTGATTATTCTAAATATCTCTCTGCACTCTTACAAGTGCTTTGCAGAGAGGGGGTGGACACCAATGGAAAATAGGTTGCTAAAAACTGGGCTTTAGGTCTGGTTTATAAAACCACACAGAGCTACAGCTGATGTTGTGTGTCCTGCTGGGAGAAAGTCAAATAATTCAACACTCAGTTTCCACTCAAATTGGAATAAAAGAGCAGAATCTCAACTTTGTCATGAAATGAAATACTCTGAAAACAAGTTGGTATTGTCCTCACACCTTCATCTTTTATGAGGTCACAACATTTCTGGTAGGTAAAAAACTGTTACGGTTCCATTTCATTCTGCTTTTTTGCCCTGCCTTTATCTCATTTTGACTTTTACATAAAGCCCAGCATCCCCAAAGAGTTAAAATAAGAAAGTTGAAGTAAAACATCCTGATGGTGCCCTCGAGCACTCTCACAGAATAAGGATTTTAAAACAATCCTCCAGAAAATCCTCCCTCAGAAACCTGCCACCCCGGCCCCGCTCCCCGGGATGCTCACTCAGCCTCCTCCATCTGCCACCCTGGGCCTGGTGCTCTCCTGAAAAATTACTCCCACTAATGAAAGGGTTTCTGGAAACCCAGCTTTTAAATGTACTGCTCTGAAACGAGGTCTAACCAAGAAAAATCATCTGGCTGAGGAGCGGGTCTAAATAAAAGCAATTAGTTCCTCCTCTTGTAGGCAATGGCAGGGATGTCACAGCAGGCCTAACAGCTCGTGGCATGGTGTGAAGAAACAGAAGACCCACTAAATACTAAGGAAAATTAAAGCATGAATACAAAACTTGGCTGCAACTCAGTTTATTTAAAGTTACAAACCCTTGTCTCGTGCGTCTCCCCGACAGTAGAGGTCTACGTTTTTTATGGGTGAAATTCAACACTTTGTATCCCTACTATAGGTGTGGGAAACTGAGGCAGGCATCAGTAATTAGCCAGGAGGCTGGAGGTCATGGGGCAACCAAGGTTGCCTGAGTCCTAGGTCAGTACTCTGTCCATCAGGGATAGTCTCTCAGGCTGAAAAAGAAGGTTGCCCACAAAACTGTCAGTTGAAATAATAGGACTGGAAGTGCCTACACTTTTTTGCAGGCTCTCTCTATTTCTAGCTCCTCCTTTCTAGATTTTATTTGATTAAAAAAATGAAACTTTAAAATATTGATGCTACTACAAGACTCTTCATTACAGTCACATCAAAAGACTGGGGTTTTTTGAGAGAAATGCTGAAGAGGCAAGTACCAGAGATAAGATGTAGAGAAAAATGGGGGAGTTAGGCTGTACTTCATGTTGTTGTATTTTATGCCTTAATACCCCACTATGCAGCTGAATTTGTTTCCACACTGCCAGGGGCTCATTCAGGTGCCAAAAATACACCAAGGCAATCCCTCCTGCTTCTGTTTCATCACATCACACCACTTCATTGCTGCCAATGTAGCCCAGTAAAGATCAGCTGAGTTTCTGGAGCTGCCCAAAGCCAGACCTGAGTGAGGGGGCACCAGAGATGGTACAAAAGACTCTCCAACAGAGCAGGGTCTTCTTTCTTTGGGTAAAAGCAGGGGATAAAGGGCTCCAAGAGACCATCAGGATACCTGAATTTTCCTGCCATCCAGTTCACATGTTCAGTGCAGCAGAGTCTTCAGGAAAATCAGCATCAATCAGTGAGGAGGCCCTTGGTCTCCACAGGGACGTGGGTTGACAGGATCATAGAATGGTCTGGGTCAGAAGGGACCTCTGGAGACCATCTAGTCCAGCCCCTCTGCCAGAGCAGGATCACCTGGGGCAGGTCACACAGGAACCCCTCTAGATGGGTCTTGACTCTACAGCCTCTCTGGGCAGCCTGTCCTAGGGCTCTGTAGCTCTCACAGTAAGGAAGCTTTTCCTCATGTTGAGGAGGAAATTCCTGTGCCCAAGTCTGCATCCATTGCCACTGGTCCTATCACAGGGCATGACTGGAAAGAGACTGACCCCTTCTTCTTGACACCCACCCTTCAGATATTTATAGACATTCATAAGTTCCCCTCTCAGACTTCTCTTCTCCAGATGAAACAGCCCCAGGTCTCTCAGCCTTTCCTCATCAGGCAAGTGTCCCAGTCCCTTCATCATCCTTGGGCTCTCTCCAGTAAATCCCTGTCCCTCTTGGACTGGGGAGCCCAGACCTGGTGGCAAGACTCCAGCTGGGGTATCACTAGGGCAGAGTAGAGGGGGCTGGGTTAGAAGCCCTGTCAAAGCTCAGCATGTTGGGACAGCTGGGGTTTGGTGGAGCTGCTGCAGCCCAGGGGTGGGGACATGTCACTGTGTCCCTTTTCCAGGCTGCCACGTGCCCTGCAGCTCTGAAGATGATGCTGTGACCAGGGCCACCAGTGGCACTGATGGGAAGGAGATGCACGAGGACAAGGCTATTTTTGGAACAGCCAGGAGATTTGTGATGCTTGATGTGCAAACAAAACAACATCTCAGATCAAAACCGATTTAGGGGAGACTCATAACACGCCAAGAAGCAGAGACTTAGTGCAGAACCCCATCTCCACAAGGGAGGGTTGACCCCACCTTTGGGCCCTGACCCCTTTATGTTCAGCAAAGCACTTCAGCCCCCTGCAGCCTTCTCTCTGCTGTGATGGAAAATGCTGGAAAGGTGAAAGCCCCAGCCATGGAGTGTTCTACCTCAAAGCAACATAACTGTGACTCTTCTCCACACCAACCACAGCTCCTGTTTGCCTTCCCAGCCATTACTCTTCATTAATCCTCCTGCCCTCTTCATCTGGCTGAGAACTTCTCCAGAGGATTTGAATGAAGTAGTTGGTTTGCTCTAAGGGTGGAACTGAATCAAGTCAGAGAGTGCATTATGAGAGCAGGAGTGATGCTCAGTGCAGCAGCTCCATTTATCTGACTCCAGGTTTGTCTGTTTGTTTGTTTTTACAGGAGACTCAGCTGTTTAATTCTCTCCCATGGGCAAACTCCAGAGGTAATGGACAAACTGCCAGGGAGAGCACAAAAAAATGGTGACATCCTGCAGCAGAATAAATACATTTTTTTTATGAGAGTTAAGAAATAAATAGATTTAGGGATAGCTCTGCAGGCTCAGCCACATGAGTGGAAACAAGCTGGGAATGCTGAACAAAACCTCTCCGGAAGCTAAAAAGGAAGAGGAGCAAAAGGGTTTGAAGAAGGAAAATCTTTCTGATGCTGCACAACTTTACAGGTAGTGACTGCAGGGATGGGGTGGGGTGGGATAGAAGTAGGAGCTAAAAAGGAAGAGGAGCAAAAATATGCCCACTGCAGGGATGGGGTGGGGTGGGATAGAAGTGTTTTATAATGCTTGCCCCAATCTCTCACTGTGCATCAAAGTGCTGGAGAAAGGCAAATCTGCTGGAGAGAGTCCAGAGGAATCCATGGAGATGATGTAACAGCTGGAGCAGCTCTGCTATGAAAACAGGTTGAGAGAGTTGGGGTGTTCAGCCTGGAGAAGAGAAGGCTCCAGGGAGACCTTAGAGCAGCTTCCAGTGCCTGAAGGGGCTGCAGGAAAGCTGGGGAGGGGCTTGGGACAAGGGCAGGGGGTGATGAGACAAGGGGGAATGGAATAAAACATCAAGCAGCTCTTTGGAGCTCCAGGCCCAGTGCTTGTGGCACAGAGAAGCAGGTTTCACCAGGAAAATACCATTATATTGTTGCATGCTGTTAGGAGCTTGGTGGGCTGCTGCCTGAGCAGCAGTCATTATACTCCTCAGAGCAGTGGGAACCAGGCCATGATCCCTGGTGATGCAGAAAAACCTGAACATTGCTCCAAATAAACTGGGGAGGTGATTACAAAGCCAAGGCTCTGTTGGGTAATGTGGGATGCATTCCAGCAGGGGAGGGCAGGAATTTTGTTTCCCAAGAGTCAGCAAGGGAGGCAGCCCACAGAGCTGCCAACACAAGTGTCCAAGGGAAAGATTTCTGGGGGATCAGGGATCTAAGAGGAAGCACAAGGCAAAAAGTAAGAGAAGCCCTGAGCCAACAAGTCCAGGTAATGAATCATTCAAAAACTGTATGTTAAAAGCCCAGAGGATTTGTTTACCTCATTCTGGGTTTTGGACTTGGAGGAAAAAAGCTACTTTAGCAAAAACAAAAAAAAACCCAACCTTGTTATTTGTCACTGTTAAGCACATCCAGCCTCACAGCTCAGTTCACACCTCCACTTTTACTTTGTAAGATCTTCTGCAACCTGCCTAATCAGGTTTCTATCCCCCTCAAATTGACAGCTTGTTGTGCCCAAGAGTGAGACCAAGGGCTCTCCTCCTCACAGCTCATGCATCAACACACCTTGGCCATGATGCTCCAGGTCTGGAGCCACATAGGCTCTCCTGGTGTGTTCTAGCATCAGCTGGGATGTGCTGGGAATTATTGCTGAGCATTAAGTAACTGCAATTTAAAATCACAAGCTGGGGAGTAGGACTACTCTGGTGTTGGAAGAGAGTAAATTACAACACACGGTAGGAAAGGATCCAGGTAGTATTGCCTTGTCATTAGAATTGAATAGTTGGTTTTATTCCATAAATCATGGATTATTCTACTGAAACTTTCTCTAAAGGAGCAGATTCACAGAGAGACATCTTAGCTTCATTCCTTAAATGAAAGAGAAACCATTCCATGTTGTAGCAAACGATGGAGAGAGCTGGCAAAGGGGCAAAGGAGTTCACTTGCATGGAGACAAACACTACCTGGAAACCTCTCCCTTCCAGTTCTGCTTTGTGCTGCTCATCAGGATCATAACTCCATACGAGCAGGGCTACGGATGGAGGGGATGGTTGTGGGAATAGGGCACAAAAGGTTAATTAAAGCACTCAGACAAGAACAAGGAAGATGATTGTAAAGCCACCCGGAGGCACAGAGCTCCCTTTAGCTCTGCAGGATATTCCACAGCTGCTCTTTGCTAAAGGAAACACTATTTTTCCCTTGCTGAAAGTGACATTTAATTGTTTAGTTCACCACAGGATTTGCTGCACTGCTACCTTCTTTCCATCCCACGTTAAGCTGAACTTCCTCCGGGTTCCCTGCAGGGCCTTTTGGGGTTTTTTTGCCCTTTTTTGGCCGAGTTGCTCTGTGCTGAATCACTGCAGGGGCTGTGCCAGCTGCTTCCTTGGTGGTTATGGCCACGTGCCTCCTGCTAAGGACGGTGGGCATATTTTGAGTTCCTCTTTCAAAAGCCCTGACCAGCTGCCATCTCCACATTCCTCTTCTCCAACCAACCTCCTTCCCCACCCCAAACACACAAACTCTCAGACAATCTGTTACAAAACTCTCTCTTGCTCCTCTGCTGCACAGTCCCCAGTCCCCCCAGAGGAAGATGCCCCAGAGCTGAAAGCAGCTTTTGCTTTGTTTCACTTTCTTTTCTTTTTTTTTTTCTTTCCCCCCCATTTTTCTTTGTTTCCTACGAGTGGTTGTGCACAAAGCCTGTGACATGCTGGGCTCTCTGCTCCCAGAGGGGCCACCCTGCTCCCCCCATGCCAGATCAGTGCAGGGTGCCAGGGAAGGATCACACCATCCCTGCTCAGCTCTGCAACAACCACTTCTAGAAGCTTCCCTTTGGTGGTTTCCTCTCTTTGGCTATTCTGAGTCCTCATTTCAGTGACATTCCTTGTCCCAGTGGAGCAGTCCTAAAAGAAAAAAGCTTCAAGCACCCAAAAATCAACTACTCCACAAGCCACCACTGCATATTGAGATGTAATCACCCCCAGAGCAGTGACACCCTTCCTGAAATGGGTAGGAATGAGACTTCCCCACAGTTGTTTTATTCTGATATCACTTTTCTTGTATCACATGCAGCTTCCTTTGTATTGATGCAGATTCAGTCCAATACCCAGGAATGTGTTACCTTTATTTGAAGCTAGGAACAAACTTTATTTTCTAAAGCCATATGTTGCAATCTGGTGTTAGGCAGGACCTCCTCACTAAGCTACTTGCAAACAATGTTCAAAAAAAAACATCCTAATATATCTAAAATCCCAACACAGCTTGTTTTCAGGAGTGAGAGTCTCAGTGGGATCCCTTCAGCCAGATGGAGAGAGTTCCAGCATGGGCACAGGCAGCTGAGCCAGGCACTGAGACTCCTGCAGTGTGGGAGGGATGAGTCCCTTCCACAAATGGTCCATCTCCACCTGGAGCAGACATCAAAAGCTGCTCAGGTGAATTATAACCCAAAAAACACACCTCTCTTCAGCCACTGGTACAAGAGGAGCTGGGAATGTCTCTAGCTGGGAAGTCCTCAGCCCACAGTCCAGCCAGACACAACCTAGACACTGCAACAGATGGTTCCTGCAGAACAGCAGCACTAAATCCCATAAAAATCATACCAGAATTCTCAGCACTCTTCCATATTTGACATGAAGCACAGAATCACAGGGTTGTCTGGGTTGCAAAAGATCTTTAAGGTCACCAAGTCCCATGTCCCTCAGCACCACATCTACAGGCTTTGAAACCCCTCCAGGGATGGGGACTCCCCCCCTGCCCTGGGCAGCCTGGGCCAGGGCCTGACAGCCCTTTGGGGGAGAAATTGTTCCCAAGATCCAACCTAAACCTCCCCTGGCACAACCTGAGGCCATTTCAACTTGTTTTTTCACTTGTTCCTGGGGAGAAGACACAGACCCCTGCTCACTCCAACCTTCTCTCAGGCAGTTACAGAAAGTGAGAAGGTCTCTCCTCAGCCTCCTTGTCTCCAGGCTGAACATCCCCAGTTCTCTCATCCATGAATATTCATTCATTATTAAAAAGCACTCACCTATTTTATCTTTCTGAGCTTTTTTCTTAGTAAATGCCCTAAGAAATAATTATCATAGAACACAAACATGGCTCCTGGGGATAACCAAGGATGCACCAAATCACAGAATCCTTGAATGGTTTGAGTCAGAAGGGACCTTCAAGATCATCCAGTCCCACCCCCTGCATGGGCAGGGACACCTCCCACCAGCCCAGGCTGCTCCAAGCCCCATCCAACCTGCCCTTCAACACTGCCAGGGATGGGGCAGCCACAGCTTC
>NW_009953994.1:386029-404501 GCF_000747805.2 Chaetura pelagica
CCCCCCTGCCCTGGGCAGCCTGGGCCAGGGCCTGACAGCCCTTTGGGGGAGAAATTGTTCCCAAGATCCAATCTAAACCTCCCCTGGCACAACCTGAGGCCATTTCAACTTGTTTTTTCACTTGTTCCTGGGGAGAAGACACAGACCCCTGCTCACTCCAACCTTCTCTCAGGCAGTTACAGAAAGTGAGAAGGTCTCTCCTCAGCCTCCTTGTCTCCAGGCTGAACATCCCCAGTTCTCTCATCCATGAATATTCATTCATTATTAAAAAGCACTCACCTATTTTATCTTTCTGAGCTTTTTTCTTAGTAAATGCCCTAAGAAATAATTATCATAGAACACAAACATGGCTCCTGGGGATAACCAAGGATGCACCAAATCACAGAATCCTTGAATGGTTTGAGTCAGAAGGGACCTTCAAGATCATCCAGTCCCACCCCCTGCATGGGCAGGGACACCTCCCACCAGCCCAGGCTGCTCCAAGCCCCATCCAACCTGCCCTTCAACACTGCCAGGGATGGGGCAGCCACAGCTTCCCTGGGCAACCTGGGCCAGGCTCTCACCACCCTCACAGCAAAGAATTTCCTCCTCAGATCTCATCTCAATCTTTTAAACTTTCTTAAACTAGCTGAAGTTGTCTTCATTAATAACATGGTCACATCCATGGAGTATCAACATATGCCACTTGCTCCATTATTGTCAGTATTGTTTGTTTCACTTGTATGAAAATGTCCATAATTGGCCATATTTCCATAAATTAGTCAATATTAGTTAAGGAAATGTTACAGCTTGGCACAAATGAAAAGATTCATGTCTACAAAGTCTCAATTCATCTGAAAGTTTAATTATAAAAATTTATTGTTAACTTCCTGGGATTTTTCATTAGTAAATGCCCCAAGACAAGGAATAATTATCATAAAATTCAACACGGCTCCTGGAGGTGACCAGTGCAAGGGTTATTTATCAGCTAATAGGGTGTCTTAGCTTTTGATACAATGCAAATCCCTCATCGTTATGGAGATTTAATTTACACCTTTCTTCTCTTCTACTAATGCTTTACTAAATCAATTGCAGATGCTGAGTGTTATCTGTTATCTCTGTAATTGTACCTCTGATTTATTCCTTTCTGGACACGTGGCATTGCCAAGAAAGCAGAAGGGTCCAGGGCTTTGCAATGTCTTCCTGCAATTCAAAAGCCATATTAAATTATAGTTTCCACCACTGGGAACTGTTCTTGGGCACTTGGATCTTTGGGTGAGGGGCTTTGCAGCTCACCAGTTCTCACCCCTCCTTCCAGCAGTTTTAAAAGGCCAGACTGTCCATTCTCCTCCCCTTGAACAAAGTGCAAAATCCATGCTCTGTCCTTGCCAACAGCACTTCCCATGCAGGATAAGGGCAGTCCCCTTCATATTAGCTGTGGGACTTCCCAGACCCCATGCAAACCACCTTGAAACTGCCCAGCTCAGATTTATTTATACATAAAGGCTGAAATGAAGGAGCAGACACACAAGCAATCATCTCAGCTTGGGCTGCCAAAGCCAATCAAAGACTATCAGGGTTTTGCACTGGATGGTGATGTGGGAGTTTCTTCCTTACCCTGTTACTTCATAGAAAAGAAAACAACCACCCAGAAAACAGGATATTTCAGCTTTAAAAGTCATCTATCTCTTCCAGCACATGATGAGCCTCACAAAACCCTCACCAATGTCCACCAGGAAAGTGATCCCACATCAGCAAAGGCTGATAAGTGTGATCAGGGCTGTATCCCAACTACTGCCAATATGCCACTTGCAAAGACCTTCACACTTAGCCCCAAAGCTCTAGGAGAAACCAAACTCCACTCATGGGACCTGCACAAGCCAAGCAGAGCTAGCTCACAAACATCTACAGGAGCTTCAGGTACACCTTGCTGTGGGCACAGACAACCCACCAGACTTTATGGGCCATGGAAGGGAGCCTTTCCAGTGCTCAATACCCAAACCCTGCTCATAGTACTCAAGCAGTGCAAGGACATTCAGGTTGGAGATAAGGCTGTCCCCAGTGCAGCTCCTCTCCAATGGATCCAAGATGTTCCTAGTGCTACCTGGAGCATCTACAAAGCATCAGCCAATAGAGAAATTGATTGCTCACAGGTACTGCCCACCATAGGCAGATGTGTCTTTCCCCAGTACAAAGCTTGTGCAGTTTACACAATCATTTCCAGTCTTAGACCACAAGCAGGTGCAGATGTAAGAGGCACATGGCCCCCATTAGCCATTTTCAGCTGTGGCACAGACCCTCGGGCCATGTTGTTGCCAGTACAGTTGCTTCCCTGTCCTGAGATTATCTCCTGATGAAGAACATAATGGGCCAATTCACACTGTGGGTGGGGCTGACACCTTCACAAGGAGCAGTGGCTGAAATATCAGCTTGTGAGGTGACTGCTGATCAAACTGGGGGTTTGTTTCCAATTTTGCCCCAAAAGAGATGGAACATGTCCCAGGAAGCCCTTGGGTCTGGGCTTGCCACATCCCCAGGGACCTCCCAGTTCCCACCAGCAGCAGGTGGCAGATCCAGGCTGTCACATTTGCTCTTCAAAACTCTTTTAACAGTCACCTTCAGCAACCATCCCAGCTGTGAGCTTTGCTGGTGCTTCCCTTTTCTGCAGCTGAAGGGCATTTTGCTACATGTAGTGAAAAGAAATGGGGCTACAGGTGTCACATCAAGAATAGAGGTCAGGACTCCAGGATTTCTATTTTCAGGATATGCCCCAAACAAGCCATTTGGACCTGATTGTCTGAGAGCCCCCATGGGGTCCCAGAGGCTTGGGGGGGCTCAGCACTTCAGGAAACCATCACCTTGCTTTGTGCCTCAGTTAATCCAGCCAAGCAAGGGCATTGAGCTGCCTCAGCAGGGAGGCAGAGAGCCTTTTCAAGGCTGTTAAAGCTCCAAGATCATCTTGTTCAAGAGAAAAAAAGGTGCATAAAAGCACAAAGCACTGTTAAGAGTTCAGTCAGGCTTGGCTCTGTAACCCCCAGGCAGCTTTTTCACACGTTTTCACCATTTTAATTCTCTCTCCTCTTTCAAAGCCGGGCAAGTGCCTTTTAATCATGAATGAATATTCATGTCAAACACCGAGGAGTGCCTACAACTGGTGGGGGTGATTTTTCCGGGCTGACAATGACATCCCTGGGATGGGGATTCATCCTGACACCTCCAAGGCTGCCCCGGGTTGGGTTTCAGCCAAGGCAGAAATGATTCCTATTTTTGCCGTCGCTCTCAGATGGTAGGATAGAAAGTTGTGCTGTTGGAGAACAAATAGCATGAGTCAGCCTTTCTTCTTTCTGTTGGAGACAGTTCTTTGCTGCTCCTAACCTAATTGTGCTTGTATTTCTATGAGGAGCGTTCAGAATGACAGACAGAGTGATGTTCTCTGAAGGGTTGGGCTCTGCCTGGAAATCCTCCTGTGATCAACTGGAAATGGCACAAACAGGAAACCTCTGGGCAGGACAGCAGCTTCTCCTCAACTTTTGCACTTTGATCAGTTCCCCACACACCTAATGACCTTATATACATGGAATCAGAATCCCAGACTGGTTTGGGTTGGAAGGGACCTTCAAGACCATCCAGTCCCACCCTCTGCATGGGCAGGGACACCTCCCACCAGCCCAGGCTGCTCCAAGCCCCATCCAACCTGCCCTTCAACACTGCCAGGGATGGGGCAGCCACAATCTCCCTGGGCAACTTCAATACTCAAAAGATACTCAAAACCTGTGACATTTGTTCTGGACACTGTCACACAACAAAATAAATCCCTACATGACTATGTTCAACAAAGCTCTTCTGGGACTGTTGCAAAGGCTGCTAAAATTTAGGCTTTTCCAGAATGGGAGGAGTTTCAAAGAATGACACAATTAGGAGACCATGGATGAGGAGATGTACAGCAGATGTACAGACCTGCCCTGCTCCACTTCCCAGCAGTGTCTTCCTGCTGCCCACTCCAGGATAAAGGCTCAACTTGACAGCCACTGCAAACACCCTTGGTATCCCCTTTCCATGCCTGTCCTGATGCTCAGATACCTCCTCTTCCAAAAAAAAGTGCTTCAAACACAGGAACCCATCCCTGACAAAGATTTACAAAGGTGCTGGAAGCATAAAACACGGGGAGTAAATCAAGGCAAATGCAAATGAGTTAAATGGCTCCTTTAGAAACTTTTTCTCCAGTCCTCAATTTCCATAACCCTGTGGAGCTCATGCCAGCACTTCCATTAAAAGAGATACTATAAACAAATTCTTGTTTAATGAAGGATTTTTCTCTTTTTCCCCTTCTATTTCACTGTGATCACTATTCATAACCCACTCTCACCTTCAAATCACATTAATTCTTTGAATATTCTTGTGATGTAAGCGATTATTAGTCTCATTTTATGGATGAGGAAAATGAGGCAGAGAGGTTAACTGACTTGCCCACAGGCCCAGCTCTATAGATACAGAAAGAAAGATACAGAGAGATGTTTTACATGTATTAGGTTTAATACCCTCTCAATCCTGCAGAGTTGGATTTGTGGCAATTAAAGCAACAGGCTTTAACAGGCAGAGATGTGCAAGGGCAGGAACCAAGGCAGTGCTTTAAAGCCATGATAAAACAGTTCTAAATTAATTTTCTTGTGCTGCACAGACATCTGCAGGGTGGGAAGCTTTTTATCCCTGCTCACTTTGGACCATGGATGTGACCTGGCTTGGGTGCTCAGGACCAGACCAGAACAAGCTTTCTGCAGGGTACATTGGACAACATCTTGGGAGCCCTATGAGGAGGCATCTCCCACACTTCTCAGATGTGAGAGAATGGTCCCCAAAGCAGCACTTCTCTGCAGCATTTAGAGATATCTCACCTTAGAATTCAGTTAATCCACGTTGTACCCTCCTGAGCTGTACCATGTCAGCTTGCCATATGAAAAATCAAAATCCATAACCTGGGGAGTGAGTGCCTGTGTGTGAGCACCTCTACCAAAAAGCACCTGGAGAGCTTCTTAACTTCAGACTCTTAAGAAACAATTCATGTTTTAATACAGAAATACCCAGAAGATCATTTGAGCAGAGACAACTTCTAAAGAATCAAATTAATCATAAGCTAAAATCAAGCTGTCTTTATGGCTAATTTTCTCCAGCTGCCACCAGTGAGTGAGAAGTAACAGAGAAAAAGACTTTGGCTGTTAAAACAATCCATAAAGCTCTCCCAGTGTCTCTCAGATCCTTGTAACCTTTGGTAGGTGTCTCAGTGAACACCATTCAGCATCATGCTGGGCCTGTGTAAGAAGCCAAGTAGGGTACTCAGAGCACTGCAAACAGACCAGGGGGTTGTGGCATGATCCTTTGCCTTCCTGAGTTATTTTTATCATTTCAGAAGTGGCACCTCCTCCTGAGCAGAGGGACTTTGTGCACAGCCTCTGTGCATGGTGCTGCACATGTTCCCAGGGACACCAGCTGCTCTCAGAGAGACACAACTACATCAGTCCTCTACTCCCTCCAGGCAAGATGGAAAAAAGTCACTGAAGAGATCACTTAAGTAGTTATTGAACACCAAGACACCAATCTTGGGCCAGGAAATGTCCAGGAAGCAAACTCCTGGAGCCTGGAAATAGTATTTTGAGGTCACATCTCTACCTGCCTGCCTTACTTTCTTACTCCTCAGGCTCTGCTTTTAATCACTGCTGCAAACAAGCCACTAGGAAAAGGAGGATTTTTCTCATCAGCTGTGGCTGATCTGCTCCCTCTATGTGACATGTTGCAAAGTCAGTGTGCAAACAGCAGCAGGAAGACACAGAAATGGGGAGCCAATGCTTTTGCTACCCATGGTGCACAGCCCAAGAAAGCTTCACCAGCCAAGTCCTCGCTTAGAGAGGAGCAGGGGAAGTGCCATGCAGAGAGAAAAATCAATAAACTTTCTGAAGAAAAGCCCCAGTTCTGGAAAAGCATGTAACCTGTGTCACCTCCTCTGCTAAACTGCCTGCAGCTCTTCCTGCAGGAATAACACAACACACCTGGAGAAACTTGTAGCCTGCCCCGTCTTTGTGTTCAGAAACAGGAGCAGAGCATGTGGTGCTTTGCTGCTTCTCAACCACAGAACTGAGATGCTGCCCTCAGGTACAGATCAGAACAAGCTACTTGACCTCAGCAACAGGCTCCTGCTGCTGCCCAGACCTCTGAAGGGATTCACACAGCAAAAGCCTTACTGTCCACTGGTGCCAAACAAATATGTCCATTGAATGTCTCTATTTGAGCCCATCAAAGGCAAAGTGCCTCTAATTGGGCTGCATGACAATGTTCTAACACAGAATCCAAACAAGATCTGAAGATTTCTAAGTAGAGAAGAACATCTTCCTCAGGGAGGTCATGCAGGGAAGCATCTTGCCCCAGACTAAGTGGCACAACGTGACCAGAGACAGGATATCACATAAAAGTACAGTGTCCTGCTAATGGTCTTATAAGCCCTACTTTTATAATTACAGGGTTTCTAACATAATGCCATTTGATTTCTCAATGCAAACTCTGGAATAAATTAATTACACGGTGCCTGACCCACAGCCCCTGGTCTAATCATCCCAATGTCAGCTCTCCCTTGTATTTTGAAGATGTAGTTGCCATTTGATAAGGATCCTGCTCCCCACTAATTGTCCCTTGTAATGAGCCTTCATGAAATGTAATTTCTTTAATGCATTTCTCTGATCTGACTGATTTGGCCAGTGTGACACTTGGCTTTATGTCAGCATTTATTAGAGTGCCTGTTCTGCTTGGCTGTTTCCCTCTTAAACAGAAAAGTAGAAATGTTCAAATGCTTGTATGACACTGATGGAAGCAGCTTGGAGCAAGTCTATGAGAGAGTGACAAATTGGAGTGGACCCAGCTTGGAGCAAAAGAGCAAAGCCCTTCACCACTGCAAAAGAACCTCTCCTCATGCATTCCCACAGCTCCCCCATCTAACCTGAGAGGTTCAGTTTGTACTAGATGCAAATCAAATATTGATTAGAGCACAGTATATTAATGAGGCAGGTTTCATCCACCTCCCTGGCCATGCTGAGCACCTGATGCTCCCCCTCTACTCAGCTCTCTTGAGACCCCACCTGGAACACTGTGTCCAGTTCTGGGGTCCCCAACACAAGAAGGACATGCAGCTGTTGGGAAGTCCAGAGGAGGCCACAGAGATGACCCCAGGGCTGGAGCAGCTCTGCTCTGGAGCCAGGCTGGGAGAGCTGGGGTGTTCAGTCTGGAGAAGAGAAGGCTCCAGGGAGACCTTACAGCACCTTCCAGTGCCTGAAGGGGCTCCAGGAAAGCTGGGGAGGGGCTTGGGACAAGGGGTAATGAATTAAGGCTGGTGGAGGGGAGATTTAGGTGAGACATGAGGAAGAAATTCTTTGCTGTGAGGGTGGTGAGAGCCTGGCCCAGGTTGCCCAGAGAAGCTGTGGCTGCCCCATCCCTGGGGGTGTTGAAGGGCAGGTTGGATGGGGCTTGGAGCAGCCTGGGCTGGTGGGAGGTGTCCCTGCCATGCAGGGGGGTGGGACTGGATGATCTTTGAGGTCCCTTCCAACCCATTTTATGAGTCTATGATCTCCCATGGTGCCCCAACCACCCAACCAACCTCCACATCAGCCTTCATACCCCTCACCCGATCAGCACCAACATTTCCTTCACTAGACCGATGGAAGAGGGGAAAATGGAGCCCAAGCACTAAATATAATTTTATACTTTAACTGGAGCTCAAGGCACAAGGTTGGTCAGGTCTGCCAAGTTTATTTTGGAGCAGTAGGGCAGCCCAGCTGCCGAGCAGGAACATTAGCCCAACTGCCAGAACCCCTGACTTTCAAAGGCCGTATGTTCTGGAGTCTTAAATTATAAATCTATTCTCTTCAGGTTTGCTAGCAAATCATCTCAATTGTTTTGCAGTTTATTAAAAATGTCCTGCACATCTGGTCTAATCAGCCAGAGGAGAATTGCCCAATTTGATAGCAATCCCAGGACATCAGCTTGGTAATCAGAGTGTTTTCCACCTCACCAGCTCCTGGCAAGGGTGGCTTAATCACCACTGATGTGAAAAGGACTCCCAAGTGCACAGTCCCAACAATTCTGCTGCTCCCCATAGCACCAAAGACTTTTGGGGCAGAAAACATGGCACAGCAGATAGACCAGCCACCACAATCATCAGCAGTGCCCATATAAAAGTCCAGCCACATCTGCCATTACAGACCAGCCCCAGATCCTCTTCTGGCCCATAGAGCATCAGACAATGCAACCTGTGGCCCTGCCTTTCCACAAAACCCCTCACGTGCTGGAGTCACCAAAGCCCTGCAAAGACAACCTCCAGAGAGCACCTGCTGATGCTGAGCCACCCAAAGGAGACTCCTCCTGCCCCGTTTCACACCTTAAAGGTAGGTTAGCATGCAGAAAACATGAGAAGTTTATAGCAATGCTGGAAAGGTTTGAAACTCTCTGTTCCCTCCTTGCCAGCCTGAGCTGGGGGGAGAGATTTGATGTGGAAGGAAGAGCATATTCTCCTTGGCACTGAGTAGTTCATAAGAAGTTTGGGCATATTTACTTGCACAACCTGCAGCTACTCACAAGGCAGAGATACAACAACAGGTTAGAGTTACCAGCAGGAAGAGTTACTCATTGCCATTAGAAGTGCCTCCACCTCTCCAGCAGCACACACGGGGAAAGCTGGAGCCTCACCCTGGACAGCAGAATGTTTATCAGCACCTTCTTGAACCTGCCACTGCTCTAAGCATGAGCCATTCAGGGAATGGAAACACAGTCAGTAAACATCCCTAACTCATAGCTCATACATATCATTGCTTCTCATCTGGGACAACCTTGCCCTTTGTTATATCTTCTCAACCAGTTTCCATATATAAGAAGATTTGCTTGATGTTTTGAAAGGCTCATTTTTGTTGAATGCAAGGGTAAAGAATTTGCCCTAAGGAAAGTCATAGAATCATGGAATGGTTTGGGTTGGGGGGGACCTTCAAGATCATCTAGTTCCAACCCCCCTGCATGGGCAGGGACACCTCCCACCAGCCCAGGCTGCTCCAAGCCCCATCCAACCTGCCCTTCAACACTGCCAGGGATGGGGCAGCCACAGCTTCTCTGGACTTGCTGGAGAGAGTCTGATGAAGGGCTGGAAGGACGATTATGGGTCTGGACCATTTCTCCTATGAGGAAAGGCTGAGAGAGCTGGGGCTGTTTAGGTTAGGTTAGGGTTAGGTTAGGGTGACCTTATCCATGTGTATAAATACTTGAAGGGAGGTTGCAGAGAGGATCAGTGGCAGGACATGAGGCCACAGGCACAAACTGAGATGCAGGAGGTTCCCTCTGAACAACAGGCAAAGGCTTTGGACAGAGAGGGTGACTGAGCACCACTGATGTGGAGTCTTTGCCTTTGCAGATATTCAAAAACATTCTACACATGGTCCCGAGCAACTGGTTCTTGGTGACCTCGCTTGAGCAGGAGCATTGTATCAGATGACCTCCAGAGGTCCTTTCCATCCTCAGCCAGCTGGTGATTCTGTGATTGCACATATGTTTTTGCTGTTAACACATGCCCAGTGGTTATTCTGCAACAGAGTGATCAGCCAGGCAGCTGCGCGGGGCAGACAAACAGAGCGCGGCAGGCACAGACAGAAGCAGCCAGGCTTGGAGAAGGCACAGGCTGGAGCTGCTCACACCCTGCACTGATGAAGGGTTACCAGCATCACAAGCAGTCAGTAAGTACCTACAAGTCAGAAATGGGTCGTTATGAACAATTTAATTCATTAAAGCCAGCACTTCCCTCTGCGGGGCCGAACGCTGCGGGTCGGGTGATGATGCTTTTCCACACAATTTGCTGTTTACAACTGCCCAGAAAGCAAAGGGCTCCCACACTCCAGTTCTATTACTTTCTCCATGTGACAGTCACTTACTGGGCAGGGTTATTTTTCCCCAACTGCATATTTTGAGAAAAAGAATTTGTAAAGTGCCAAGACTGACAATTACAAGCAATTGTAAGGATCTGTTCGAGATCTGAGGTGTAATGACAGCTGCAAAAACAGCCATGGCAACATATTCAATGTGACACCTCCTGTGTTACTAAAAAGGCCTTTCTGCAACAGAAAACCTCCCTGAGAAGTGTTTTTGTTGTGCTCTTCTCACAGTACAGGGTGAAGCAGCCCAGGGATTAAGAAGAGAGGTGACAGAGGTGGCTTGAAGAGACGGATGAAGAGCTGGTGTTGTGCTTGGTGAGCTGGAGCTGAGAGGTGTGTTCATGAGAAGATACCAGAGAGAGAGGCAAGGACTTGATGGGAACAGGCTGCTACAGAGGTAGGTGAAACACCAGCACTAAGAAATCTGCTGTGCACTGGAGAATCATAATTCATCAACTGAAAGCTGAAGATCAGCCACAAAACTCACTGAAGACCTAGAGGAGATATTGCAGATTCTGAGGTATTTGAGAATGGAAACTGGGAATGGGTCTTGAAATAAGGAAAACCTTTCATGAACAGCAATTCCCGTGGCCTCTGGTCAGTGAGGATCTCTCAGTGACAGGCCCTGCAGGGGCTGCTAGAGCTGAGACCACCCTTGTGTCTTCAGGGTTTCCCTCAGAGCCCCAGACCCAGGTATCACTGAAGGCACAGGGGATCTCCACTGAGCTGGGCCAAGGGGCAGACTTGACCACTGCTGATTGCTCCTTGTGAAACCAATCCAAGAAAATGGGAAGGCTCTGACATGTATTTGGTGATGGTTTTATGATTTTATTTTTGTTTTGAATCCCAGTGTTCAAAGCAAAGCAGCAGCTCCCAAATGAAAATATGACCAGGAACTAAATTTTTAAAAATCTAGTGAATCAACAGGCAGCTTCTGAATTTCTTTGCTTCTTTGGTTTTGGCCAAAGTACTAACAAAGCAAAGTGAAGGTTGCAAGTGCAAAATACTTCTGTCCTCAGAATGTCACCTGTGTCAGGGACAGGCAGGCTGGTGGCAGAGTCCAGACCCTGTCATCTCCAGACCTTTTAAGGGCTTAATCTTTGCAAAGTATATCAGAAATCCCTGGGGATTGTCTGGTGAGCAGCCTACCTTAGCAGGGCCCAGGGCTCTGCCTCAAGAGACCATTCCCCTGAATGTCTCTCTTACATTAAACCAAATAGTCATCCATTAAGACCTGCAGTTGCATGTGAGTTGAAAGCACATAGAAAATACTGCAGCCAAGAGTTTTTTAAAAAGCACAGGGGGAGCTGAGCTGTTCAGTGCTGCAAGCAGGTGCTGAAGGCTACTGTCATTTTTGATGAGTGATATTAAACACTGAGGTATTTGGGATGGGGAAGAAACAGGAGAGGATAATCCTGCCTGTGCCCTTCATAAGGTAGAAGTTAGTCCATCCCTCCCCATCCTGAGAAGCAAATGAGCTCAGCCACACAAGTGAGAGATAATTTTCACTTTAGAAACTTTGCAGGGTTCAGTCCTTGGACAAGACCAAAAGGACAATTTCCTTGCTCATTTTCAATTAAGGATGAGGAGAGGAGCTCCCCACTGGGAGCAGTCCTGCCCTACACTAGCTTTCTATTTCATAACTTTAAATTGTAATTTCACAACAAGCACCTTGCAAAACAGACTCATCATCCCATCCAAGCACACAAATGTTCCAGTAATGAAGATAAACCAAAGACCCTTCATCTGTTTCTTCCTCTTCTCACTGCTGCCCATCCCACCCCTACCAGGGCTGGAAGGCTGCAGGAGCAGAAGCAGCAGAGTGTTTCCTGGCAGTCTGTCACTTTCTGCTAATTTCCCAATGCTGGAAATCATTTTAAATCCATTCCTGTCCTTTTGCATTTACATAACCCTCTAGAAGGAAAGCTCTAAAAAAAGCAGAGTCTGATTTAGTGTGAATGAACATGTCATAAAACATTTCCAACTCTGCAGCACTTGTGTAAATCTTTCATGATTTAAAAGTTGCCAAGTTACCAATACCATGAGTATTATAAAGTCTTGGGCTTCACACCCAGTGAAAGCAGAAAAGACAATTTCAAGTTAGGCTTCCCTTCTCATGAGCTAAGTTTCCTTCTGAAAGAAAAGATGTCCCACACTGAAGTTATTTATATCCAGTGCCAAAATAGATTTTGGGAAGGTGAAACATCTGTTGATGGTTTTGGTGAAGAACAAGGATGTTCTTTTTCCATTTGGAGGGGATTTAAAGTTTGAAAAAGCAACAGTTTTCTTTAGGTATGTTGAGATTATCTTAAAGATGTGTCTACACTTCCCTCTGCTGAGCACCCACACAGCTGCTCTAACCCATGTGGGCTGCCCAGCCCAAGGATGGGGTCACATCCAGCTCCTGGGCATCACGAGAAGGACCCAAAGCTCAACTGGGGTCAAAACAAAAAACCCAGCTACAAACTAGCACCCACATCTGTGATTCCCTGCTTGGCTTCCCCTGTTTACTAGGGATGAGACCTTGCCAAAGTGCTGCACAGAGGGTAGGAGTGCCTTGCTGCAAGGACATCTGGGACTATTTGTGTCACCAGAAGATCACCCTGCACATACCCATGGACCCTAACCACAGAACAGCCCTGGCCCTGCAGTGCCCTGCACTGGTGCCCATTAAATGCCCAAGGACTGGCACAGAGTGCTATGAGCAGAGCATAACTCAGCTTTTTGTATCCTGCAGATGCAAACCTTCCAGCAACAGGCACCCACCCACGCAGAACATCACTCACAAGGAGTGTTCAGAGGTGCTGCACAAGGTGAACAAGGGGATCTGGAGCACTGTGTTCAGTTCTGGGGTCCCCAAAAACAGAAGGACATGGAGCTGTTGGAGAGTCCAGAGGAGGCCACAGAGATGATCCCAGGGCTGGAGCAGCTCTGCTCTGGAGCCAGGCTGGGAGAGTTGGGGTGTTCAGCCTGGAGAAGAGAAGGCTCCAGGGAGACCTGAGAGCACCTTCCAGTGCCCGAAGGGGCTCCAGGAAAGCTGGGGAGGGGCTGTTTACAAGGGCATACTTTCCCAAGTACATAGTTATAGGACAAGAGGAAATTACCTCAAATTGTGCCAGGGGAGGTTTAGGTTGGATCTTGGGAAAAATTTCTTTACTGAAAGAGTGGCCAAGGCTTGGAACAGGCTGCCCAGGGCAGTGGAGGAATCACTATCCCTGGAGGTGTTAAAAAATGTAGTTGTGGCACTTCAGGACACGGGTTGGTGGGCACTGTGGTGTTGGGTTGTTGGTTGGACTTGATCTGAGATCTTTTCCAACCTAAATGATGCCATGATTGTATGGGAGTTGGAACTAGATGATTCTAGATCCCTCCCAACCCAAACCAATCTGTGATCCCATCATCTGCTTTACACCACCACCCAAAAGCAAACCCATCTCTGCCCCTGAAAGCTTGTGAAAATGCATTGACACAGGAGGTCCCTCTCCAGCTGGAGGCCAGGAGCAGCCCCTGGCCTGAAACAGGACCCAGAAACAGAACCCCTCCATTTATTTATTGTTCTTCTCTGCCCTACAGAGCACTTTTTTTCTCTCTATTCCAAGTACAAGCCTTTTTCCATGACATTCCTGACACTCAGGTACTCGCTGCAGGATTTATCAGATCTGTTCTTCTCCCTCAAACTGACAGACCAGCTCTGGCAGGAAAGCTGAGATACCTCAGAAACTGCTTTTTCAAGGAGGTTTTTCCAGAGCAAGAAATACCTCTGCTCCTGAATAAGAAATGATCACAGTCCCTGAAGTTTCTCTCAGCACTTGCAGTGTGAGTAATAAGACATTTTTGCTTCATATGCCAGCACAGTAATATCAGGGAAATCACTGTAGTCCCCTCTAAAAGAGAAATGCAAACCACCAGCACTGGTAGTTTCCATTTACTTCTGAACATTGTCATGGTAGGTCCATCAAACCCCATCACTGGTTTCTAACCCAAGCAGTGTTACAGCCTGAAAACCCCCACACCTCACCCAACACACACCAAGATGTGCAGCATCTGCTCTTTGTGCCTCTAAAGATTGATTAGATAGACAAGGTTTTCAGAAAGCAGCAGCATTTTGGATTTAATCAACTGGATGCAGCTGGAAGTACAATGAGCAGGGGAACAGGAGCTCCTCTTCAAGTGCAACACAAGAGCTGAAAACCTTGAGTTAAGCACAGATTAGAACCAGTGCTCCAGGTTTAAGTTAATTCTATCAACCAATTAGACAATCTGAGGGAAAAACAACTGTAGAGCACAGAAGTTATGACCACCCTTTCTGCAATACAGAAAGGAAGAATTTATCTTAGGTGGGGGGTAGCAAGAAGTAAGCAGTGAGGGGGAAATAGTATCTTGAAGCCAGTATCTTGCTTAGAGTTAGGACTTTTTTCTATTCAGAGCTATTCATTTTTACCTTTCTGGCTGCCATAAGAAGGTTTTATAGGTCTGCTTTGAAGAATGAGTTGCAAGTCCTAGTGTTTGTCTTCCCCATGCAGGTGTTCAGGCTGAATCCCGGGGTCAGCGGGAGGTTTAGTTTAATTTTCATCCCACCATTCACGGTGCTGAAGGGAGGCTCTAAATGATGATGCTCTAAAACCTGCTCTTAACAACCTCCCAGCACCTCGTGGGAGTGATATGAACCCAACTGACCGAGCCATGGCACAGGAGGATGGACCAGAAGACTCTGTGCCCCTTCAGGCACTTTCTGTCTGAGGGTTTAATTGCTCAGCTGAGACCAGCCATGAGTTTGTTTGCTCCAGGAATGCACACCTCAAATCACAGCCCTTTAAAAATAACCCACAACGTGGTTGTTTTTTTTCCCCACCTGTTGTCAACCTAACAAAGTTCCATGAAATTCCCCAGAGATTTCTCTTATAATAAGTTTATTGACTTTATGCCAGAAGTGCCAGTGAAAACAGAGAGCAGAGTCTGTTTAAGTGAGACAGATTTCACAGCAGAGCTACTAAAAATAAAACTCAGAACATGAAACCAAAGTGCTTTTATCAAAAAGAAGGCTTGTTGCAAGTATTTTTGAAGGAGGATGCTCTTCACAGCCTGCATTTCTTTTGCTTCTCCTATGGGGACAGACAGAGTTGGGGTGTTCAGCCTGGAGAAGAGAAGGCTCCAGGGAGACCTTAGAGCAGCTTCCAGTGCCTGAAGGGGCTCCAGGAAAGCTGGGGAGGGGCTTGGGACAAGGGCAGGGAGGGATGGGATGAGGAGAATAGTTTTAAGCTGAAAGAGGGGACACTTAGATTGCATATAAGGAAGAAATTCTTTGCAGTGAGGGTGGTGAGAGCCTGGCCCAGGATGCCCAGAGAAGCTGTGGCTGCCCCATCCCTGGCAGTGTTGAAGGGCAGGTTGGATGGGGCTTGGAGCAGCCTGGGCTGGTGGGAGGTGTCCCTGCCCATGCAGGGGGTTGGGACTGGATGATTTTTAAGGTCTCTCCAACCCAAACCAGTCTGTGATTCCACGATACTTCCCAGGAGAGCAGCTGCAGTGTGAACTGGCTCAGCCCTGAGCAGCCCTGACAAGCAGGGTGCCCCCCATGACACGTGTTCAAGTTGCATCGACTCTGATGGTACCTCCTCCCTGAGATGTCTAGGAATACCCTAACCC
This sequence comes from Chaetura pelagica, assembly GCF_000747805.2. Classification (NCBI taxonomy): domain Eukaryota; kingdom Metazoa; phylum Chordata; class Aves; order Apodiformes; family Apodidae; genus Chaetura; species Chaetura pelagica. The sequence goes on from NW_009953994.1 coordinate 401,602, forward strand.
TGGAGAGCAGGATTTGTGCTAACAGAGTTATCTTTTGGGTTTTGACAGTTTCACATTATCCAGTATTAAAAGCCAAGGACTCTAATGCAACAACACAGGAAACTCCCTCAGCACACACAGACAGGACTTCATTTCCTCAGCATCCCCACCAAGGGCTCCAGTAAAGGCATTTCCCAGAGCACCACAGCAAGTGAAGCCTGCTTTTGCTCCCATTTACATGTCCTCCTGTCCCATAAAATTGGAGTTTAACAAATTAGGAAACTGCAAAGCCAGCCTGAGACACAGGCCACCAGCACCCTCAGGATATGGGTATTTTTATGTGCAGACATGGTCCTGGACCCATCACACAAAGATGATCTAGCCTAAGCCCACCCTGGCTGGGGACAGTTGTGATGCTCCAGACCTCACTGCTGCCCTGAGGAGGTGCCAAAAGTCCTTCTCCATAGCCAGCTTCTTGTGATGGGTCAGAGACATTGGGGTTTCAACTCTGGGCTCAACAGCATAAGCTCAGTATTCCCCCCTCTCCTTCCAACAACAAATCAGGGCAGATTTTAACACAACTCTCATTTTCTTTTGCCACTCACAGAACACAGCATGAGAGCAACAATTTTATGTGCTGGTTTTAAAACAGCAGAGCATTGTGTTGATTTACACCCACAGCTTTCTTCCTCTCTCTCAGAGAGGGGAAGCAACAAAGCTGAGCAGCTGTTGGTCCTTCAAAGCTCCACAGATACTTTCCCAGGTCTCTTCCACACACTCCAATCCTCCCCAGGCTCCTGGCCCTACCTTCCCATTTGCTCCCCCAGAGCTGCTCTGCAGTCACCCAGGTAACCACTGATTTTTCTCCCTTCCCAAACTTCCCAAGGACCACCCTCATTTCCAGCTCACATTCTGTTCTACCACCACCACAAATTTAATTCTGCTGCCCAAAAATTCTGAAGTGGACAAGAGGGACCTTCCTGATGCTGAGAGGAAACCTTGAGGTGGCTCTGAACATCCGACACCAGATTATCAGATACCCAAGACAGGAAGAACCTGGGTCCAGATACACCCACAAAACACAATATTTACTATGACACAGGATTTGGCAAAGGTTTGAATTAGCTTCCCTGACTGAGGACTGCAAAGGAAAAAAACAATAAAGAAAAAGAGCAGCACCAAGGTTTCCAGCCAAAGGGCAATTCCCAGTGCCTGTACTTTCAGAACCAGCCTGTTTCTTGTTATATTGCATGACTGTGGCTGCATGCTGAGACATGTCACATTATATTAAAAACTACAAAACCTGCAATCTGTTTCCAGATCAGACATCAATAAAAACAACCATAACAATCAGCTCTCTGAGTACCTGTGAGAAAATTCATAATTTAATACCTCCAAGAGCTCTTTCCATCACACAGACAGTGGTAAAAACAAGATCTAACAGCATCTACTGAACCTACACACTTCTGGAAGCCTCCAGTAGCACCCAAGGATGAGATTGACTGAAAGGGACAGGTAAGATGGGTGCCAGCCACTGTCCCAGCAAGAGGCATGACAACCAGCAGGCAAGAAAGCAGTAAGGGTGCTGTTACATTCTTCCAAGTCCTGTCTGAGGGTAACCACAGGGAGATGTTCATCCAGCCACCCTGTAAACCTGAGCACAGCTCCAGCCCCCACCATCACCAGACCATCTTGGACTCAGAAGTGAAAAGTGGACTTGTGGAAGCTGTGTCCCATTGTCCCCTATAAGAAGGTCTAGGACAGGCTAAGTGAACTGGGTCTACACTGACAAAGTCACCTAGACAACTGCCCAGACTTATTCACAATATTGTCTGTGGTTACAGACAAGTAAAGATGGCCTTTGTCCTTCCTCTGGGTCTGTCTCCAAACTAAGCAGTATTTTCCTGACCAAACTCACTGCTTTTTGACCCTTCTGCTGCAGAGCTCATTGCAGATGTCTGTGATGGAGCTACCTGGATGGCAGCTCTCCTCCTGCAAAGAGCTAGAACAGATCAACACAGCCACACTGACATGGATCAATCTGGGATTCATGACCCAAAGGAAATAAATAAATAAACAAGTCACTCTTTCATCTCTGTCTCAGAGCCATACCAGAGCATGATGCTGCAGGAAGACTCCCACCCACCAAAACAAACTTCATGGGGACATGTTTACCAAGATGGAGAATGTCCATTGGATTTGCTGCACTGTCGAGTGTGATATGAAGACAGGCTGAGTTCAGGTTGTTCAGCCTGGAGAAGAGAAGGCTCCAGGGAGACCTTAGAGCACCTTCCAGTGCCTGAAGGGGCTCCAGGAAAGCTGGGGAGGGGCTTGGGACAAGGGCAGGGAGTGAGAGGACAAGGGGGAATGGATTAAAACTGGAAGAGGGGAGACTGAGATGGGATATGAGGAAGGAATTTTTGGCTGTGAGGGTGGTGAGAGCCTGGCCCAGGTTGCCCAGGGAAGCTGCGGCTGCCCCATCCCTGGCAGTGTTGAAGGGCAGGTTGGATGGGGCTTGGAGCAGCCTGGGCTGCTGGGAGGTGTCCCTGCCCATGCAGGGGGTTGGAACTGGATGATCTTTAAGGTCCCTTCCAACCCAAACCATCCTGTGAATCCATGATCTATTACAACCTACCTCAAATCAGTCCAGCTTTCAGAGACACCATGAGCATGAAGTAATGACACTGCTGCTGGTTGAGACCTATTCTCAGCTGGTCTTTCCATCCCAAAGTTTAACCTCTCTTCTTTCAAACCCATGGGACCCAAAGATTGGGCTGTTCCACACTGTTATGCTCCAGGATGTTCCTTTGTAAGTCTCTCCTGTGTGAGTGATCAAGTTCCATACCTAGTTGTAGAAGTGTTTCAGCAAGGTAGGCTGATCCAGCCCCCACACCCTTATTCTAGTTGCATTACATCCTGCT
>NW_009953994.1:404577-421421 GCF_000747805.2 Chaetura pelagica
TGAAAGAGCTGAAACCTAATCCATGGACAAGAAGTTCCCCTTGGTAAGATGTGGGATGTTTTACCCTCCAGGAACCTTCAGACCACCAGCTTTTCTCCTCCAAGCACATACTGTCCTCCACACTTTTGGGCTAGAGGCTGACAAACTCAGCCAGAGTCAATCCCAAGGTAGACACAGAATAAGTACCAGGGTAGTCAAAAGCCAACTCTCCTCAACCTGGAGCAGGTACCTGTGCTCAGGAAGAGCTGCTTCACCACCACCCTTTGGCTAATGGTTCATAGAGTCCTGTGTTAGCAACTTATCCAAGGCCACACTTGTGCTAATAGCCCTGACCCCAGACACAGGTTTAATTTGTTTGACATTAAATTTAGGGCTTCAGGGGCCTCTATAATGGATTTCATTAAACAGGAAAAAATCTATAATGCAGTATTTTACTATTAATTAACTGTGCATTAAAATGGTAATTATAATTATACTCATAATTCCACTCTTGTGTCATTATTGTAATAATTGATCAAAATATTTTACCCCACAAGCAATTTAAGAACTCCAGTACAAGAGAAGGGGGGGGAAGCCCTTTTAAACCCACTCCAACCACAGCTTTTGCAGGAAAACCCCAGATACTGTCTCTCTATCCCAGGATTTCTAATGCAAGAAGCCTTTTTAACAACCACCACAACTTTACTAAAAAAAAAGGCTGTTTGTTATGAAGGGTAATGGGGGGGGAAATAAATAAATAAAAAGTCCATTTGTAGATGGAAAAAGCCTGTTTGTGGTCAGAACACAGCTGAGGACCAGACTTGCTTTGAACAGGGCCAGCTGTCCTACTTTTCTGCTTCCTGTGTGTGGCTTCTGGTCACAGGCTGCCTCAAAAGGACCCATCACCTGGTTTTAAAGGTAATGGAGATTAGAGGGGGGAGATCCAACAGATCAGACAGGCAGCTGAAGAATTATCCCCCTCCCTTCATGCTTGCATCACATCACAGCCAAGGATTGGAAAGTGCTTTGAAAAGGGGTCAAAGTATTAGTGACCCAAACTGCTGGTAGCTCTAGCTCTGGAATGAGAGGGATTAGACAACTGCCCTGTGGCAGCCAAAACCTAAATCTCATTTTAGCTCTCTGCTCCAAGCCACATGAAAAGTAATGAACCACCCTCCTGCCCCTGCTTTGGTCCTGGATCCAGCAACACTCCTTGACAAGTGTTGATCACATCATGTTTTACTTCTATCCTTCCTTACTTCTGCTGCCTCTCTGGATTATTTCACTTGGAAATCCATGATGCTCCCCAGCATCCTCCCCATGGCTGCAGTGGCAAGGGTCATTTGTTCCCTAATTTCCTTGGTCAACCTTCCAGCCCATCTCCAAACCACATACACAACGTCATCTCTTACTGGCTTCTAGCAAGCTCTTGGATCACTGTATGATGCTGCAGCTCTTCCCAAAGCACCACTGCCCATCCCACACCTGAGAACAACAAAATGGATGGGTAGAACCTCCTTGGTGTCTCCAACACATGGCAGAGCTTTGGGATGGGTTCAGCTGCCAGGATCGCAGAATCACCAGAGACCCATAGAGATCTAGTCCAACCCCCTCCTTGTTGGTAAAACCAACTTCTGCAGGAGCAGCTCAGACAAGGTTTCTTCACCTCCACCATTAGTCACACTCATCACCCTCCCTCATCTCCAGCTAATGCCAGGACAACAAGTGCATTTACATCCCTTCTTGGCAGGGAACGCAGCCGCCCGCTCGGGAAGGGAGCGACTCCACTTCCCAGCACCAAGTGATGGATGAAGCTTCTCTGCAGGCTCCAGCCAGGCCTGGGTAGGACCAATTTGTATTTTATCTTTGGTTCATCGTGGGCAGGGAAATATTCCCTGCCTCAGCTGGGCAGAGGTGCTCAGACACACAGCACAGGCTGCTCGGCACGACACGGTACAAACAGGGGGTTTTGTCAAGTGCTGCTCAGGAAGGAGCAAGTCCAGGGTCTTGGGTGTTAAACTAAAATAGGACCCTGGATTTCAGCAGAGAGATATAATATTTCAAGCCCTCACCATGTTGTTGCTGAGTTACAGATGTAAAAGTTCTCACATCAGCCTTCTCCTGTACTTCTGAATTTACCTCTCCCTCAGTGCAGAGTCCACCTTTTCACAAATAGCTCTTAGACATTTACCTGGGCACCCCAGTTAATTTAGGTCTCACTGTAAGATCATGGTTCCTTCCACCCACCTCCTGAAGTTGATGTGAGTGCTGAGCACTCTGGAAAAAAAAGAAATCAGCTGTCTCCAGCAAGGCAACCATAGCTCAGAGGGGAGCAACTCATGAGTCTCCTACCAGCAGTGTTTTCAACCATAGCCTTCAAAGATCAAGCAAGAGAATGTGCCTGGGGAATTGTGTTTGGTTTTCCCAGAACTGCCTTCAAGACTTTGGTTCCTAAAGATGAGCTGCTGGCATGTCCAAGACCACCATGACTTTGGCAGGAATGAACAGTTCAGCACATTCCTGAGCAATGTACAGCTGGGGAAGAAGCTGCAGCATCTTCTCCCTCTCTTTCTTGAGCTAATTGATGTTTAGCCCAGAGCTCAGTTGGAGCTCTCTTAGGGATGTCATCAAAAAGGGGTTTATTTTCTGAGGAAATTAGGATTTGCTACTTCCTCATCACTGCACAAGCACCATGTGCACAAAGTATTCTTGGGACTGGACTTTCCCCACCTGGAGCAGCTGGACCTAATTTTCTACAAGCCCTAGATTAACCTAGCCCCTAATTAACCTAGAAGCCTTACACCAAGAGTCTGGCCCAGTGATTAGGACAGTCCTTTAGGCAGGAGGAGATCCTCACTGTAGTTCCTATACCAATCAATGTCAAAGGAATTAAGAGTGACTCCATTTAAACAGCTCCTTTCCTTGTGTGTGTCACTGCCCCATTCGAGGCACTGAATTCCTCAGGGGGACATGGCTGATTAAAAGGTACATCTTCTGTCCTTTATCTGTGCTGGGTGCCAAGAGGGTCATTAAGGAGGGGGAAGAACCCAGATAGCCCAGGGCATCTCTGGAAGGTAAATGCTAACCCAAGTCAGACTCCTGGCAAGGCTTAGCCTGCCTGCAATCAGCAGGGTCTCCTTTCTGTTCATGTCTCACAACTATAGCTCTGGGGGGTATTTAAAGATCCACAGACTGAAACTCACCCACCCTCCAATGCAAAGCTGATTTTAGACATGAGGAAGGTGCCCAACACTGATGGAAGATGCCCCAAAAGCTCAGCAGGGTGCCAGGCAGGTGGCAGGGGAGAGATGCTGAACGTGGATAATAGACAGCGTCTTCAGCTTTGATCAAGTGTTCGCAGGAGAGACACTACACACCACTGTTCTGTGTAGTGGATATTCTCAACATCCTCTCCACGGGCACATCAAACCCCTCTAAATCTAATCTGACACGACAACTGTGCTCAAAGCCAGCAATTCCCCACGCCCACGTGCTTCCCAGCAAAGCCACTGCCGGCAGGGACGGGAAATCAGCCGGCAGGTGCCGGGCACCGGCGTGGCGGGGAGACCTGGAGCTGCACCCTTCCAGTCTTGAAAAATTAAGCTTGTGCTTCAGGATCAGAAAGCAGCTCACTGTCGAGACAGGCTGTTCCAAGTGAGCAGCAACATGCTGACAGGTTGTTGAGGGAAGTGTGATGAAAGCTGCAGCTCAGCACTGTCCTGCCTGGGAAGCCTCACGTCCAGGGAAGAGCTTGTAGCCCTGGCTGCACAGAGGCTGAAGCAGATCTTTTATGAAAACTGGGGCTTGCATTGTTAGACATCTTCTAGACTCCTTAATCTAAGAAAAAGTTGTCTTCTACGTTTGTAAAGCTAATTTTAAAGTTTAAATAGAAATATAACCCTTTACGGAACAAAACCCAGAGGAGGGCAGCTCTGAAGTGCATCCTCTGCCCTCCTCACTCTTGCAGGCACAGGACAAGTGGAAGACAACACACATGGAGGTTGTGCAAGTGTTTTGTTGATTAACCCAGCCCAGCTAGAAAAAGGGCTGCAGTAAAGCCATACGACTGAAGGTGCAGTTTGAGTCTGGGCTGTAGACACCCAACTGCATGGGAAGATACAACCATTTCCCATCAAGAAACAAAGACATCCTATAGACATGTTGCTTCAGACACACTCAATCCATCTTTAACTTTGTACCAGGTCTTTTTTGGACATTTGGGATATTGTTATGTGACCCAGGAAAAAAAAGACCCTTCCTTGTTCCCCAAACTCCTGTAAATACTTATTATAACCTCCCTGGAATGGAAATCATCAGCTCCCCACTTGGCCAACATGGAGACTGGAGAAATGGACAGCAACCTCTGAAACAGGCCAGCAGCTTTGTAGCCTTCCCATGGAGGTGTCAAACAAATTTAAAGATCCTACAGCTGAAGATACCATAAAAACTCTAGGTGACCACAGATAAATTACTGTTCTGAAACCATAAACTTTAGCACATGTGAGTAAAAACACTATGTGACTTGTTCCACAGGCTACTTTCATGAGTAAAGTCAAGTCCAAAATTGAATTCTTGAAAGAGTCAAGATTTATATACTCTTTTTTCCCCCTCCATCAGTTTGATCAGCTGTCAAGGGGAGGGACAATTTTAGTGTAGTGCAGCATTTGAAACCTCCATGAGCAATAAAAGCCACCAAACCACTAATAGAGCCCTTTTGGTCCAAAAGCCATCCTGGACTACAGCTGCAGATTCCCTGGGACTTTTTGTCCCCTGATGAGAAGTAACCTTGTGATCTTGTCACTCTGGGTTACTCCAATGTCACCTGTGCAGGAATGTCCTGCTTTAGGTCAAGTCCCTTCAAACATCACCCATCGCTGCAGCCACACTCGTTCAGCCCTCAGCTTCTCAAGCCATGGAGAAGCTGACAAATCTCACAGTCAAACCTTGACCACATCAGAGGTTAATTGGCTCATTCTGGTTAACTTTTGATTTGTAGCTGCTGACTCCAGATGTTGGAGCTTCCAGGGAACGGATGCCTGGGATTTTGGAATCCGAGCGAGTCTGATGCTTTGAAAGGAATTTATTTCTATCCTGTAGTCAACATAGTCCTTGAGATGGGCAGAGACTTGAGAGCTGGGTGACATCATTGTCTCTGCCAGCAACTCACATTCAACACAAGATGCTTTATTTGAGAAGTGCTTGAACTTGAAGAAAGCTCTGAAAGAGATTTTGGAGGCATCATGAAGCAACAGGACATCTCCTCTGCTTCTGCCTCATGTGCAAGACAGAGCTGGCCAGGAGAGACCATGAGGGAGGACCTCAGCAACTCAAGGGCATGTGTCCCAGATTGAAAGAACTGTTGTTTTTAGTTAAATACCCAATTCTCTGCCTAATGAGACCTTTTTTTGCCATGCCACAGAATTTCACCTCAGCTGCATTTTCACCTGTGAACCACCACAAATGTTTCTATTGCTTTTCTTTAGAAAACAGTCTGAACAGCCTCAAAACACCATTAACAGGAAAAAAAATACACTCTAAATATAGAGTGATTCTGGCAAAAATAAAAGCAAATGGGTTGAAATTGACTGCAAATGGAGCTGGGCTGAATGTTAAAAGAAAGCTTCTGACCATTGAAGCAGTGAGAATCTGGAGCAGCTTTTCTGTGAAGAGTAGTAGAGTCATCTCTACTACAGAGTTGGATACTTTGGAAAAGATTAAGTGACAGAGTCTCCTTGGCAGAGATACTAGACCTGGTGATCCAGAAGAGATGGACGTTCCCATGACTTCCTCCTGAAACCCTCCATGGGCAAACACCAGGTTCATGACAACCACAGGAGCAGTGGCTGTGCTAAGGCTGCCCAGTAGCCCTAACACTGTGTGCAAGTAGATACAAGAGTAATTTCACAGAATAGTTGGGGTTGGAAGGCACCTCTGGAGATCATCTAGTCCAACCCCCTGCTAGAGCAGGATCCTCTAGAGCAGATCACACAGGAACGTGTCCAGGTGGGTTCTGAATGTCTCCAGAGATGGAGACACCACAGCCTCCCTGGAGAGCTCATCCCAGGGTTCTGTTACTCTCAGAGTAAAGAAGTACTTTCTTATATTTAGGTTAAACCTCATGTGTACCAGTTTTGGACCATATTTGAGTGTAAGTATTCAACAAAAGAGGAGCCCTCTTTCAAAATTTACTCATATAGTGTCATCAGTTCTTCACTTCCAAATGTCTTTAAGATGAGCTAAAAAAAAAACCACTTCCCAAAATCACAAAGAGTGTGCAGAAGGGCCCAGCAGGCATCTACTTGAAATTAATTATGTTTTTGCACTGTTCTGATTTCTCACCAAGCTGTCCATGGGAGCAAAATCTCAGACAACCAGACTCAAATGTGTAGGAAAACCACCACCCACTTCATGCACAGTGCTGGTGGGTCTGGGCACATGTCACACGTGGCAAATCATTCCATGCTTCTTGAGTGTCCTTGAAGGAAAAGGCACACAACCAGATCAAGCTGGTCAAGATCTTCCATCCGACCTGGAATCACAAACTGGTGGGAAAAGCCTATTCGATTTGCTTGAGGACAACAATTATCATTGTATTTATATAGCACGACCACCAGCTATTTCTCAAAAAATGAATGTATTGGAAATACTGCATTATTTGAAGTAGGCAACCAAAAGCTTCCTGGTTCTTCTCCTTTCTGAAAATGCTCTGGGTATTCTTGCCCATTAGGGTGAGTGTGTAACTAAAGAAATGACAGATCTGGGAGCCAAAGAACCCTGGGTGCTCCCCTGGGGCAGCAGATCATGGACATGCCCATCCTGAACAGCAGTAACAGAATTGGACTTATTCCACTTTCCCTCCCAAGAAAAGAGCCACCAGAGTCACCTCCCCCTGCATCTTAGCTGGCACTATCACAGCTTTGGCAAATTAATATCCACTTGTAGAAGCTCAGTGAATGTCCCTGGGAACTGAGCTGTCTAGACGGCCTAGTCTGAGCAACAATGACTCCAAAGGGAAAGGCCATAAACACTCTCATCCTAGAATAAACCATTACTGCAGAAATAAATCCATTCAGTACAAATTGAACCCAATTCTAAAGCACCTTGTGCTCCAAACTGCAAAGCTCTTCAGACTGAGTAATATCAGGAAACGCCGAAACAAAGTGCTGGGAACAAAACCACTTTGGTGGCTCTGCTGAGGGAAAGCTGTTCTCCTCTGTTCCCTGGTGGGACCCTCCTCTCTGCAGAGAGGCTTTGCACATGAAGCTGTGCTGCAGAAAGCCCTCTCAGCACAAAAACCTCAGGAACAAGGTGCTGCAAGTGGCTTAACCCAGCTGCCAACAGCCAGCCCACTGGGCAACGGGGATGCTGGAAACCCCAGGGCTGCTGCAGGTGGACACTGTGCATCCAGTGCCACTGCCACCAAACCCTGCCCACTTCCTTCATGGGTATCCTCTGCATTAGCCAGGGCTGTCCCCATGTGTCCCCAAGCTTTCCTCCAGAATCTGCAGGATTCTGCAGGAAAAGCACTTATTCTAAACTGCTCAATATTTATTGCTCATAAATGACTGGAGAAAAAAAAATAAGTCTGACTGCATCCCAGTTTTCAGTGTGTAAGTCTGGTGCTTTGGTAGGCTCCATTTCTTAGGGTGCAGTTGGAATTGTAATGAGCCAGGACTCAGGCATTAACTGCTGGGAACATGTACAAAGTCATTATGTGCATGGACTTGACATGGAGGCACTGAAGGCAGGCACAGGAGAGCAAACTGCTGTTGGCATTGGTTGAGCTCCAGCAGAGGCAAGAGTGACACATGTGGCCTTTGGGAAGACTTCTCTGTTCCTAAACACTTGGGGCTTCAGACAGGTGGCCCAGGATGGAGGTGATACCATTTTAGGACTTCACCTCACACGCTCCAGGCATTGGTGAATGATCATGCTGAGAAGTTTTTTCTTATACTAGAAACATCCTATGATCTCCCACTTCATCCACCAGACTCAGTTTTCTGTACCAGTATGTCATATCTCTACCTCTTATCTACTGCTTAGTGAAAATCCACCCTGGCTTCTTTCCCTTCCCCTGTATTTTTTTTTCCTCCAAGGGGAAGAATATTCTCTACCAGATAAAGAACTGAACTGCAAGCCACAAACTTTAGATTTTACTCCTGACTAACCCTGGGCAAGTCTTGACTCCTGTCCCAACCTTTTGTCCCTTTTTGTCAATGTGGAATACCCATTTAGATACAAAAATGTGGGTGTTCATCCCAAGCAACACTCCAAAACTCCTTTATTAATGAGAGGAGAAAGATCATTCCACAAAATTAACTCATGTTCTCCTAAAGTAAGAATCATTCTCCATATGTTCTTTTGTGTCCACTGGTTATAAAAGGAAGTTAATGGTTGATGGCACTAAAACCTAAACTGGACTAAAGGTGGTGAGTAACATCCTTCTTGGGTTGTTTCTTATGCCAGCTGCCCTAATGGGAGTCCCTATGTCAGAAGAAATTTCTGGCTGCTACTGAAACCCAGTAATAAATGTAAAATTCTGAACATCTCCACTTCCCTGCAACCTGTGGAAGCTGCTCTAGACAGAAGCAGGCTGAAAGAAGAGCTGAGAGACCAGCAACTACTAGATTAGCTGGGAAATGAGGACATTGCAGAACAATCTATGAAGCCCTTGGCAGAAAGACAACTACATGTGGGAAACCTGCAGAGAGAATAGGAGAGGTGGTGCACTAAGAGACAGGTGAAGGAGAGGGGAGGGAAGGTTTGAAGTGACTTGAAAGTAAAGGTGGAATGTTTAGAAGTGTGATGGAAAGGGCAGCAGCAGCAGAACACATTCATGCTCTCATTGGGAAGGAGCACAAGCAGCACAAGAAATGGGTCACGTAGAAGAGGAACATCAGAGCAGTGCAGGGGCTGTAAAAAGAAGAGAAGGAACCATGGTAGACAGGATGGGAAGAGATCAGATCTGGGTCCTCCTGCAGTCAGCATAGGAAAGCAAGAAAGGGCATGGGAGGTCAAAAAGAGAGGGGGGAAAAAATATATAAGATAATAAGGAAAGCAAGGAGTCTTTAGGAAGTAACATTTGGCCAAGTCTTCCATGGCATTTCCAGGCAAGTCCTGAGATGTGCTTCAGAGAGAGACAGCTCACTAGGGAACAAGAGTTTGGCACAAGAATTTAGCCATGTGGGGTGATAATAGAATATTTTTCCTGATATCCAATCTAAACCTTCCCTGGCATAACTTGAGGCCATTTCCTCTTGTTCTCTTGGGAAAAGAGTTACTTGGAAGAAGGGATTTTTGTTGGGCATCTGCTACAAACCACAGATTAAAGTATTTCTTGAACATCACAGAGTAATTAAGATAAGTATGAAGATCAGGGCAACAAGTAGTTTAAGGCAATCAGGTCTTTCCTTACAGTTGGCACCCTCTGCCCAGCAGAGAGGGCAGGAGAGGCCACTTCCACACATAGACAGCCTTAGCAAGGGGGATTCCTTCTCAATAGAATGGAAGAGCAGTTTACTTAGCATTTTGAGCACCTACCCAGGGAAACAACTCTCTTTTTTTTAGTATCTCCAAAGGGATGAATCCTATTACACTGATAATGACTTCTGGGAACAGGTACTGAATGCTTAACAACATTTAAGAGATGAAAAAGAATTAGATTGGCAGGATAAATTTGCATCCTCCCCCACTCACCTGGTGTTAGGGTGGAAAGTTTCTGCTTTGCTTCCATGCAGGGAGGAGGGGGCTGGATGGGCCCTGCTCCAGCCCTCCCAGCACAACAGGAAAGTACCATGGGGACCCATCTGGTGAGCTGATATTCCTAAAGAGACGTTTCACTTGCCATCATTGAATAAAAATTAAATCCCCAGAGGCCACAGAAGCTAATGGGCAATATGGAGAAACCCAGGCTGAAAATCAAGGCTGCCTGGTGGAAATTATTTCTGCATGGCTTTAGCATATTTCTTCATGAAATGTAATGTCACCTATAAGGGCATTCAGAGACTGAAGTTTGTTATTATTTACAGCCCATTATCCAAAGCACCACACACATAATAGCACCACACAGAATATGAGTATTTAACAGCAGTCAATGAATAAAGCTGTCAGCTCAGAGCACCTCCGTGCCACCAGTGCCTTTGCAGAAGGCTGGGACATCAGGGGGTGCCAAAACATCAAGCTCCATTATCCCAAAGGAGAACACTTGGAACTTGGCAAGGGATAAAGTGAGAAGTGTGTTGATATAAATAACCCTGCTTGATAGCACCCTCATAAAACAGCCCACCCTAATTAGCAGCACTGCCAGCCCTGCACACCAGGGGGGAGATCTGTTCATGTACAGTGCATCTGCTCTGGGTGTCACTGTGCTTTGAGCCCTCATGTTCTTTGGAACACTTATTACTTGAACTTGGTGGATATCATCTAGTTTCTCCATCCCTTCCCCTGCTGCATCCAGCAACCTGGTCCTTTTCTAACCCACTATCACCAGAGGGGAGTCTCTGCATCTCTCATTTCACATATAGATGTCCCTGTACATCCAGGTTCCTGTACCAAACCCCTTTCAGACCTTGCACTACAAGCAGTTCTGTCTTCTCTAGTCTTCCCTGTAACACTCCAGTGTTCACAAAACACTCAAAGCAGAGAACAAGGAGGGCAATCCATGGTAAATACAGAATCACAGAGTGGTCTGGGCTGGAAGAGACCTCCAAAGATCACCAAGTCCAATCCCCCTGCTAGAGCAGGACCAAAAAACCACACACAACCAGGGCAGGTCACTCAGAAAGGCATCCAGACAGGTCTGGAATATCCCCAGAGAAGAAGACTCCACACCCTCCCTGGGCAGCCTGTCCCAGGGCTCTGTCACCCTCACAGCAAAGAAGTTCTTCCTCACATTGAGGTGGAACTTCCTGAGCTTGAGTTTGAATCCATTGCCCCTCGTCCTGTCACAGGGCACAAGTGACAAGAGCTTGTCCCTTCCTTCTTGACCCCCAGCCCTCATGTATTTATAGACATTAAATAGGTCCCCCCTCAGTCTTCTCTCTAGACTGAACAGCCCCAGGTCTCTCAGCCTTTCCTCATCAGGCAGGTGTTCCAGTCCCTTCATCATCCTTGCAGCCTCCCTTGGACACTCTCAAGTAAATCCCTGTCCCTCTGGAACTGGGGAGCCCAGAACTGGACAAAACACCCCAGCTGGGGTCTCACCAGGGCCGAGTAGAGGGGGAGGAGAACCTCCCTCAATCTGCTGGACACTGTTCTTCATGCACCCCAAGATACCAATGGCCTTCTTGGCCACAAGGGCACATTGTTTAATGCCCATTCCCTCCTTTCCCCATATTCTCAGGTGGCACAGACCAACATCTTTCTGGAGAAAAGATAAGCAGCCAGACTGGCAGTTGCCTTCCTCTTTTGTTTTAAATTATGTGGTTCATTCATAAGGGAGGAACGGGGGTTCCAGTCCACAGGCATGTCATGGTTTTGCTTCCACACACTCTTATTTTGCAATTTCTAGTTCCATTCAAGCATTTCAACCATGTCTTACCAAGAATTTGCATTCAATGGAGGGGCAGGGGAAGCTCCCAGGGCACTGAGTAGTTTAGATTAATCAGATCATTATTTCTCTATGCATAGTGATTCTTTGAAATTAAATTACATTTAGCTTTGAAATTAAATTATTATTACTTGCTAACTAAAAGTAGGAAAACTGTTTCTGAGGAACTGAAAACTTGCCAAAGGCTGCAGTTAGAAGCTACTTGAAAATTCAACTGGAATTTACTAATACACTTCCAAAGAGCTTACAAACATTTTCAGATCAAAACAAGTAAAAAGAAAAGGATTCAAATCCTTCCAACATGAAGGCTTTGAGAACAGTCACCATAAGCCCAGTCCTAGATCCAACCATTTGGTCACTAGGCTGCTTCCTCCAGATTAAGGAGACAAAGCCCAATTCCAGCCTCTGTTTGTGGTGATTTCCACCCACTCCTACCCCACCCAATCCTACTTTTTCCCTCCTCCCTTGGCCACCAGGAGCTCAGGGTGCAGCAGATTTCCATCCCACCTGAAGGAAACCACCTCTGCTCCAGGTGTTGCCTTCTGAGAGTCCTACAGACAGAGCACCCACCAGCCTGTCTCCAGCCCTGCTCCCTGCTGGAAGGATTGCTCAGGGCAGGGCCAGCAGAAGAGGCTGAGCACACACAAGCTCACAAGTTTTTGTGCTGCCATTGGAGTCCCAGGCACCAGAGTGACCTGAACAAGAATCCACCACATCTGGGCCAACTCCTCTTGCTGCTAAAACACCTTGGGTAAGAGTTTTCCTTTGGTCACTTGCTCCCTTTTGTATGCTCAATGCTTTATAAGTACTTTTTCATCTGCCCCAAACAAAGATTTCTCTTTTTAAAATCTTCTCTATGGAAGGATTTTGTGAAATCAATGTTTTGGGGGTTTCCCCAAGGGTTATTTAAGGGCAAAGATTACCTACATTAGTTTGATCCTAGCATCATCTTGATGTATTTCATCTTTTTTGAAACGAAAAACTACTCAGATCCCTGTGCCATCTGGGCAAACCAAGGGTGCTGCACACATAGATGGGACACTGCTCACAGTCCCACACCTTATTCCAACAAACCAAGCCTATTCAGAATTTTTTCCAAGTTATTTCCATCCTTCCACTCTTTACTGCTAAATTTTCTGCTTCAGATTCTGATCTTGAAAATGAAACACAACAAACTGCATGCACACACACACACAACAACAGCATTTTAAATGCAGATATTCAATACAAATGTCTGTATTAAAACAGCCCTGGAGCCAAAGCCTGAGGACAGAAAACAAAACCAGCAAACTCAGGAGGAGCAAAACAGAGCTCAGATGGTGAAAAATAAAGATGCAAGCACCCAACTCGTGAAGATCCCATTGAAGTGAAGATGCTACAGAGGAAAAGGAGAAGTCTCAGGCAATTCTGAACACCAGACCTGGTATTTCTGTCCCACTAATTTGACAGCCTCAGAGCTGCTGGGAAACTCCAGGCTGAACTCTGTGTCAACATGTTCTTGCTGTAACTTGTTTATGACCAGAAGCAATGCATGACTGGTGTGTGTAATTACTCCTGGTCACAGCAAGACAGTCCCACAGGTACATCAAGAGGGAAAACGTGTATGAACTAATTAAAAACAGCCACTGTAATCCCCCCACCTCAGGCTGCATGTAACCAATTATCTTTTTTGTGTAAATAGCAGTGTTTTAAGCTGGGGGTTTTTTTCCTGATTGTTTTTATTTTGCTTTATATTTGCCAAGTTGCACATGATAAAGATGTCACAGAAGCTGCTCATTAATCCTCACGGAGAGGACACACATCACACAGTCTAACATCACTTAAAGCACTAATTAAGGGAAAGGCTGGTTTGAATATCCCACATGCTTTTCTCTCTGGCACCTTCCTGAAAAATTATTCAGCTGTTTTCTCCCTAACCCACCCAATGCTCGTGTTGAACTTCTCATCATCCCTTGGCCAGACACTCAGTGCAAATGGGTGCAGCACCTGCAGGAGTGGCCTTCTGCTTTTCCTCTGGCCATCACCCAGGAGAAGATGTCACTCACTCACTGGGGCCAGGCAGGATTTATATGTATAACTCCAGAGAAAAGAGACTTAATGATTCACCAGAATGACCATTCCAGCTGGGAAAAGTTCACATCACATATTTATGCCCAGAAGGGTGACAGCAGAGAAACCTTCAAGTGTGCAGTTCTTGTCCTCATTACATCAGCCACAGCCAGAGGTAAACAGTGGCATTTAAAATTCAAGATGGTTATGAGAAGTTATGGTGCCCATTAATGAGGTTAACTTCTAAATCACTGTGACTGCCATCCTGAGTTTATCTCTGTACACAGAAAGAGAGCATTAAGTGCTACCAGTCAGCCATGTGGACTCAAATCTCTTCAAAGCTACTGGGGAAGCTGGATTTTTCACTGGTATCTCTATTAATTTCTCAATTACAACCAGTTTATGCAGGACAACTGCCTGACCTCCGTGTGTCCCAGTAAATGTCATATGCACTCCAAGATTTAAAACATCTTCCATTTTGATGCTGGCATTTGATACACAATTGTTGTTTATCATTCATACCAGATCTCTTCCAGACAGAGACAGAAAAAACCACCCTTGAAGACACAGCAGTGCTCTCACCTCCTCTATTGGCATTTGAAAACCTTGATCCCACCACTGGGAATGCAGCTCCCCTCAATATTAGATCCCATAAATATTTTCTAGCTGAACTCTAAATGCAGCAAACATCCTTATAGCCAAGAGGGCCTGACAAGCACCCCCTGCCCAGTCTGGCTTCAAACAATTCCCATACAGAGATCATGTCTTGTCAGTAATTCCCAGGTTATTGTATTCCCAAATGATGGTGGCCTCAAGGTTGCAGCAGAAGCTGAATCCCCCAAAGATGATGATTGCATCATAAAAGTGATCAATGAAAATTATTATTATTAGACCACGAGAATGGCATCTCAAATGCTGCAAGTGTTTTAAATCCTGTTTGGTTAACAGGCAATATCACATTGCTGTGAATGCAGAATAGAAAAGCATTTTCTATTGGACCCTTATCACTGAGGCTTTAAATCTTCCTGATGTTCCTTTGACATTGAGCCTGATAAGAAGGAAGACCATCTCTGAGGAGGGTCGGATGCTTTCCTGGGCTTCATTTGCAGTCACTGCCAATGACACAAGAAAGCTGCAGCCCCACAGTTTGTTGTTGCTTCCCTCCTGTGTGGAATCGTTTCATCCCAAGAAAGGTTTCCCCAATTCACAGCTCAAACACCATTCTCTTATCCATCAAGTTCACCACAATTGTGGCACACTGGGCACAACAGACATTGTTTTAGCCTATTATTAGTTTCAAGAATGTCACAAAAGCACACTCCTGAAAAAAATGCAAGAAAGTTTTTCATCTCTACAAATACCTATATTTTGTGTATTGCCTCAAATATGATCTGAAGAGGTTTTTTTCCAGTCAGAAAGCTATTTGTCCCTGCCTGGAGCACGTAGTTCTAGAAGCTGTAAAATAACATATGCTCTTACAAACCACACTTCAATTTTTATGTTGTCTTTACCAGGAAACCTGGGATTTAGCATTTATAGATCAGAATCTCTGTTATGTGAATAGCTCGTATAAAGTTAATAAACACATTTCTTACTCAAGTCCTGTTTGGGGGGCTTTAATTAAAGCACTGGGTAAGTTTTACCACACAGCAAAGACATCTAAATAACAAAGTAAAATTGTCCCCAGGCCCTGTATTTGCTCACAATATATTTCTCCTACCATCTCCCTTTCGTCTGTCTCTGCTCCCTAATGAGCTTGCTAAAATAGCAGTACCTGGTGCATGTATCATTCCCAGCCTCATGCATCCCTATTTTGACAGGACTCAGGCAGCTGAAGTAATGGATGCAATTCATAATCATCCTGCTCACAATTAGCTGGAGCTCTGCTCCAGGAGGGTCCCCCCCAGCAGGTGTGGGACACTCTGGGAAAGTCTTCCAGGAGCAGCCACCACAAAACAAACACCAACAAACCACCTCCCAGTGTCTGAAGGGACCCTACATGAAAGATGGGGAGAAACTTTTCACCAGAGAGGGTGATGAGAGGACAAGGAGGAATGGTTTTAAGCTGAAAGAGGAGAGATTTAGGTCAGACATCAGGAAGAAATTCTTCTCCATGAGGGCAGGAAGGCACTGGAACAGGTTGCCCAGGGAGGTTGTTGATGCCCCATCCCTGGCAGTGTTGAAGGGCAGGTTGGATGAGGCTTGTGCAGCCTGGGCTGGTGGGAGGTGTCCCTGCCCATGCAGGGGGTTGGGACTGGATGATCTTTAAGGTCCCTTCCAACCTGAACCATCCTGTGATTCTGTGAAAAGCAGCTTTTTTCTTTTTCCAGACATGTTTAACACTGCTATTACATCCATGGACTTTCCACTACCAATAAACCCCAGACTAATGCACCTGGAGCAGCAGCAGTGACTGTAACCTCCACAGGTCCAGAAAGGACAGCAGCTAGTTTGCTGATATAGGAATATCTTGATTGACCCACTTTATTTTCCAATCTCACACAGTATTGACAGCTTTTGTTTCAAAAGGCCACAGATAGAGTTCTTTGCTCTTCAGATTTGTTAGGATGGGATCATCCTGCCGAGCTGTGGGCTGCTGCCTCCTTGTGCCAATGACTGAGACTCCCTAAAGACAGCCAAAAAAATGCATCTAGAAAGTCTGCTGTGGGAAAGAGCCAAGTCCTGCCCTAATTTACAATGACACCAGCAAGTCCTGAGGTACCAGAGGGAGTACAGGGACAGGGATCATTGAGCCCTCGAGACTTTTTCCCTTTGGATGCTCCAAGGTTGTTGGCTCCATCCCTTTGCTCTGCTCCATCCATCATTGCTAGTTTATAATGATTATCAGCAATTAGCCTGTTGTGCCATTATACTGTTAATATATATTACCACATGCTGAATGTTTTGAGCTCCAAACCTCAATTTCCTACTTAAATCTCAGAAATTAAACTTAAAAAGCCACCAAACCCAAAATTACAGGGATTTAACTGATTGTGAAGGACCAGGTATTTCCTTACACGAACATGAGGTGTCCTTTGAGTCAGCCGACAAAACTGACTTAACACGGCATCTCCACACAGCGCTGAACCCCCTCTGTGTGTATGGGGGGGGAGCAGCTGCTGCAGGGGAGGAGCCGTGGCCGGAAGCAGGGGCAGGACTAGGTCCTGTCTGATTGGCTGAAAAGCCCGGAAATGCAAAACTGGCGCCGAAGAACCCCATGAGAGAGGCAGCGCGACACGCCCCTCTCTCTCTCTCTCTCTCTCTCGCT
>NW_009953994.1:424580-488273 GCF_000747805.2 Chaetura pelagica
CCCTGCCCTGGGCAGCCTGGGCCAGGGCCTGACAGCCCTTTGGGGAAGAAGTTTCTCCTCATACCCCACCTCAGCCTCCCCTGGTGCAACTTGAGGCCATTTCCTCTTGTTCCTGGGGAGCAGAGCCCAACCCCCCTGGCTCCAACCTCCTCTCAGCAGCTGCAGAGCCAGCAGGTCTCCCCTCACCTCCTTGTCTCCAGGCTGGACACCCCCAGCTCCCTCAGCTGCTCCTCCTCACACTTGTGCTCCAGCCCTCTCACCATCTAGCAAGCAGCCTGGTCCAAGGATGATCCCACATGGTTGGGAGCCAATCTGGGGTCCAGACACAGCTGCTGGGCATGATCAGCCATGGACACATTATGTCAGTACCTCAACTACTGCCAAGATTTAGACAAAAATCAGGGAAAAGGTAAATATGCAGGAAGTGCTCTAATAAAATGCTTCATATCAAGAACTTCAGTTTTACAAGAGTAGGAACAGAACTTCATGACAGAGAAACCTGAGCATTCTCATCCCCCCAAATGCCTTTCCAGCTCTCCCAGCACTGAAATCATCACTATCTGCAACCCCAAGAAGTACCATAAACAGGAAAGAAATCCCTGCCTCAACTTTTGATGGCCAGGTCTCTATTTGACGGGGTTTATCAGAAGTCAAGGGAGATACAAAGATCTTCCCCATCCTTTGTTTTGGTTTGACACCAGTGTCCCATCATGCTTATGGAGGCCCTTGCAGCCTTCCAGCTCAACAGACAACCTCTCAAGCACTTCATTTAACTACTATTGAAGGGAAATTAGATTGGAACAATTTTAATTTTCAAGACTCAAGTTACTCACAGAGCATTTCTGTCTTAAACCCATGCCAAGCTCAGCCTCATTAATTGCTTCTTTGATATTGTTAGAGCTGATAATCATAACAACATATTAAATGAGTTGACAAAGAATGTGTGTCATGTTAGAAACCTGCCAAGGCTGAGCTTGTTTCCTGAATTTTGAGCCATCCTTGCACGTGGAACCTGAATCAAGGTCTAAGTTTTTACTTTTTACAGTAGATTCACTTTGATGTTGCTCAATGACTTAATGCACAGGCAGAGGAGAGGGGACCTTGCCTGCACCACAAAGCAGCTCTCCTAATGAATTTCTCATTGTCATGTAGGATGTGCTGGCAGTGGGAAGCACAACACTCATGGCTCTGTAATCAAGTTCCTTCTCCACTGGAACCAACAAAAACCCCCATTTTTACAGCCAAGTATGGCAATAATTAGAGATCATCACCACAAGACTGCATCTGTATCCAAGGCAAAAGGAGAAGATGTTCCCCTATCCATTGCAATTAGGGTGACCATGTGTTCTTCAGGAATTAGGGAATCATGAGGAGCAAGGCAGAGACAATAATCCCCCCCATAGCAGAGCAGCTCATGAGAGAAGGAGAGCAAGGAGGCAATTAAATGAGGAGGAGACACTTATTCTTCCAGCTCAAGTCAATATATCCTTATCTTTGTTAATGGAAGCACTTTAACTTGAAATCCAGGAATGCAGCAGTCAGCACCACTGTCCTCTTATCAAGCCAGACTGAAATTAGCAGCTTAATAGTGCACAGCCAGTACTGGAAGAGGACTACTGCAATTTACTGCCCTCTCTGCTCTCTCAGAAGTACCAGCTCATTTCAGTATTGAAAGAACTGAAATTGTTGATGGCATCATAGAGTCAATGCCACCACCAGGGTACAGGTGGACTCAAGGAGCACTACACCTAGTTAAGTTACCACCACATTTACTGCTTCTTTTTGTTCTTCTTCAAAGCTTGCAACCTGAACTCTGCTTCTCATGAATCTAGAGCTACCTCCAGCTCTGCTGGGGCTTCACCACACACCTCCTGGGCCAATTTCTTTGCCAAACAGAAGCTGCAAACCAGACACGTGAGAGAAACGTTGCCCCCAGGCTCTTCAAGAGAAATTTATCCAAGGAGCAAACAGCCCTGGGGACAGGATGGCAGGGTCAGAGCAGAACAAGAGCCACTGTCACACACCCTGCACAGAGACAGAGCTCTTCAGCCTGGGAAGGGCACCTGCCTGGAACCCATCATCTCATTTCCATGTCATTTCTGCAGAGCACTCCTCCCTTGGAGAGTGATCTGAACCTCCAGTGCTGAAGCCTTTTTCCAGCAGAAAACACTTTTTCTGCAAGGATGGAATCAGCCCAACATTCATTACCTTTTGCTCTACAGGGGAAAAACTTAAAATACCACCTTCAAAAGAATCAGTGTCACATCTTCTGATTTCTTACTTTTAAGTGGCATATAAAAATAAACACTTTATAATAAGACATTTGAAAAATGGATCATTCCCTAAACCAAATGCTTTTCACCAGCTTTTTGCTCTCCCAGATCTGTGAAGTTTTCTTGTTTCCCATTTTAATTTCTATTGACAGAGCAGCCAAACTTCAAAATTCCCTCTCCCCATCAAAAAGCCTTTCACAAAGCTGAACCTCTGCTCTCTGCACAGCTTCAGTCTGGATCTCTAATCATAAAAAATTATTCATTATTAAGCAGGCAAAACTGCTGGAAACCCTTCTATCCCCAGCTGTGCCCTGGGTTTGGGGTGAAACACCCACATCTCAGCTGACTCCAGCACCGCCCAGATGTTTGTTTAGTGATGACCCTTGATGGGCTAAATCAAGACCTGCAAAGGTGAGACGAGCTGGGGGAAAGCATCTGGAAGAGAGCAAGATTATTCACCAACCCAAAGCAGTCACAAAACATCACATCCTTCCTCCAAAACATACTCAAAGCAGCTGCGTTGAGGTGCAAAACGGGAACTGAAACTGTTTTGCTGAGCCCGAGAGCTGCTCAGCTCCTTCAGTGTTCAACCTACAGTAAAGAAATACAGCCAAAACGTAGCCAGAGAGAGCACAGAACTTTTTCTAAACGAGTATCTGATGCAAGAGGAAGGGTTGGCTTTAGAAAGTCATGAGTGCTGTGGTTTGATAGGATTGAAGAGTGCTTCTGAGGAGAGCACGCTGCGAGCAGAAGAGGATGCCGCGTGTAATAGAGCAGCCTGCTGCTGCTGATCTGCTGAATTACCAGGGCTTTGATGTGGGAGGAAAACAAACACAGACACAAAAAAAGTAGCCAATTCAATATCTCTCCCACAAAAAGCCTTGGTACAGAAAGGAGGAGCACAGCTGATAAAACCCCGGGGTTGTTATCGTACATGATATAAAGACTCGCACAAACACCCGCCGTGGAGTGGGGAGAGTGGGCAGAAAGTAGTTGGTGCTGATCTCAAAAGAGGATTTGAGTAAGCTGCTGTCTCTGGGTAGGAAATCTCTCCAAGGCCAAGAGATTTTATAATCTCACACTTATAGCCACCGATCTTATCTGGCCAAACAAGAAGTTAATCTCAAGTACAGGGCAAGCCGTGCGAAAAGGGTATTGATGGAGCCATACCTGTCAGAGACAGGAGGTGCTACCAGAGGGGTCTGCTTCACATGCCAGACCAAGAAAAGCCATTTCCCACCCCACTCCCAGGTACAATGACCCAGACCTGCATTTGCAACTAAATTGTGCAGAAAACACATTAAAAATGGATTGAAATTGGGAGCAGCCCCATTCAGCCTGTCCCCTACAGAGGCTTAGGGCTGTGTTGCCCCAGATGTGCCCTATAATAGATTATAATTCTATAATCATAGAATTATCTGGGTGTTAAGGCACCTCTAAAGGCCATCTAGTCCAACTCCCTGCAGCGAGCAGGGACATCTTCAACCAGATCAGGTTGCTCAGAGCCCTGTCCAACCTGATCTTTAATGTTTCCAGGGATGGAGAACCTACCACCTCTGTGGACAACCTGTTCCAGTCTCTCACCACCCTCAATGTAAAAGTTTTCTTCCTTATATCTATTCTGAATCCACCATTTTAAAGCCCCCATGTCCTTCTCCACAGGGCTTTTCCCAATCCATTCATCACCCAGTCTGTGCTGATACTGGTGAGCACCCTGACCCAGGTGCACTTGGCCATGTTGAACTGGTTTGCAAAGACCCAGTGCTCAAGCCTGTCAAGATACCTCTGGATGGCCTCCCTCCCCTCCAGCATGTCAACTTCACCACACATCTTGGTGTCATCCACAACCTTGCACTCAATCCAACTATGTCATCAATAAAGATATTGGACAATACTGGTCCTAGCATGGACCTGTGGAGAACACCACTTGATACTCATCTCCATTTCAGCACTGACCTGTTGACTACAACTCTTTGGATGTGGCCAACAAGCCAAATCCTTGTCTATCAAATAGTCCATCTGTATCTCCAGTTTAGCAACCAGCATGTTGTGTGGGACCATGTCAAGGGCCTTAGGGAAATCAAGATAAATTACACCAGTTGCTCTTCCCTTGTCCACAATCTATTGTAGAAGGCCACCAGAACTGCCCTTTGTAAAGCCACCTGGGCTGACTCTATTACCTCCTTGTCATCCATAGACTTTGCTTGATGTCAATTGCCTTGGGACTAACAAGAAGAGGAATAAATGGCAACTAGGCAGGAATCATCACTAACAAAGACCAGAACATGTCCACCATGTCAAGGCTTGGGCTCTGGTGGCCAAAGCAATGCTGAAAACAAACAGCACTTCCCAGTTAAAGAGGAGCTCCTGTCATGTCACCAAGTTTTGATTTTAGGCAATTCCCAAATTCTTACCAGCTAGAGAGGTGCAGAAAGTTCACACAGGAACTGCAAATCTAGTTTTATCTTGTCCTCAAACACACAGCAACGTTGAGGAAAATTCCTGAGATTTGCTTGGCCAGAAAAACCCATGGTGTTATTCAAGCCTGTTATTGCAGTGCTCCATTACAAGAGGACACAAAATGCTTATGCTGGAAAAATAGATCCTCTGGAATGTGCTTGTTCCAATCCTTTTCCACGAGATAGGACATATTAACTTAACATCACACTTGTCCATGTTTACCCTGCACATCAACAGCTTCTTCTTCTGCTTGAAGCAACACTTAGAGAAGACTCCAGACAACTTGCAAGAACTTGAATTAAAGCAATTCCCAATAAAAAAAGCTGCAGCAATATAAAACTGCAAGTCATCACCATCCCCAGACTAATGGGTTGAAGGAAATACCAATAGTGTTATTATCACAACCAGACTCAGGTGTGTCCAAAGCTCCAAAATTACACAGCAGCTCAAGGAAAACTTGTCTTAGCATCCACAATTAAAGACTAGTCACAGAAGGGGCCTTTGTCCTTTCTACAAGAACAGAACCATACCCAGAAGCTGGGGCTCACACCAGCCCAGAGGTGAGGGATCCTGCATCCCACCTGTATCAGCACAGCACCAAACACCCCAGCAGAGAGTTCACAGACACCTCCAGCAGAATTCCAGCACCACCACAGCTTGGAAGCAGACACCTGGAACACCTCTTTATAAGGAAGCCCAAAAATAAAAGCAAGCTTATCAATATATTAATGAGAACAAGCAGCATTTAAAGCCAAGAAGCACTGAGCAACTGGGTAAACAGAAATGCAAAACATTTGTAAGTCCATGTTTTCCTACCATGTGTCTCTGCAGGGGAGATTCTTCCTTGCAGGTTTGGTTCCCAGCATCTCCGTAGCTTCCCAAGATGCAGCAAAACCTGTGCAGACATCACTTCCTGCAGAAAGATGCCTGATTTCCTCCTCCTAATAACCTCTGGGGGCAGATCTCCCACCCTGCTGAGGGAGCACACCCACCCAGCACTCAGCCCTCAGGACCTCAATGATGCTCAGCTGGGGGAACCCACACCTGCAGCTCAGGGCATCCCACAGCCACAACAACCTCCTGCCAGGTAGGAAAGTCCTGAAACCATTTTTTGCTTTCCCAGTGGGCTGATTCAGAGCCATCATGTACCTCTGGTTTAGGCACAAAAGCCCCTTGGGAGGTTTTCCCTGATAGTACCAAATATGCACCCACATGGGGGTATTCAGGGCATGTTATTTTATACTCTTTGTTCACTATTATATAGTCCCAGACTGGTTTGTGTTGGATTAAAAATCATCCAGTCCCACCCCCTGCATGGGCAGGGACACCTCCCACCAGCCCAGGTTGCTCCAAGCCCCATCCAACCTGCCCTTCAACACTGCCAGGGATGGGGCAGCCACAGCTTCTCTGGGCAACCTGGGCCAGGCTCTCACCACCCTCACAGCAAAGAGTTTCTTCCTCAGATCTCAGTCTCCTCTCTTTCACCTTAAAACTGTTCCTCCCTCCTCCTGTCTTTCCATATCTTGTCCCAAGTCCCTCCCCAGCTTTCCTGGAGCCCCTTCAGGCACTGGAAGCTGCTCTAAGGTCTCCCTGGAGCCTTCTCTTCTCCAGGCTGAACACCCCAACTCTCCCAGCCTGGCTCCAGAGCAGAGCTGCTCCAGCCCTGGGATCATCTCTGTGGCCTCCTCTGGACTCTCTCCCACAGCTCCATGTCCTTTTGGTGCTGGGGGCCCTACAGACATCTACAGTTATCAGGAAACTGGAATAATAGCATCTCTGTCTGGCTTTTGGTCTTTCATCATAAGAATACAGATATTGCCCCTTGTGTCCCTCTCTCTGTGTGCTGTGGCAGGCAAGGAAATACAACTCAAAAAAGCCACACAGTTTCTAAAGCCAGCAGCCCACACTTTGAGTCTGAACATGACACATAACTGGTTTATTCCACAAGTTTATTCACTGTCATTTTCCCTCCTTACAGGCTGCTCTTTCCTCACTGAAGTGATAAACATGATTTTTGCTCTCTGATGATGCACTTTTCCCTGCTTACACAGGCTTAATTCCCTGTTGCACCCAAAGAGTCTCAGAGGAGAGAAAATGATGGAGTGTAAGTAGTCCAACCCCAAAAAGCATTACTCCTGGATGGATTGCTTCTCAAGCAAGAAAGCTGGTAATGATCCTGAAAGCTCCCTGCACCTTCTGGCCCTTCCACTTGTACCAGCCATAACCTCATATCTTATTTTTCTGGGTTTATATCACACCTTTCAGCATACAAACAACTCCCCTGCCATAAATCCATCAGGCATCAAACCACAGAAATCACCATCAGTGACAAATTGTATCACTCTCTCCTCTTTCTTGACTTTATTCCCTAACATTAATATTAACTAATGAAATAGAAATACTGGCCCGACAGCAAGTGGCAGCATCCAACCAGTTGCCTCCTTTAAATCTGTTGAACTCCAAACCTCTTGCAGATTATTGTTCCATTTTTATTATTTTCTCTCATGTGAGAGATTTTTCATTCTGTCCTTTCAGTGGTGTGTTCAAGAATAAGCTTTGAGATTTCAGATAAATCCAGAGTGTCAATAAGGAACCCTCAACACCTCCCAACTGCTTGGAGCAGGTGTGTCAGCACTTCCCTGCCTGGAGAAAAGGGGATTGTTCCACTATCTTATTTTTGTATAATCAACATTCCCGACTTGATAAAGGAAAGGCAGAGTCCTCCTGATGTTCCTGAGAGCTGCAGGAAGCAAACACAGCTTTCTCAGGTACAAAAATCAGGAGCTGGCTTTAATTAAACCCAAAAAAACCCCATAAACCTGCATGTTTTTAATTAGAATCTAGCTTTTTGTTTGTTGTTTTTATTTCCTAGCCTTGAAACAAAACCCCAGCTGCAACAATCCAGCACCTTAAAACTAGACTGGCACTCAAACAGGACTAAAAAAATGAGTGCAAATATCTAGGAAGACAGGATTAGGGAGGAATTCCAGTAGGGTGAGTGCAATTTAAAGTAATTCTCTGTGCTTTGGATGCTTTAGAAAACTCAGAAGCCCTCACTGTGCTCAGCAATATCCATTTCAGCCCCTGGAGACTGACTCTACCATCTGATGCAAGGGTCACTGGAACTCCTGTTTTCTCCACCTTTACATGGTCATAAATGTAGCAGAAAATAATCATTTTTAAAAAATAATCTGAAATTCTTTCAATTTCACATGCTTTGCAAATAGAATTATTTCTTTGGGGGAGGAACTTACTCTTTTTTAAGGAAAAAAAGCACAAAAACAATAAACACAACAGGAGCAATTTCTGATAGAGTTTTTGATGTAATATAGTTTTCAATATAAAATTGTGAGCAATTCACAGAAGAAAATATTCCTTAGACAGCAGGTTGAAGAGTCTGATATCTTCCCAAATTTCCTCCTCAAGAGACTGAAGCTAAAATGTTCTGATAGTTAGATGAGTTTTAGGTAGCCCTTCAAGGAGCAGGGAGATGGACTTGATGATCCTTCTAGGTCCCTTCCAACTTGTGATATTCTATGATTCCCTGTGGGAATGTGCAATCTCGATGGGGGGTTGGGTGTGGACCTTATGTCTGTTCTTCCATGTTGTTGCCTCACCAATAAAATCTGATAAAGGATGGACTAGGAAGGACAGGTGGTGTAGGAGGACACGGCTGTGGTTGCACCGTGCCATGGCCTTGCCCAGGATCCTCCCTGGTGGCTCCAAGGGTGACCATGGCACTGGGTGCATAAACCAGGGAAAACCTCCTGCTAAATGGGGTTCACAAAAAGTGATGGAATCATAGAATCATAGACTGGTTTGGGTGGGGAGGGACCATGAAGACCATCCAGTTCCAACCCCCTGCATGGGCAGGGACACCTCCCACCAGCCCAGGCTGCTCCAAGCCCCATCCAACCTGCCCTTCAACACTGCCAGGGATGGGGCAGCCACAGCTTCCCTGGGCAACCTAGGCCAGGGTCTCATCACCCTCACAGCAAAGAATTTCTTCCTACTAACCTAAATCTCCCCTCTTTCAGCTTAAATCCATCACTCCTTGTCCCATCCCTCCCTGCCCTTGTCCCAAGCCCCTCCCCAGCTTTCCTGGAGCCCCTTCAGGCACTGGAAGCTGCTCTCAGGTCTCCCTGGAGCCTTCTCTTCTCCAGGCTGAACACCCCAACTCTCCCAGCCTGGCTCCAGAGCAGAGCTGCTCCAGCCCTCTGGAGCTGCAGGTGAGAGAAAATGGGATCCTCAGGTGCCCACAGGCAGAAACAGGCAGAGCCACCAGTTTGGGAGAGCAAAAACCCTTCACCTCACTCTCCAGTTCGCACCCACACCCAGTGAGAGAGCACAACTGGATTCACAGAGACACACCACTGTTCTCCCCTGGTGGGTTATTTGTGTGCTCAGGACCCCTCAAGTCACCTCTGATCTTCAGACTGACCCCTGCCCAGGTCCTGCCTCTTCACCTCCCTCCTTAGGGAGCACAACACCCTCACCCCAGGGAAGCCCTCCAGGAGCTCTGGGGCTGCCACCCGCTGTCACCAAAGATAATGAGATTTCCTCCTGAAACAAGAAAAGAACTTGTCAGCCCAAGCCTGACAATATCTGTTTAGCTCCAGAGTGAATATAAGAAAAAAGCAGGAATGTCATTTTCTGACACGGCGCAGCAAGAACAATCGTTTCAATTACTGCAGGGAAAGCTGCTGCCACCTGACACCTGATGTCAATCTGCCCGAGGACAAATTGGCTTTCTTTGACACCAGAATTGTGACTGGCTCAATAAGACACCAACACAGGTCAGAAGATGCTGCCTGGAGCACAGGGCAGTGCTGCCCCGCTCGGGGCCACCCAGCCTGGAAAACTCGTGTGACTTATGGTGTTATCACACTGGGTTTCAGGAAGGGGTGGGTTTATGTGGCAGCTTTGAAGGCTTGAACCTGAGCAGGTACCACGGCAGGGTGGTTTGGGACATATATGCTTGGAAATGGCTCACTGGACCTAGAGCTGCCTTTGGCAGCAAACCATGCTGGGATGGCAACCCACCACTGAAGCAGCCTAAGGATGGGATTGATTTCAGGACTGGAGAAAATAGCCTGAAGTTGCCCAGGGGGAGATTCAGATGTTAAGAAGGATTTCTTTACCCAAAGAGTGGTCAGACACTGGAACAGGCTGCCCAGTGAGGTGCTGGAGTCACCATCCCTGGAGGAATTCAAGCAAAGTGCAGATGTGGCACTTGAGGGCCTGCCCTGGTGGGCATGGTGGGGTTTTTGCAGGTTGTGTGGTGGTGTTCTTTTTTGGGGGGTGTGGCTGTGGGCTTTGGGTGAATTTTGGGTGGGGATTTTTGTTTGGTTTGTATTTTTCATTCCCCCAAGTGGATGGTTGGAGTCGGTGATCTTAGAGGACATTTCCAACCTTGACAACTCTGATTTTGTGATTAAGATACCTTAGACATTCCAAAGTACACTCCTCACCTGAATCAGTTGGCTCAGCTTCCTCCATAGCCAGGAGTGTGAGATACACACCTCAAAAGACAACTGCATCCATCTGAGGTGCACAAGAAGGTATTGATGTAGTTGGGCTTGAGTGTCACTGAATTACCACCATTTGGTGCTAAAGACCCCACTTTGCACAGGTGAGGTCACATCCCTTTCATCAGCAACACAAAGAGAGATAAATTAAATTAGGCCCTTGATTAAGGTGGATGGGCTACTGCAAACAAAGAAGCACAAACAATGCCAAGCCCTGCTGTGATAGATCTGCTGCCAAAGGACAAGCACCTAAGGATGAAGAATTTCACCAGAGAAGTTAAAAAGAGGAATAAATAGAAACCAACTTTACTAGGACTCCTACACAACAAAGACATGCAGATGTGGTCAGTTAGATGTTAATGATAAGGCAGTTTGAAAGTAAATAAACCAACACAATGAGATGAGCACAAGCAAAAAAAAATCATCCTGTGTGTTGTAGGAATGGCCCTTGTCTTGAAACAGGAGCTCAGGGACAAGGAGCTGCTCCTGCTGCATGTGAATTTGATTAAATCCAGCCCCATATAACCAACATGGTCAGGGCTGCTGGTAATGTCTTCTGTATGTGTATCTACAGTTGTGGGTACAAGAACAAGCTGGAAGGAACCATTGAACGGTTTGGATGGGAAGGGACCTTCAAGATCACCCAGTCCCACCCCCCTGCATGGGCAGGGACACCTCCCACCAGCCCAGGCTGCTCCAAGCCCCATCCAACCTGCCCTTCAACACTGCCAGGGAGGAGGCTTTGCATGTTTCTTAACCACCTCATGTTAGAGATCCCAGAGGAGCAACTCAGGCAAGACACCAAAGTAACCTTATCTGGTTGATGAGATATAAGCCACCCTCGTGTCGAGTTTTTGCTTGACATGAATGGCATCATCACCATTCCTTACCAGACAGAGACTGGTTAAGAGTCCCAGGGAGCTCATCCACCTTTGCCTTAACCTCCAACAGAGGATAAAAAGCATCTTGCAAAAAGTTAGAAGACGTTACAGAACTTATAAATGTTATATAGTTATAGATAGGTCATAGTTACAGAAGAATTCCCCCTCCCACACTTCTACTGGGCTCACTGACCTGTGGCTGCACACTAAGTTGTTTGTACATGTCTTTGTTGCAGACTTGGAGGAAGATTTAGTCCCAAAAAGTGACTCCCAAGGACAATGAACAAGCTTTCCCACACTAAGGATAAGAGATGTTCTTCTGTCTGATCAGTCTGTCTGCCCACTCATGAGTGAGATCCCAGGAAAACTCCCTGGCAGCAGGAATAAAGTATTTGTAGAGACTGTAAATCTACATTAAATTAAAGACAGTCATTTTAATGTCCCCACTGAGAGCTACTGCTTTTCCAGACATAAACTGAAGTGGAAAACACCTTTGAGCTACCCCAGGGTTAATCCTCAGAAAGCACCATCCCAGCTGTACCCAGACACAGCTTATCCCATTTTCCCTGATCTTCTCTTGGGATGCAGTCAATGATTCCTGGCTGCAGCAGCACCAAACTGCCCTTCCTGCTGCTGACCACTGCTGCCAGCTCCTGGGCTGCAAATCCACAGCCCAGGACACCCCAGAGATGTGTGGGGTGCCAGAGCCTTGGAGCCCTGGCCCACCACATCTGCAGGAAGAGGTGGACACGTTTGATTTCTCTGCATGGGGTGTAGAATTTGAAGCACAATGCACCCCCAGACAAGTTTTGCATTCGGAGATTTGCTCACAACTGGATTTTTTTTTACAGATCTATTATTTGGATCAAGCCAGTCTGCACTTCTTTAATGTTCCTCCATCACGCTCTGCTGCTGTATCCATTAGTTACACCAAGACAAAAATATAAATGGATGCAGTAGCAGAAATCATTTTACACAGTCAAGATTTTACATAAATAAATTGCCCACACCCAGGTGGATTAGCTCTGAAGATACAAACTGGCTCCTTTTGCAGATGTTTCTGGAAGCTGAGAATTGCAGGTCTCTGCAACACCCTTTGAGGAGCAGGTTCATTATTTTTTTTCCCCCAAAAAAAAGCCTTGTATGTGTGTCTATATGTGTGTGTCTGTGTGAAGGAACAATTTATCCGGATGGCTAAAATTCCAATATAAGTTGACAAAGGACTGACTGCTTGTGTATTTAAAACCATGACAACCCTGACATTTTATAAGGTTTTTGCTCCAGGCATAAGATAATTTACATTACAATGTTCAGATGTTGAGAAACGAAGGCCTGAGAGGTTTTCCTGCTCAATTATTTTGTTCAAAGTGTCTCAGAAAAAAACCAAACCAACCCAAAACTTGATAAGCTGTGATCACATTTCTTCTACAAAGATCAAGCTCCTGTTTTGTAAAGACAACGTGAGGAACTTTGTTCTGGGCTCCTGGTGCAACTTCCCACCCTCCTAATGACTGATGGGGCTGGAACGAGTGTTCCTACCTCGTTTGGCCTTACAGATGGTACCTTGCTGTGAAGTTCAGCTCTTCTGATCAACTACATCTGCTCTGTGTCTGGAGATGAGCTTCCAGCAGCTCCTCAAGGCTCAGGTTGCTCACAACTCTGCAGAGCCCCAGACACAAGGAGCCTTCAGTCCTGAGGGGAGTCTCTGGCACAACCTCCCCCCATGCACTGACAAACTACAGCTCAGAAAGGACTAGTCCACAGCACTTGTGCCATTGGTGCTTTTATTTTTTTGGCACTTAATGCTGGAAAACTACAGAGCAGGTGTAACAGGTTTGGGGTGAAGCAGCGTTGAGCAGAAGAGAAGAGTTCTCTGGTGAAACAATGGAAGGAGCAACACCAGGATGAAACACGTCTTTAGGAAACAGCAGTGCCTTTGTGGAGGGATGCAGGAAAAAAGGACCCAGCCCAACCATTTGGAACATATTAGTGGTGTGGGCAGGCTGGAGAGGGTCCAGAGAAGGGCCATAAAGATGATCCAGGGGAATTGGAAGCCGGCCATGTGAGGAAGGCTGGGAGAACTGGGTTGGTTCAGGTTGGAGCAGAGAAGGCTCAGGGGAAACCTCATCACCATGTCCCAGCACTTCAGGGGTTGCTGCAAGGAACACTGAAACTCCCTTTTTACAAGGAGTCACATGGCAAAGATGAGGGATAATGGGCACAAGTTGCTCCTGGGGAGATCCCAACTGGACACCAGAAGAGAATTTTTTACTGTGAGAGCAGTTGGACACTGGAATCATCTTCCCAGGGAAGTGGTGGATCCCCCAACACTGGAGGCTTTTAAGGCTCAGCTTGACAGGCTGCTGGGAGATCCTACCTAAACCCTGTGCCTGCCTGGAAAGGCTGGGCCAGGTGATCCTTGAGGTCCTTTCCAACAGGGCATCCTATGAACCTATGGTTCTATCTGTGGGACACTGGACACAGAAGCCTGCAGAGTGTTAGGGCTTTTGGTTACTTATTACAACACAAAAGGTCTGAAAATGGCTTTGAACCAAAAATCAGGAAAAAAAAGCACTGAAATAATGGATCAAGGACTTGCTGTGCAGCTTCATTTGTGATGAAAGTCAAAGAAGCAGTGGGTAGTTTTGTGACATTCATGGATCTCAAGAACATCCAAAAAAACAAACAAAGAAAAAAAAAAGACATTTTTCACCTGGCATTGATGAAAAGCAATTGGAGCAAAGACTGGAACAAAATAAGTCTCTAAATAGAAGGCTCCAGATGGATCCTGCATAATAGCAGAGGAGAGATTTTATGTTCTACATCACAAATACAAGAAATGTGGACATTCCCACTCCTGACACCCCCTTTTCCCAGGTCATCTCCAAGGGCTGTTGCTGCCCCCCACATTGGTGTGCCCAGGCCTCACTGTGGGGAAACAAGGCAAGAGGCTGCACCTGGCACCATCCAACTCAACCCACCAAAGGAAGCACCACTGAAATGAACCAACATCTTCCAGAGTCATTTGAAATTCCCAGCAACATCTGCCTCAAGCAAATAAAAGCAGATGGAGGAGAAGGAAACATCTGAAAGATGCCATGACTACACAACTCCCAAGACAACAAGCTCAATGAGAAAATTCATCACCATTACCATCACCTTGGCTCTCCACTGGAGCAAGGGCAGAACAACAAGTTTGATAGCAGCAACAGGAAATCACTCAGAGAGCCACACTCCTTAGCACCCTGGTCCCAGGCCCAGGGAGCTGCACCAGAGCATCAGTGCAACCCAACACAATTGAGGTAGGACCACAGGTCCTGACAACCCTGGGCACAATCTGGCTGTGAAGACACAGCAAAATTCCCCCATGAATGTTGTGATTCTTCAAGTGTTTCCAAAAATATCATCCTAAACTGGAACCTAGCCCAGTCAATTACTGTGGCAGACACCTTGGCATGGGGACTCCTGCCCTTGCACAGAAGAAGCAAGAATAGAAAGGATCATGTGTGTCAAACTCTTACACCCAGAGCAAAACCCCTGGAATAAGATGTTGAATATTAACAGAAAATCACACCAAAAACGGGTAAAAGGCTCTAATTGGGAAGCAGCAAAAGGAGGTCTGGGCCTACCCACAGCACAGCTGAACACTGGAAGTGGCACCTGGAGGGCTGAGGTTGTTAAACCCTCCCAAATCCCTTGGTAATCCAATTTTCCCAGCAGCAAAAGAGACTGTTTATGCAGAATCCTGTAACAGCTGAATTACTGCCAATGGCCTGAAGAGATGATCCAGAGATTTGGTCAAGTGTGACTTTCAGCATCAGTTGCAGACTCAGTTTCTGGTACCAAGGCTGTTGTGAGTGTGACCTGGGCTCAATGTGACCAAGCTCC
This sequence comes from Chaetura pelagica, assembly GCF_000747805.2. Classification (NCBI taxonomy): domain Eukaryota; kingdom Metazoa; phylum Chordata; class Aves; order Apodiformes; family Apodidae; genus Chaetura; species Chaetura pelagica. The sequence goes on from NW_009953994.1 coordinate 439,611, forward strand.
TGTGCTTGGGGATCTGTGCCACAAGGAGGTTTCAGTGAGGCAATGGGCACCTCCATGAGCAGCAAAACATTTTCTTTCAGTGTCTTTCTCCTACCTCTGCTGTAGAGGTGGGAAGACTCTGCTGTTCATAGGGAGCAGAGACAGAGCCTGAGAGTGTCACTATTTCAAGGAGACAAAGCATGTAAATGGAAACTGCACATCCACCACATGAACAAGGGCAATGGCCTCTGGGCAATAAAGCCCAAAAAATTCAGATGTTCACCATTCCCTGGGAATGTTCCTTTAGAACAGGTGTGGATGGTGTCATGGTGACTCTGTGTGAAGGGAAAAGGCTGGTCTTGGCCATGCCCTATGAATAAGGAGTAGAAAACCCATTGGAAAAAAAAAAAAGAAAGGAAGCAAAACAGCAGGAGAGAATAAAATGAATGAAGCTGCAGGTCTGTAAATCTTCATACAGCAATTATTTCTGTTGTACATTTGATGAATGACACATTTGGGTTGGAAGGGACCTTAAAGACCATCCAGTCCCACCCCCTGCCATGGGCAGGGACACCTCCCACCAGCCCAGGCTGCTCCAAGCCCCATCCAACCTGCCCTTCAACACTGCCAGGGATGGGGCAGCCACAGCTTCTCTGGGCAACCTGGGCCAGGGTCTCACCACCCTCACAGCAAAGAATTTCTCCCTCAGATCTCATCTCAATCTCCCCTCTTTCAGAATGCCATATGCCATGTCTATGACCCACTCAGCAGCTCCAAAGTCCTCCAGGCTCCTCACACTCCCCCAAAGCACCCACGTCCCACAGCTGTGAGAAATCCCTGGAGCACCACAAGGTGTTGAAGTTTAACTCAGCTCCTCCTCTTTGGGAGAACTAGGTTTCTGCAGGGAAAAACATCTGGCATAAGCAAATCCCCCCAGAGAAATGGAATAGTCTGATTTTTGCCAAAGTTGGAAAAAAACCATGTCTCACTGCAGTTCTGTGCTTTGGCTCTGCTTCTGAGGAAAGCTTTCCAGGGCTGTGCAAAATCCACAGGCTGGGGGTTTGATGTTGGCCCTTCAGAGCCAACTGCTTCCCAGGTGAGATCCTTGGGAAACAGTTGGGTTTTTGCAACAGGCTTTGATTGGTTTTTTTGCTCACCTGCACACAGGAACAGGTCCTTGCCTTCCCAAAATTATAATCATGTTCAAGAACAAAACACCACTGCTTGTTGCATCCAGTGCAGCTGCTTTTTGGCTCCCAAAGACAGCAGAAACCCCTTCATTTTCCATGCCATTGCACCATTTATGAAGGTCTCAGAGGGCTGTCAGAGCAGGCCCTCCTCACTTGAGTTCTGCTAGGAATTCAGTGTTAAAAATGAAAAAGGAAATGTGGGAAAAAGCTGAGAAATGATCTTTGCTGCAATGTATAGAGGCTGCTGATGTTACTGAACATCTTGTTGTTAGCAGAGTTCCTCTGGGCTCTGTTTGAAGGCCTTTTTGATTTTCTATAAAAACGAGCTAGACCTACACTTCCAGAGAGTTAATTTGCATTTTTATGGGGATGGAGCCATTTTGTATGCCAGTGGGCCTCCTCCCAGTAGCACTCTGGTTATTTTTAAAAGGCATTTAACATAATGGAGGGTAGATTGCTGAATATTAAGCCACCGAGTTTATTGAAGGAAATGTCAGAGAGTGGGTTTCATCTAGATGCTTTGGAAATGGCAAATCACATCCCATCCCATTCCTTATCCAAGCAAATACAGGCAGCTTTCTTTCCAAATGCACAGAATATGCAGCCAGGGTTCCAAATTCCAGCCTTTGCAGTGCCTGGGTGGATCAACCTCCTCGCAGAGCAAGAGCTCACCAGCTCCAGAGACCCCCTTTAGAAACAAAACTCAGGGATATTCAGAAAGGGGCAAGAAGAAACAAGCAGGAGGGTGGGGATTGGCAGCCACTGGGGCTGTGGCCATGGACAGTTTTGCAGCTGCTTATCCCACAGCCCTTCAGTCCTCAGAGAAGGTTGCCTGGACATCTTCAGTGTTGTCCCAGAAAGCAAGTCCAGAGCCTACAAGAGCCTTCAAACACCTACAATGACCAACCTTTGGTGTATCTATATATATATCATATGACACATACAAATCACAGACTGGTCATGGGCAGGGACACCTCCCACTAGACCAAGGTGCTCAAAACTCCATCCAACCTTAAACATTTCCAGGCTTGGAACACCCACAACTTCCCTGGACAACCTGTTCCAGTGTCTCACCAATATATACCTACTTGCTGCACTGTTTCAGTAAGATAATTGACAATAAAACTGGAGACTAGTGCACAGCTTTTCTATTTCAGTTGTTACTGCTCTTCAAACATTTGATCTTTTTAAAATAAAAAGTAGCTTATTGAAGCACTTAAGAAAAAAAAATCAACACCACCTCCCAAAATTCCCTCCAATTTCAACTATGTGGAAAAAAATATATATTTGAGGATTAATTTTGGGCAAAATGGGACACTGCCTGGTGGAGTTGATGTGTCATGGCAGTTTCCCAGTGTTTAAATCCAGAAGAAGAAGCAACAAAAAAGATGCCATTGTTAACCAGAAGAGTGCCACAAAAGCCCCTGAGAACACAGACATTGCTGCCACCACACAGTCCCTCAGTGTCACAACCAGCTCTGAGCAGCCACCCGTGGGTCCCAACCCAAGGACCAAAGCATCACCAAGTCGTACCAGCCCCTGTGTTTCCCAGGTTCAGCAATCAGCAGCACAAATAAGACACTTCACAGCTAAACACCTTCACTTGGAGCATGGGACTGTCAGAGGTGTGAGTTCTCAGGCACTGGGAAGCACTGAGACAGATGAGGCCAGAGCAGCAGGAACCAGAGCCAGGGAGAACCACCAAAGGCACTTGGAGATGCAGAAACCAGGGGCAGAGGAGATGGTTCAGTGCAGGATTTCAGCCAAGTGGGGCACCACGTGCCATGAGGAACCCCATGAAGGTGCCACCAACAAGCTGCAGCTCTGCAAAAGTGTTGCAGAACGTTGTCCTCCCATGCACTGTGCCCCACCAGCCATTAATTCTCCTTCCAATGCAGATCAATGAGCACCACCTTCTCTACTCTGATACATTCATTTCTAGAAAACAGACAAAACTCCATTTAATCTAAACTCCAGACTTGGTGAACAACTTCTCTGCACGAGCAGAGGAAGGAAGAAGAACACAACAGGAAGTTTCTGGGGGCCCAAATGTTGTTTGTTTATCTTTGAACGTTGTGCCAAAACAACAAAACACAATTATCCTAATTTCTGCATGCCATTTCCAGCATTGTAAACCCTTTATGTAAGAACACATCAAAACCCTTCTGCCTGCCAATCCCCTCTGTTGCTAAGGAACAGGCAGGCAGAAACCCAGAGCTGGGAGACTTGAAAGTCCTCATTAAAAGGCTTTGTGCATCACTATCAGTGAAATGCTAATTCAGGAAGGCTGATTGATACCCCTGTGTTATCAAGTTCCAGCAACAAGGAAGCTGCTCTGGTTCACCTTCAGTCACTGTTGTTAACAGCCAAAAAAAAAAATAAGTTACTGGAAGGATTTTAATCCTAAAAAGCACACAAAGTTGTCATGTTCTGCACCCTCAGTTCTGCCCAGCACGTGCAAGGCTGGGGAAATTATTTACATACATTTGAAATTCACTTAGCAACCAAGGCTGCACCACTTAATTAAAATGTTTCCAGTCATCTAATCATAGGACATCCTTTTGAGCATCCTACCAGGCTGAGTGGTGCTGGCTGGGAAGGAAAGCTGCAGATCTGGACAGAAACTTTCCACCAAGCTCAGGTCTCCTTCCTCCAGGGCTCCCAGTCTCAACATCAGTGTAAAATTCATGTTGTTCAGCCATTATTTGTTGGTGCTTTAGTCTCACAGCTCCTGGAATGGGGCTCTGTGTGCACAGATGTTATTCCCTTCCTCCAGGAAACAATAATTTAGCTGCTTTTGTTTTAAACTTTGACCACAGGCTTGAGTTGTTGGACTTTTAAAGTAAAAAATATGCATCTATCTAAGAATCATTATTTAAAATAATAGAATCCCAGACGGTTTGGGTTGGAAGGGACCTTAAAAATCATCCAGTCCCAACTTCTTGCATGGGCAGGGACACCTCCCACCAGCCCAGGCTGCTCCAAGCCTCATCCAACCTGCCCTTCAACACTGCCAGGGATGGGGCAGCCACAGCTTCCCTGGGCAACCTGGGCCAGGGTCTCACCACCCTCACACCAAAGAATTTCTTCATCATGTCAAACTGAATCTCCCTTCTTCCAGTTTCAATCCATCCCCCCTTGTACTCTCACTACAATTCCTTGTAAAAAGACCCTCAGGGGATGTGCAGGGCCAGGCCCTCCAGGCACACCTAAGGAAAAGACAACCTACCCCAAGTGCTCACATAAGATACTTCCTTTTACCAGTAGAATAATTCCAAGCCCAAATATTCCAGCAAGTCAGGATTTATCAGATTCCACACCCTTTTCCAGGACTGTCACCCTCCCTCCTGCCGAGAGTGACAGCAGCAGATCAGCACCAGGCTGCTCACCACTGGTCACCCCCTTCCTCGTTTGCAAAGCTAAATTAGGAAGAGAACAATTTGCAGTTTACTCGAAGCTACAACACCACCATTAAGGTTGGGAAGGGCTGACCCAGAAATGAATTCCCCAGGGAGCAGTCGCGGCTTTGCAGCAAAATGAAACAGAGGGACGCGGTGGGGGGAGGAAATGAGCAGGTTCAAAAGAGCTGAGAGACATTTTTCCACTGATGAGGTAAAGGATTTCACAGCAATAGAGTCAAACAACCCATATTTCACTCCCGTGCCCTGAGCAGGGGAATCACTCTTTGATCTAGGCTTTGAATGAAGCCTTTGTCTGACCCGGTTCTCACTGGAGATGGAGCTGCTTGTCCAGGATTTTCTCAGGCAGTTCAGTTCACCCAGCAAACCCCATGGCCATCCCTGTGTCCCCTCTTTGGGTGGCAAAGCCCCATCCTGCCAGAAGGACATCAACATCAGAATCACCAGCTTTGTCAGGGACACATCCCTTATTCACAGAGCAGTTCAGCCATGACCAAACCATCTTTCTTGCCCACCAAGATGTACAATGAGTTTCTACTCTGGTTTCCACCACAGTGATTCTGACCACGTTCTCCCCAAACCTGTTGCAGGATCTCATGGCCTTCTGCAGCACATGCTCTATGAGGTTGAGTAGGATTTTGATGTCTAATGAAGCTTCAACTTTAGATTTTTGGTGCTAGAGAATTGAACTGAAGAGTTGATCATGTTAAGTGGTCCTTAGGTCAGCCCACGTCACTTCACCTCAAATTCTTCTATGGGGGGGACATTCAAGGTGGGATTAGCTGGAATTGTCCACTGCAAACATCAGAGAACTGAAGTGATGCCACCATACCCAGAGGATCCTGAAGACTCACTTGGAAAGGGGAGGAGAGCAAGTGTCCCTGTGGCAAAGCTGCTGAAAAACACTTCTGCCAGCTCTGGGCATCAGCCAGGGAGCCTTCTCCATCCCACTGTCAGCTCTTTCCACCACTTTGTCTCCAGCTAATGTAGGATTTTCACAGTTCCCACCAGAGCCTGGGTGACCAGAGCTGTGTCAGGCCACAGGGATGTCCACATGATGCCCAAACCTCCTGCCCACCCATGACAACTCCCCATCCAAAATCCCATGGCAGCACCCAGGAAAGCTGCATCAACCCCAGCACAAAGAGGAGGAGAAGGAGCCCTGGAACCACAGTTAGAGTTTATCAATATTGCATTTTATCCTGGGTTTTTCCATCACCAATTCATGTAAAAAGACTAATATTTACCTTGGTGTAAAACCCAGAAAGCTGTTTATAGAGCTCTTGCTGCACAGCAATAGTTCAGCTGGTCTCAGGTACTGTGCATATACATGTGTGGGCTCTTCTCCACGTTCCTGGTGACACTAGTTTGAGAGAAACAATTTAAATAGCAATAATAATAAAAAATTGGAGGCAAATGGTACCAACCAACAGCTCACCAGAGTCACCTGCTGGAGCTGCAAGTGCCACAGAGCAAATTGCTCATTAGCAACACACACAAAAGGAGGGTTTATTTGAGGCAATGAAATAACAAGAGCAGTTGTGCAGCTCAGGGCCTTGAAATGCATTTAATTAAATGTTTTCATGTATAAGGAAAAACCAGGTCAAGCAAATATGGGCAAAATTCCGGGTGGTTGCCAGATTTTTGAAGTTTCTCAGTGACCCACTTTTTCATAGCTCAGACTTGTTGAATTCCTGGGCCTTTGGCAGTGGGGAGAGCAGAGAGAAATGGTGAATGGAGTTAACTCCAGTTAGCTGGTCACCAGGGGTGTTCCCCAGGGCTCAGTGTTGGGGCCAGTTCTCTTTAGTATCTTTATCAATGATCTGCAGGTGGGGATTGAATGTGTCCTCAGTCAGTTTGCAGATGACATCAAGTTGGGTGGGAATGTCCATCAGCCTGAGGGCAGGAAAGCTCTGCAGAGGGACCTGGACAGGCTGGATCAATGGGCTGATGCCAGTTGTATGAGGTTCAACAAGGCCAAGTGCCAGGTCCTGAATTTTGGTCACAGCAACCTCAGGCAGCTCTACAGGCTGAGGGAAGAGTGGCTGGCAGCTGCCACTTAGAAGCCATGTAGATGTGGTGCTGAGGGACATGGGTTAGTGGTGGCCTGGGCAGGGCTGGGTTGATGGTTGGGCTCAATGATCTTTGAGGTCTTTTCCAACCAAAATGATTCCATGATTCTAAATGGGGAGCTCAAGTCATTTTTATATTTTTTTTCCCCATTAACCTAATATGTAATTCTGAGATCACTCTGGAAGAGTTAGAAACAGCAGGAACTTGTCAGCTTTTTTAATGCTTATGAACTCTCAGGACACAGAAACAGCCCCATAGGAGGCATCTCATGGCCATCAGCCCAAGACCTTCTAGGGGTGAAAATTTCTTCCCTGAGGACACAAACAGTGCCCAATCCCTCCACCTGCAGCTGGGCCAAGCTGCAATGTTCCAAGAGCCAGAATTCAGCCCATTTTGATTTTAAGGCTCCAGGTGAGGATGCATTTACCACTTCCCTTATAAAATGATTAATTACTCCCACTTTTTAACCATGGCATCCTAATGCCAGGTGTAATTTATCTAACTTCAGCCTCCACCTACTGGAATGTGCCATGTCCCTCCTGTCTAAATGAAGGAGTAACACCATTAGATATGAAGTTATATTAAAATGCCCTCGAGTGTATAACCTCCCTGGTGAAGCCACTGCATTCTGCCCTGCTGTTGGGACAAAAATACAGTGATTGTTTCAAGCTCAGCCAGCTGTGAGTCCCTGCTCAGTCTGCTCTCAGTGCCTGAGCTGAAATAAAATCTCATAACCAAGTATAAAATGTGAATGTTATATGGAAGTTAATGTATCTACTGACCAGCCTGAAATCCCAGGAAATCAATGTTTGCCTGTTCCCTAATTGCAGTGACTCTGAATCAAACCCAAAGACTAAAACTGATTCATTCACAGGGTTCCCAAGAGACAATAACTTCTCCCCTGTCCCAAACTGATGAAGTTGTGTTCTCACCATTACCAAGCACAGAGGAAAAAAAAGGCCTTGTAACTATAACCAGACAAACATCAAAACCAAACTCCCTTTGCTTTCCCTCCCTAAATCAACATATCATGAGCCCAGGGACTGAAGAACCCACGTTGGAAAGAAAACCAACAGTATCAAAAAAGCTGAATAGTTCCCCAAAAAGGGGGTTAGATATTCTGACCCCAATCTTTGCTCTGTCCCTTCTTCAGGAGCAGAGTCCTGGGACTGACCTGAGCTTGCACCAACAAGCCAGACCTCTCACAGCAACCCTCAAGGTCTTTCCAAATTGCAGCTCATTGGAGCCCTCCTGATGTTTTCAGAGCAGTTGGAGAAGTTTGCAAAGATTAATGTCACAGGAGGATAATTCTTTGCCTCATTTGAATATCTGCCTTCCAAACCAAACCGTATATAATGTAGTCCCCAAAAATGGAAATGGTGATTTTAAACCCAGCTACTGTAAAACTGTAAGACACATGAGGGTGAAGTTATTTTACAACATTGGCTGAAGAGAAGCTTTAGAAGGGATTCAGCTCTTTCTCAAGCCTGCCTGATGCTTTTTGTGGGATAGAAATTATGGCAACCACCACCAGAAGCTGTTCATGATGCAGCTGATGCTGACTTAAATAGCAAATTAATATTTTGCCTCTTTTCAAAAGGTGTAGCCTGCCATAGCCAGTCTTGCTTCAACCATAAAGAAGGCTCAGGCATTCATTTTCTTCCATTCCAATATATATTGCAGTTTTCCTACTTGAATAGTTAAGTATCTCAATAGTAAAACTCAAGGAATTTATGGTTTATTTTAAAAGCCCAGGTAGAATAAGGCAAGAGTGCAGAGCCACAAAGCTTTATTTAGCTAGCTGTATTTCCTAGCTATTAAGAAGTCATTCATTACACCCAGCATTATTCTAACATATAGATTTTTCACTAACCTGTTTGCAAAGTCACTCTGGAGCCCAAATTTCAAGATGAATTCAAGCAAGGAGAAAAGGACATTCCTGCAGCCATCAGGAAACGTACCTGGGAAAGGCCTAAAGATCACAACCCTTTTCCCAAGCAGCCTGTTTTTATCAGCCAGATGGGAGCAGTCAGGGCTTAGCAAAGTGTTTAGCACCTTCTCCACGCCAGAGAATTTGCCTAAAAACCCCATTTTCCAGCTGGTGGGGCAGTTTGCAGGAGAAGCCTTGCCTGGCTGGGCTGTGGGTCATTGCTGCCTGCACCTGCTCACCAGGCTGCTTTTATTCTTGAAAAAGAAATAGAAAATGAGTTGTCACCAGAGCTAGGTGGACTCCAAAGATGCATTAGGGGCTTTCTACAGTTTACAGCCCCACCTTGGTGCAGCAGAGGTTTCAGCCAAGGTGCAGGGGAAGTGCAGGTACTGTCCCACTGCAAGTATTTTTCATCTTCAGAGCTGTTTATCAGTCCCTCCTCCCTAATCCTCATGGCATAAATACTTGCAGTTCATTAATGGGAAGCTGACACTCTGCAGTGGTGGCTGGAAGCAGAAGAGTCTGTCAGAACTCCAGCACCCACCCCAGCTGTGTTGGCTCCCAGGGGGGACCAACATTCCCTTTGCTTGTAAATACAAAGCAGAGTCATCAGAAAACACAGAACTGGAAAGAACTGGGGGTGGGTGATCACCCTCGTGTCTCAGGGTTTCATTTGCAGCATAAATATCTTTTTCTCAGTTTTTTGGCTACTTGAAACGTCACTGACTTTTCAGCCCAAATTTGCCTCTGTATTTTCAAACTGACAGGTCAGAAAAACCCTCAGCTCTCACTAAAAGGCTTGTCTTCAGCTTTACCAGTATCAAAACCTGACATCTCTCAGCTGCTGGGCCACAGGCTCTGCTCTCTGATGGCTCCTAGGAAAAATCCCAGCCTTTACTAGTTTACAGACATTCCCAATCTCTTCTAAATCCTCACAAGTAGGACACAGCAGCCAAAAGAGCCACCATCAGAGAGACCAGAGTGTCCCCCCTTGCAGGACACACATGGGGGACAAGCAGTGGGGCTCCCCACTAACACCCAACACAGAAAAACCCCACCAGAATAGAGTGATATTAAGAGGGTTATAAAGCCACACCACGTGCAGCCTTAATTACTGCCCTGTGACTCAGACCACTGCCTTTAATCTGAATTTAAGCTTCTATAAATTGATCTATCTCCTGGTGAACATGCCAAGTGAGTGGCCACCCCCAAGCAGCCCTGAGCTGATGCTTGTCTTATGGTTGGGTTGAGCAGGAGCAGAGAGGAAAAGTAAATCTCGTTACACAAGGTGAGTGTTCACAGCATTAAATTTAGTAATAAAGGAGGGACTCAGTGATATTCCCACAGGCTGCCTTTCGAGCTGACTAGTTAATGGATTATTAGATATTTTTTATAGACAGTGGAAGATTTGCCAAAAGCAGGGGGATTGTTAGAGCCATGCAAGATGAATGCTTAGTGTCAGTTAAACCTTCCAACAAATTACACAAGCCTTGGGGTAATAGGCAATTAGCCACGTTAGCATCAAAAACATGGCTTTGTCTGATAATAGCCATCAATTCCCAATACTTAAAAGCACCTACTGCACATTGGGCAAGGACCTTCCCATGTGCAAGTTCCCAGCTGCACGTTTCCACCTGCAGGCTCCCAGGCTGGGTCCCAGGGGCTGCAGGCACGTACCAAGAGCAAAGCCCTACCAGCCCAGCTGAACTAATGCATTTGTCTCCTGAAATCTGGCAGGAAAATGGATCATCGAAGTAAGAGGGAGAGACAGGAAAATTACAGGTTTTCAATGACACTTTTCACAATGGCTGTCTAACCCACCGTGCAGCCTTCTCAGCCTGAGCACCATGAAGTCCATTTAGGCAGAAGGGGAGCATTAAATCCTTAATTTTCCGGGGAAGCTGCGATGGGATCAAAACACCATGTTTGAACAGGACTTTGAAATGATGTGCTTGAACTGGTCGATTTGTTTAATAAAGGTCACTCAGCACTGAGAGCTCAAGTCTGGAGATTTGAAGAAGGAGAATCTGTGTCAGAGGCTGGAGTGGGCAGCTGCCCAGCATCCCAGAAGCAGGAAACTCCTGCTCGTTTTCATGGCTGAACTGACACATTATTAATTACTTGGGCAAATTTGAAGTGCAAGCAGTGGTGCTGTGGCTGGAGCTGGTCCCCATGCCTTGCCTGCCCAGTCAAGCAGCAGGATGCACCCCAAAAACACACACCCCACAGCTATAGTCCATGCAAAACCACCTTCTGCAGCTCCAGCAAGCTCCAAAGCAAACATTCAACAATTATTATCCCATCTCATCCTGGTTTTATCCTATATTTTTGCATCCCAGAGGCCAGGTGTCCAGACCTTCACAGCTCTGGATACATTCCTGTGTGATCTGCTCCAGGTGATCCTGCTCTAGCAGAGGGTTGGACTAGATGATCTCCAGAGGTCCCTTCCAACCCCATCTTGTGATTCTGTGATTCAAGACTGATGCACTTCCATTTAGTTTCTGTGTGTCCCAAAGGTGAGTGCCTTGTATAGTCTCAGTAACACAGAATTTCAGGGAAATTGTGGGTTTGCTTTTCCTCCTTTGCTCTTCAATGTAATTTGCTCCCCTAACAGGCCCACACAGGCCAGGCATTCGGTGCCACACACAAAAGACCAAACTCCCAGCTGTGCAAGAAGAGCAGCAGGTACCAACCAGCAGGCGGGAAAAATCATTCATCACAAGTAGCAGTTGCTTTCAAATAACCAATGAGCACACACAGATTATCAAACCTATGAGGCAGCTAGTTCCAAACAACAGAGGAGCACGTAGAAGGTTGCTAATCAGAGAGGAGCCTCTGATTTCCCTCAATGGGAAACCACTGCAATGAGCCATTCAAACACACACACACGTACATTAACATGTTGCTCAACGTGCTATTAAATGTATATATTACAGTAGCACATGCAGCCAGGAACCAGAGGGGGGAGGTCCACGTGTACTGCAGTGTTCCAACTCCCCCACCACACAAATTTTAAGGCTTTGCACCATTTTAAGCTTCCTGCAAGTAGAGCCCCTGCTTTTGTGCTTTTGAGCCAGAGTCGTGATTCACTGAGCTCAGCCCCTGCCACACAAATCCGAGAGAGCTGCTGTCACTGTGTGTTCATTGGTTTATGTGCTTTCAGGGGAGAACAATGTAGGTTAGAAACATAAAGAGGAGGTGACTGGAGTAACAGAAGAGCAGGAAAACACTTGCATGTCTCAATTGTGAAATGATGGTAAAGGTAAAATTCTTCTGTTATTTTATAACTACAGCTGCATGTTCAGCCTGGAGAAGAGAAGGCTCCAGGGAGACCTTAGAGCAGCTTCCAGGGCCTGAAGGGGCTCCAGGAAAGCTGGGGAGGGACTTGGGACAAGGGCAGGGAGGGATGGGATGAGGGGGAATGGATTAAAATTGGAAGTGGGGAGTTTTAGGTTACTAGGAAGAAATACTTTGCTGTGAGGGTGGTGAGAGCCTGGCCCAGGTTGCCCAGAGAAGCTGTGGCTGCCCCATCCCTGGCAGTGTTGAAGGGCAGGTTGGATGGGGCTTGGAGCAACCTGGGCTGGTGGGAGGTGTCCCTGCCCATGCAGGGGGTTGGGATTAGATGATCTTCCAAGCCAAATGATTCTATGATTCTAAGATGACCCTTTATAAAGAGAATCCATATATAACGAGCCTGAAACTAATCAATAATGCAAGAATTTGCCTACAGATGACTATTATAAAAGCATATTAGCTACACCCTGAGACCACTCACAGAAGGAAAGGGGTAAGGGTCTCCTCCAGCCCCACTTCTGATCTCCCTTCCCTGCCCATCAGCCAGAGAAAGGTCTGCAGCCATCTAGGAAAACCATGTAGCCATACTAAAAACGAGGTCTTGCCCATCCAAGGAAATCACCCCGAAACACCCAGGATAGGAATCTACAGCATAAAATTATTGCAGCTGATTTTGTCAGGGAACAGACTGATGTCTCAACCCAGGTCCTCCAATGCACAGGTGGGTTATGTGTTCCCTGGGATCAGTCACTGCAAGAGGTGGAGGAGCTCTTGGTCCTGAGAATGTGCTCAGATACAGTACATTACCCAAGACTGATGGAAAATAATTCCCTGTCCTGAATGTGTTGATGGCCTAATGTGTCACACCAGCTCTCCTTTCGAGCTGCCCTGTGGACTTTCCCTTATCCATAGCTGGCACATCTGTAACAGCACAGTTCTGCTAGAAAAGTCATCCCAGGAGGAGATGCAGGCTGGGAAGTTTTACAGCCAGCAGAAGGTGAAGCCATTGCTCAGTCACACCAGGGGTGATGAGCTGTGGCCTCTCCCTCAGCTCCTGCTCACCCCTGCGAGACCCACAGGACTGAAGGGGATAAATGGGTGTGAAATCTATTTGCAACCAGAAGCCCAGCAGGGAAATGATGGCCCAGCCATGTTTACCCACTGCCTCCTGCAATGCAGTTAGGATTTGTGCATCATTAGTGGCTTGCTGGAATCACAGCATGGGGAATCAGATACATATTTAATTCACTGAAAGCTCTGATCCTTGTACTGTCCCACTGTCCTGGCTCATCTGCTGGCCCAGCAGCCTACTCTGGCAACTGCCTTTAGGCAGAGCAGAAATCCACCTTGTTGATTCATAACCAAGAAATCCCAAAAAGGAAGGTTTTCCTTATGTATAAGTAGCACTGAAGGACTGCAGGACTGCTCTTGGGACAGTGGGATCTCCACCACTGGAAGCTTTTCTGAACATCAGACATCCATCAGGATCTGCCCATATTCCCTTAGTCTAGTGGGAGGTGTCCCATGGCAAAGGACTGGAACTACATGATCTTCAAGGTCCCTTCCAACCCAAACCAGTCTGGGATTCTGTGATGATTCCATGACTCAGAGGTGACACAGCAGCAGAGGTGACACCACAGCAGTCCCAGGGCTGAGCTCCCATCCAGCCTCCAGCAGTTCAGGTAGTTTTACATCTTCTCTACAAGCAAACTTTGACCCAGGGTTGTTGGAAGCTGTTTCAGTCTTCCTGAATATCACACCAACTTTGTCTGATATCTCCAGAATAAGACACAGAGGGAAAAAGCTGCCCTCCTTGATCTAATTTTCTTTCAGTGTAAACTTCATCTGTTCTTATTTAAAATAACTTTGACCTAAAATCTTGGGGTTTTCTCCCACTGTGCTGCAGCCAAAAGCCTTAAAAACATAATTTCTACTTTTATTACATTCCCTCCTTTCATGATTCCCACGACTGAGGTGGAAAATACCCTGAATTAGCACTTTTCCAACCATTTTTGTTTCTCGAGGAGGAGTGAGCTTGTATAAAGCCATGAAACATCCTTGGCAGCAAGATGGGGAGGTCACACCTGAGTGTACTTCAGCCAGAGGCAACAAAAGGAGGAAAGCTGCAGAACTGAAGGATTGTTCTTGGAAATTGCCTCCATCCATCCCTTAAGTCCTGCAGTCCTGTGCAGATACTGATACCTGCTGCAGAGGTGAGAAATCAAGAAAAAAAAATTGCTTAGATAGTTCTGAAGATGAAATCAATAGCTCTAAATATTTGTGCTTCATTCTTGTTGAGTTATTTACTTCTGCTCCTCTTACAGGGCAAGCAGATAATTGTTGTCTCTATATGTAATTGCAGCAAATGGTCATTAATCAATACGAAGCTGGGCAGAAATTTCCTGATGAAATCCTGGTTTAGTTGACACATGGGAGTCTGAATGACTGTGAGACAAACCAAATTATCTCCTTTGCTAACAAAAGCCTCACGCTCTGAGAATTCAAAACTCCTCTGTAGATGAGACCATTTTCAGGGTGGCAGCTGCTGAGCTGTGCTGGAAGACCCAAACTCAGCACTTCAGGTCACGTCTTGATGCCGTTCTAGGAAGTGAAGTGTGGCTGAAGGGTTTCATATTTTTAAGCCAAGGAATTGCCCAGCGCTGCTAGAAAATACCAGATGGGGAAGGTTTGTGCTCAAGAGGTGTTTGATGACATTGATAATCCACATGGAAATCTTGTATTTGTTTTATAGGCATGGGATGCCTGGAAGAACTGTGTGTGTGTCACACATTCAGCTGTAGATTTTGGGGTCACTGCAGTAAAAGGGCAAAAAAGCTGAAGTCCCTACAGCACTCACAATATGACTTTTCTCTTCTTCTTTTTGTTCCCATGTTGGTGCTGGGTTTTCTTGCTTGTCCTCCCAACACACAGGCTGGTTCCCAGTTCATGTCCAGGACCTTGACAGATGCTCTGTCTAAGGCTCTGTCTGGTGCACACACTTGCCAGACTCTTACTTCCAAAACACCCCTGAGATATCCCAGGGCCAATATAGCTTCAACATACCAACCCAGAAAGTCACAGCCAAAGCCACTGGTGTTGGTGGCATTTTCACCCTAGTCAATAGAATAGAATAGAAATAATTAGTGGGAAGGACCTTCAAGATCATCTAATTCCAACCCCTGCATGGGCAGGGACACCTCCCACCAGCCCAGGCTGCTCCAAGCCCCATCCAACCTGCCCTTCAACACTGCCAGGGATGGGGCAGCCACAGCTTCTCTGGGCAACCTGGGCCAGGGTCTCATCACCCTCACAGCAAAGAATTTCTTCCTCATGTCCAACCTCAATCTCCCCTCCACCAGTTTTAATCAATTACCCCTTGTCCTCTCACTACTAGTAAAAAGTTCTAGTAAAAGCCCTTGTCCCAAGTCCCTCCCCAGCTTTCCTGGAGCCCCTTCAGGCACTGGAAGGTGCTCTAAGGTCTCCCTGGAGCCTTCTCTTCTCCAGGCTGAACACCCCAACTCTCTCAGCCTGTCTTCTCAGCCCTCACATCATCTCCATGGCTTCACTCCAACATCTCCACATCCTTCCTGTGTTGGGGACCCCAGAACTGAAGACATTATTCCAGTCCATACTGTATAAAAAGACAAGAGACTGGTTTTCTCCACCCGTTTTGCAGACCAAAGGCAGGTTTCTCTGCCCTCACATACAAGCTGAAGAAGTTTGTGACAACTGGGAACCATCCTTAGCCCTGCCAGCTCCTTGCTTCTGCTGTAACCATGGGATGGCCCACTCTGTCCAGGGAAAACTTGCAATAAGCACAGGTTTGTCTCAGAATTGAAGACCTTTTGTCTCAGCCATTTCACAAACTGGCAGCTCGATGCAGTCACACACATTGGGGTGTAAGTGGTTTGCTCTTGTTCCAGCTTATTTTCAGCAAACAAAGTGCACTTTCATTATAGCCAAAAATTAAAATGAAGCTGGGTTAAAAAAGCAACCAAATGTTTGCTTAATTTTCTTTAAAGAACAGTTACCATGGCCAAGCAGTAATTTCTTAGCAGCAAATTATTCCTATTTTTGGCTGCAACTTTGCCCATCTCCTGCCTGGTGGAGTCAGGATTCAGCTCACAGTGCAGTAAAGGCCAATTGCCACTTTTCAAATTCTTATTAGTAAAGGATATATATTCCAACATGGTCTCAGCCAGTCAGTTCAACTGTGCTGCATTTTGTAGGAGCAGAAGACACTTTCCCAGTGCTTCCTGTTCTCATGTTCTGCAGGCAGAGTTCAGATACTTGGGCTGTACAGACACAAGACACATCAATAGAAAGGGTAAATCATCTGCAAATAGAGCAGAAAAAGCTGTCAGTTTTAGGGGAAATAGTTAGGAATCAGTAACAGAAACAAAGAGGCTCATAAATTTGAGGAATTTTATGAGGGTTTGGTTATTTTTACAATAATAAGGGAAGAGTTAAGGTGAGAAACCACGTCTTGTGGAGGAAGGGCAGGTTGGATGGGGCTTGGAGCAACCTGGGCTGGTGGGAGGTGTCCCTGCCCATGGCAGGGGGGTTGGGACTGGATGATCTTTAAGTTCCCTTCCCACCCAAACCATTGATGCTAAGAAGAAAGTGCCAGTGCAGGACCCAGAGGCATCTCCCAGGGGCAGAAGTTAAACTCTCAGAAACCTTGTCCCCAAGGACACTTGCAGAGCTGGTAGATTGTGATGCTGGAGGCACAAGGATGGGTTTGGAGGAGAGAAAACACCAGAGCTACAAAGCAGAGAGGAGCCTGTGAATCCAGCTGTGTCACATAAACCAGGCCAAGTTCCAGGCAGACACATCCATTCCCAGCCAGGGCAGCAGGAACCAGAGTTTTCTGCAGTTTGCTCTTTCAACACAACCCCACGATGATGCATTTCTTGTGCATTACCTAATCCAGATGACTGCAAAGCCTTGATTCATTGATCTGGACAAAACAAATGAAAGGGCTGAGCTGTAGGAGGAGATGAGGTTATTTGGAGATGAGGAAAACAGTTGTTTGTCCTCTGCAGAGCAGTGACACGTGAGGACCCATTAGATACCGATGCAGAAAACAGGAGTGGTGGGAAGAAGAGGGTGAAGAGAGAGCTCCAAGAAACACATTAACTGGGAGCCCCAGCAAAATACAGGTCATTATCAGCACATAGAAACTATCAGCCTGGAAAAGCAGCTATAAATAGATGTTGTGTTGTTGGGGATCTCATCAATGCTTATAAATATCTAACCAGGGTGTCAGGAGGATGGGGCCTGACTTTTCTCAGTGGTGTCCAGTGACAGGACAAGGGGCAATGGGCACAAACTGGTACACAAGAGGCTTAACCTAAGTATAAGAACAACCTTCTTTGTTCTGATGGTAAGAGAGCCCTGGGACAGGCTGCCCAGGGAGGTTGTGGAGTCTCCCTCCCTCAAGACATTCCAAACCCACCTGGACATGTTCCTGTAGCATCTGCTCTAGGGGATCCTGCTCTAGCAGGGGGATGGACAAGATGGTCTCCAGAGGTGCCTTCCAACTCCTACCACTCAGTGACTGAGATTTTGAGATGCAGCAGCTCTGGACAGCTTGTTGAGAGCTGACCAAGGTGAGAGTGGGGAGCCTTCAGAGGCCTTCATTAGTTGACAAAATGGAAGAGAAAGAGGAAATTAAAGCACTTTTCCCACTTCCCAAACTCAGCTCAGAGCTTGAATCCCAGCAACAGGAGATCTTCACCCAGAAGTCTTATGCTGGGGGAGAAGACAGGCCTGTTCTCCACAGAAGTCTCTGAGACAGGAGAGAGAGAAGGCAGGATGATCCAGAGGAGCAGGGGAGAGGAGTCAATGCCTAAGGCTGGATCTCTGCAATGCCACCACCCAGGCCCCATGAAAAGAAAGCAATGGAGGCAGAAAGACACCAGAAAGCAGGAGATATTCCTCATTCTGCAGAGCAGGGGCTCTCTACTGGTGTGGTTTGAGGGTGGGATGCAGACTCCATCTTCACCCTCTCTTGTATTCCTGAAAAACTATTCTCCTGATGCAACCTTGACAGCTACAGGCACTGAGGGCATTTCACACAGACCATCCCAAGGGCTGGATAAACCTTAAGCCTTTAACACGGGTAGGAGAGAAGGAAATCTGGTGTGAGACCCCCAGGCTGCCCTGTCAGAGGATCAGGCAGTTTTCTCATGCTCCCCCTCAAGACACAAACAGCTGTCAGGATTGTGACCTTCTCAGCAGACTGGTGACTCCCAGTGACTGTGGTGCAAGCAGCAAAGCTGCAGGTGTGATGGATAAGCCACGTCCCAGATTTTAAAGCATCCTTCATTTTAATTGGAGGACGGGGGCCAGATCAATACTCCTCCATAGGACCCTCTGCTACTGATTTCAAAGGGTTTCAAATGAAACTCCTCATAGACAACAGGAAAAGAAGGAGCTGCATGCACTTGGAGTACTGAGTGACTTCCCCATACACCCCTGGAAGCCAAGTGCCAAAATGAGGTGTCACAGTGATGGAGGGTGTGCAAGACTGAGTTTCCACTCGCCACGGGAAACGTCCTCCAGAAAATCAGTCCTGCTCCTGTGATCACTGAAGTTAAGCACTTCTGTTCATCTTGGCCTTCTTTCCCTGTTAGGAAGTAACTATGAAAAACAACCTGAGCAAGCCAGATGATAATTATACCATCACAGGGTATCGGTTCTTCCTGCCCAGAGAAGGAGCCTCAGCTGCAGCAGCTTTCTGAGCCAGGCACTGCTCAGGTCTCAGGACAGGAGCTGGCTGGGGTTTCCAAGTCCTTCTCCAGGTTCTCAGGAAATTATGCAGCAGAAGCTTGTGAGACACAGTTGTAAGGTAATAACAGGGTCTTCTCCCCACCCCAGAACTGTCTCGTTTCACTCAATAAAGAGAGAAGTGCAGCAAAGATAAGGAGAAAACAGCAGCTGTCAGATGTTCCTGAGGCACCGGGATTATGAAAACATTATTTCATGTTTTGCAATAGTATTTTCACTGAGAGAGACACCTGCTCAGAGCTTTAAAATCTCATCTTGTTACAAGAATTTGTGATGGTGGTGCACTCCAGGAGAGAGATGAATAAATAAGACCTTCCATAACTTTACAACTTAAATATCTTCCTCCCTCCTCCCTTATGTATCCACGGAACATTAGAAGGGGAGCATCATTACCCACAGAACAGCACCCACACAAGGCAGCCATTTGTGCTCTGCCACTTCCTTAGCATTTCTCTTTTCTGACACCTAGAGATGTCTGTTAGGCACAGAGAACACCATTCTCCATCACCCAACAAATGCAAACACCCATGACTTTTGAATTACAACCAGGTTGCAGTGAGGAGTCAGAAAGAGCTTTGTCAGGCTCCCTGACAGCCCCTCTGTCCTTCCCCAAGCCTGTCACTGTGCCTGCACAGAGGACAAGAAAGCTGAGAGCAGACTGATGGCACCTGCCATGCACACTGAAGTGCTGCACACAATGGATTTGATTCTCCAAGGAAGAGACCTGAAATACTCTTGCATCAGCACCCTCAGCCTTCACCCAACCCAATACCAGGCAACACGGTCCACACACTGGCACAGAACCACAGCATCCAAACACCCAGGTGTGCAAGAGGGGTTCCTCTCCATATGGAGCCTGAGCAAACCAACCTTGGTCCAACCAGAGCAAGAAAGATATTTCCAGGCTCTGGTCCTCAGCAGGAGTAACAGCCCCAAAGAGGCACATCTGGGTTGGGAAGACAACTGTAGGACTGAGGCCATGGCTGCTCCTGTGCTGGCAACTCTTCCCAGCTACATCAGCATCTTCACTCGGGGCCCAGCACAGCTCTGGCTTCCATCAAACCCACCTAATCCATCAGAAAATCCCATCTAAGAAGAAAGGGAAAGCTCCTCAGCTCACCTGCAAAGCAGGCAGGGCCAGAAAGGGAGACTGAGTGCAGAAGAACTTAAAGAGGCTTGAAGCAACCAGTCCAGTGGGAGGTGTCCCTGATCATCCCCTGGATGATCTTTACCAACCCAGACCAGTCTGGGACTCTGTGAAGAATTGCTGCCTCAGAATTGCTCAACATTTGTGTCTTCATCCTACAAGTGAAGAAGGAAATGTCTTTGTCAAAATACCCACATGTCTTGCCAGGTGGTTCACACATGGACACAGACTGTTTGTCAAATAAATTGTCCCCAGGGGACAGTTACCCCTGAGCACAGGAGGTAAAAGCTGCTGGAAACAGAGAACAAAGTGTCAGCATCTCACTTTGAGATGTGAAACTGGAGCTGACAACACTGATTTATGGAGAACCAAGGCCCATTCTGGGGAGAGAGCTGTCCCCAGGAGCTGCCAGCAGAGGTGAAAACAGGGGCCTCCTTTCTGCTCATTATCCAGTTGCAGGGGCTAATATTTTATCAGTATAAGAGATAGGCAGTGACCTCCCCCTTCAGAGTCTGAAATTGCTTCTGGGTTGAGACTTTTAAGAACAAAAAGCTATCTATCTGTCTGAGTTCTATCTATCTGAGTACAATGTGTCCAAGATCTTATCTACAGCCTCACAATTCACTGGGAGAAGACTCAGGTGAAAAGATTCAAAGCACTGCTCACCTTGTGTCAGCCAACACTTCCAAATACTCCTTTAGGAGCTGAGGGTTCACCTTGACCTGGAACACACAGCCCCAGCCACAAGAGAGGAAGTACTGGGCTGCTCCAGCACTACACTCCTCGGGTGAGTGAGTTGGATAAAGACACACCAGCTCATCCTACTTGCATGGTATGTTCCTGAAAATTATGGCCAGTTCCTAACTGACATCTCCTCCAAGCTATGACCATCAACATGGCTCTGGTGAAGTCCAACGAGATGTTCCTGGGGTGGTTCTGGGGACAAGACTCCCATGAAGATGAATTGCAACTGCATTGTATGTTTTGTGGCGACCTGTTGTGTTCACCAGCTGCTTCCTCTGCCTCTGTGGTTCTTTCCCAGTTGGTGACACATCACCTTGACATTGCTGAAGCAAAGCAAACCACATCAAGCTGGGATTTTAGTCCATCAGCCCCAAGAGAGGACCTCAGGATGAAGAAGTCACAAATCCCACCTGAGGATTCTTCTGCCTAAGGAGGTCCAGAGATTTGTCTTGGCCAAAGTGGTTTTGGGAAATGAAGAACATTTAGATGCCATGGATTTCACTGGAGGAAGCTTATGATCCTGAGCACCTACATGGTTAGACTTCATCTGCACAGGATGCACAGGTCTGGCTGCTGTCAGAAAACTCAGAGACAATGGTATGAAGACCTCAGGTTATCTCCACAATGAGCTTCCTGCAGTGGCAGGTTCAGTCCAGTCCTCCTGTTCTCCTCTTCTCTGCAGCTTCAGTTCTCAGGCAAAGCAAGCTGGTGAAGGTAGGGGAGGTGCAAGTCTTGGTCTAACTCTGCAGAGGGGGTTTCTGCTTGGCTGAGCTGGGATTATCAAGCACTGTATCAGCATGGACAGCAAGATATCAGAGCTGGGGACCTTATGGTGGGAAAGAGATGTAGGAGTTCACCTACCATCACATCCCACAATGAGAAAGGGCAGGGAGGGTCCAAAATGAATGGGAGGAAACCCAGACATTCCCAGACCATGGAAAGCATATAGAAACCAAGGGGTATCTTGGAGCTCTTGGTCAGATGGTGAGGACTGGCAATACCTCAACACGTGAGGGTCTGAAAATGGATTTGTCCACAGCCAGTTGTGCCAACAGGCAGGTTGGATGCTGTGTGGCCTGGCTGGTGGCTCCCAGAGTGGCCTGTCCATGAGGCATTGATGGAACATGCTCCAGCAAGATGACAGAAGGTTTTTCTTCATCCTCTCCAGACCCCAACACTCCTTATTTTGACCTCCCTATGAGAGGAGGATGGAAGATCCAGCACTTTGATATTTACAAACCAGCTGGGAAACAGTATCACTGTTTCTGGTTCCTTAATCTCTTAAGTGGTGACAAGAGTTAATGGTCCCTGAAGCTTTCCTAGCAAATGTTGCTTGACATGCCATTTTCTGCACATCTCAATGATAGATAGGGAGTGAGAAGTCACTTCATGACAAGCTTTCTCAATTATTTAATAAGGCAGATCCTAATAACTTGGGGAAGGCCCCTTGGGAAATGAAAGAATAAATATCAGCTCCTTTTTATTCTGTGAAGAGCTGGAGAGGAAAATGGATTGTCCCCTCTCCTGTTGCCTATCAGGTTTGGTTCTGGGACAGTGACTTGCTGTATTTCTGGCTTCTGAAAGCTGCAAGTGAGGACAGTAAATGAAAATGAGGGTTTCTTTTTCCATAAAAGTGGTCAAGAGAAATAGTTGTGCCAAGAGCAGGAAGAGGGCTGTGAATAGAGAAAAATGTTGGACTACAAGGGAGGTGGTTTTAGCAAGTCTGATGGACACTTTTTTCCTTTTGGTGTATCTTCTTTCAGACTGTAACTTGTTTGGGGGTTAGGGTCACTGCTGAAGGCTTGTAAGGCTCTGAGAGCAATAAAACTCACCAAGTGGAAGCTCTTTATCCACTGACTTCTGCAGAAGTGCACCAGCACTATAACATTCAATATTCTCATGTAAAACTACCAATTTAAAGGATTATAAAAGGGACACAGGGATTTTACTTCATGCCACAGACTTACAGCTGCAAGACTTGAGCAGTCTGGTCTCTCTCATCCACTCTGCTGGACCTTAACCCTGCTTGGGGATGGGAGAGGAAGTGGTCACAGAATGATAGAGTGGCTTGGGTTTCAAGGGACCTTAAAGATCACCCAGTCCCACCCCTTGCATGGGCAGGGACACCTCCCACCAGCCCAGGCTGCTCCAAGCCCCATCCAACCTGCCCTTCAACACTGCCAGGGATGGGGCAGCCACAGCTTCCCTGGGCAACCTGGGCCAGGCTCTCACCACCCTCACAGCAAATAATTTCTTCCTACTAACCTAAATCTCCCCTCTTCCAATTTTAATCCATTCCTCCTGCTCCCATCACTCCCTGCCCTTGTGCCAAGCCCCTCCCCAGCTTTCCTGGAGCCCCTTCAGGCACTGGAAGCTGCTCTAAGGTCTCCCTGGAGCCTTCTCTTCTCCAGGCTGAACACCCCAGCTCTCCCAGCCTGCCTCCAGAGCAGAGCTGCTCCAGCCCTTTCAGTATCTTCGTGGCCTCCTCTGGACTTGCTCCAGAAGCTCCATGTCCTTCTTGTGTTGGGGGCTCTAGAACTGGACACAGTGGTCCAGGTGGGATCTCATGAGAGCAGAGAGGGAGAATCCCCTCCCTGGCCCTGCTGGCCATGCTGCTGGGGATGCAGCCCAGGATTCAGTTGGTTTCTGGGCTGAAAAATGTATATTGCCAGCTCATGCTGAGCTTCTCATCCACCATCACCTCCAAGTCATTCTCCTCAGAGCTGTTTTTGATTCATTCTCCACCTACCTCTGCGGGTCACACAGGTCTTTGTGCAGCTGCATAAAAAGAGATCTGAGAGGGGGGCTCAGACAGGGGCAGAGCAATTCCACTGCTACAGACACATTCTGCTGCCCTCTCTTTCTCTTCCCCTTCACTTTGCAGTGGGATCCCACTTGCAGCAGTAGCTCATGTGCAGCCCAGTCACCACTTGGTGCTTTGCAAACACTCTGCACAGGCAGGGGCAGAGCAGGCAGACTGGGAGATCAATGCTGGTCTCAGGCCAACATATCTGCAACATCCCTCTATATCTCTTGAAAGAAACACCAAGCTGGGCATGCCAAAAGCAGAGAGCATCCATCTGAGTGCAACAGCAAGTCAGGTGCATTAAGCCAAGGACACCTTCAGCCTGCTCCTGATGCCAAGCCAAAAGGCAGTTGCTGCCCAGCCTTTCCATGCCTGTTTAGAAAATGGAAACAGGAGCTGGGAGTGTTAAATGGTTATTCCTGACTGTTTGTTGAAGATCTGTCTCCGCAAATGTTGTGCCATCTGGTGCTCTGTGGAAGCTGGAGGAGTGGGTGCTGTATTTTCATAACAATACACCCTTCTACTCTCATTGATTAATAACATGAAGCTATTTTGTCTTTGTTCTTTTGTATTATAAAATATTTGTATGAAAGCTTTTCAATGTGAAATCCAGTAATTATCTTAAGAGCTGAGTTAATAGGCTCTCTGGGCAGAGAAATCAAACTGAACATTAAAAAAGCTCAGTGAAAAGCATCTCTGCACCAGGACCAAGATCACCAAAGCTCTTTGGTTTTGCCCCAATACAATAATCCCCCTAAGCCTTTAACCAGGTGCCATTAGGAAACAAAAAGGTTAGATGCCATCAATGAGGAGTTGCTACAGAAAACTGGGTGCAGTGTCAGCTCTTGTCCACCCTAAATCATAGGAAGCTGGTTTACACCATCCCAGTGCCCACATTGAGGTCATGGCCACATCAAACCAAGGTGGGTACGTTGCCCTCAGCCAATACCTTTAACCTGCTCCAGGAGGAACAGAAGAGACCTTCTACTCTGCATCCCTCTGCCTCCTGTCCAAACATCCCTGTCCCACTCCGTGGTCTTCCCACAGCAAAGCCTGAGGCCTTGGGGCATGAAAAGAGCTGAAAACATCCACCTTCAAAGCCTCCTCCTTGGGCTGGAGGCTGCAGAGTTGACCATGAAAATGTTGTTTCAGAAACACCAGGGAAGGAGAAACTGCAGAAGGAGCAACACACACTTACCTGAACCTGGGGATGTTGGTGCTCCACCTGCTGATAGTGATTCTCAGCCAACAAGGGGATGAAAACTCCTCAATCTAGTTATAATGTAAAAAACAGGAGGGAAAAAAAAGGTTATTCCTGATGTTGACTGAGCTCAGGCTCAGCACACGTGGTGCTGTGTGTTTGCTGGGGTGTTAACACCAGCCCCCTCTAGCTATTGATAAATGTGATAAATGAGATTTAAACCAAACCACAAGAGCTTTGGTGTCAGAGGCAAAAAATCCCTCTTTAATATAACATCTAGAAGATCCAGCTCATCGAGGCAGAGCCTTTTTAGTTCCAGAGGATTAACAGCTCATGAATAGGGAGCACAGCTAAAAAAAGTGCAACTGGAACATGATTTAAACAGTGCAGTTTATAGTAGATACAATTAATACCAAATTTCTCATAAAGTTCCCTAGAAAATGTAATTTGTTTTTTTTTCCTGCAGGAAACTTTATCTCACCAAGTGGTTCCAGTTTGATGCTGGGAAACCAAAAGAAATGCTTTCACCTTTCCAAACTCTTCAGCAAAAGGTAGAAGATTCATGTCAGTACAAGCAGAGCTTACCCCAAAGTGCTGGTCCCATGCACAAACTGGGGGAAGCATTGACTACTGGGAAACTGTGACAAAATTCAGAGTGAGCCCAGTTCAGTTGAACCCCAATATTTCCCCCCCTTCACACACGGTGCCACTGGATTTAAAGAAGACTCACAGGGGTTGGAAGGGACCTATGAAGACCTGAAGGAGGAATTTGTGATGGAGCAGCACAACTAACATCAAATTTTCTCAGTCCCTTGGTTTCCCATAAAATACACCCACACACCATTTCCAGCCTTAGCAGAATTTCCCCTTTTCCTCAGTTTCATCTCCCTCTTCTACCTGTTGTGTCGTGACGAACCTTCCAGCTACAAACAACCCGACCCTCACCAAGCAATCAAGAAACAAACCCTCCAGCAGCTCTTTCCTCCCTGACAGTTGGTGTGTGAATGCTCCACTGGCTCCCCTGTTTAGCCACAAAACCTTCATCATCAGTGTCATTTGGCTTTAAGTTTGCAATAAGGTAATTACACCACCATGCTTATTAAAAACAGGCTCCATCACCACCGACAGTGACTGATGTTGGTGAGACTTGGAACTTGACAACCAAGTAGGATGAGCAAGTGCATCAGGGTGCTAACAACATTATATTGGAAGTGCTGTTTATTTTCTGTCAGTTCTCAACTAGGCAGTAAATAACATTATAATAAATAAATAAATAAAAGAGAGTGATCCAGAAATAAAATAACATTAGGTTAAAATGGAACCATCCATTATCCTCCTTTCTTCAGCTTTTGGGAGAGATTTCTTTTGGTTTTTAATTTTTTTATCTTCAACCATTTGTGCAGGTGGTTGTTTTTTTTCTTTAGTCATTAATTGCTTTCCTCTGACTCCCCTGTTCTGCCTCAGTGCCCATAAATCAATGTAAAAAAGATAAAATGCTACTACTATGAAATGAGTGTAAAACCGTATTTAAATACGTTTCCTTTTGCACACATTTCCTCCCATCTTGATTCCAAAAACATCCATGGACACCAGTTTTCCTACCCCAAAGTGGACCTGCTCCATTTCAAGACCCTCTCGGAGCAGCACACAGGGGGACAAGTCAAGCCATAGAATGGTTTGTGTTGAGAGGGACCTAAATAACCATCCAGCTCCAACCCCCCTGCATGGGCAGGGACACCTCCCACCAGCCCAGGTTGCTCCAAGCTCCATCCAGCCTGGTCCTGTAAATTATTGTCTCCCAGCAGCCACAAAACTTGCTTTTGGTTAGGTAAAGCCCCACCTTACCTCTTGCAACTCCAATATCTGCTCTGGGACAGGAGAGCTGTGGATGTGAGGACATCAGGATGCACATTGAGTTAATGCTTTTGCATAATTTTGGGAGAAGGCAAGAAGGACAGGAGGTGCTTTTCCATGGAACACCTGTGGTTTGGAAGAGCCTTTGAAGATCAACATCTGCATCATAGATGGGGAAATCAAATATTGTGCACTATTTTTTAGAGTGGATAAAAGGAAGAGAGTTCTTACACTGAGGGAGGTGAAACACTGGCCCAGGTTGCCCAGGAAGGTGGGAGATGCCCCATCCCTGGAAACATTCCATGCCAGGTTGGACAGGGCTCTGAGCAACCTGATCTGGTTGGAGATGTCCCTGCTCACTGCAGGGGGTTGGACTGGTTGAACTTTAAAGGCCCCTTCCTACCTAAACTGTTCTATGATCTTAACATAAACTGGAGGAGTTTATATGCTCCTCTCAACTACAATCAAAGAGCTGAGACAGTCACAAGAACACAGCAGGAGAAATGTGTTTGTCATTTGAATCAGCTCTGCCTGGACATTCTTCCAAGTGCTGGTGCTGAACTGGGACCATGTTCATCCAAGTCTGAATGTTTTCAAAATCTCAATAAAGTCAGTAATCTTTTATTTAGGTAAAAGCACTTCCATAACATCAATGTGCCCTATTCCACCATTTCCAAAATGATTTTCTTCCTCCTAGAAACATTTTTTTTTCAAAATCAAATGCATTGCCCATTCAAAAAAAAAACCCAATTTTTAAATAAAGCTGTTTGGTCCTGCTAAAGCAAACAGGTTCCTGGAATTTGTATCACAAATTGTCACTTTTCTTCCCTTTCATTTCAGAATGCAAATATGTGAAGCAGCAACATTTATTGGAAATTAGTTTTCTGGTTGCCATCCAAGTGTCAATTAAATGCCACCTGACCATTTTGAAAGCAAGGTGCCCTGAGGAGGTTTGCAGAGACTTTGAGGAGGTTGTCCCAGCCCTGGCAGCTTCTCCATCCAGTCATAGTTGGCCTGGGCAAGTCTGTCCTCTTGAAGGGAATTTTAAAAGGGTGTTTAAAAATATACCCCACTTGCAGCATGGGTGCCAGGAGGCACCATCCTCTCTTTGTGTGTCCATTCATGGTCAGAAGATGCCAGCCTGGGATGTCCTGAGACCCACAGGACACACCTCCCCACTGCTCAATTCTCTAATTACCAAGGATCAAAAGGTCAAGGATGTTAAATATTCATCAGGAATTGGGTTTGTTTGCAGAGGAAACACAGCTCAAGTGTTTTCATGCTGCCTGACAGCTTTCTTCCAAATAAAATGATCAGGGAGGGACCTCTTTGCTGCTAACAATGTGGGGCAGAAAGGTCAACAAGAAACCCAGCTACAAATTACACAAGTGACCACAAAATAGACCCTCTTCAAGACCCTGTTCCTACCAACATCCCATCATCTTCCCCCTCCTTCTCTGTTACGTGAGATGAACCCAGAAGGAGCTAAGGTCCAACTCTGACCTTTGGGGCAGAAGATGGGGAATAGTTGGGCTGGTGTTTGACAAGCAGTCAGCACTAATCAGAATAAATTACTTCTTTTCATCTTCAGCATTTTCTTCTGCAGCTTCTAAGGGTCAGTTACTAATTTCACTTGGCTTGTTCTGCCGTGAGCAGAATCTGGGATGAGATATGGGCCAGTTCACCTCAAAACTCAGGAGACCCATGGGCCCAGCACAAGGTTTGATCCCAAGAAGTGACAAATACTTTTCTTGGAAATCTCTTTTAGGAAAAGTGTTGCTGTTTCTTGTGAAGCTGTCAACTTTCAAGCATGCCTCTTACAAAAGGGCTTTTGAAGCTACTTTTTTCTTCACTTTAGAAACGTTTCCAAGTGTTAACTGATGGAGGAAGCTATTTTGAAATTAATTTTTATCCCATAAAAGTAGATCAAGTTAAGACTTGCCAATCAAACACTGTTGCTCCTAAACTCTCTGTATTGATTCTGACATGAAACACTTCAGCACAAAATATAGAAGACATTCTAGAAGATTTTCTCTTTCAGTGCATCTCAGAGAGCAGCCAGGATGCTTGGGCTGGGGGGGTTTTTTCATTCTTGATCATCTCTTTTTTCCTTTTCTTTTTCTTCTCTTTTTTTTCCAATCTCTGACATTCAAAAACTCAGGTGGAACTGGAATTCACCAGCCCAGAACCCAAAGTTAGGATCCCTCACATCATCTCTTCATCTCCTTTATGTGAAGTTGCTCAGATGTTCTGCTCATTTTTTTCTCACATAGAGAAATGACAAAATACCAAGCAATGAAAACAGCATCTGCACTTGTGCAACCTGTTTCTCATCTTCAGACACACTCAACTTCTCTGAGTTCTTAACCAAGAGCTGACTCTTCATTCAAACTCAGCAGCCATTTCAGTTGAAGGAAAATATCTTGGAATCATAGACTGATTTGGGTTGGAAGGGACCTTGAAGATCACCCCAACACAAGTATATTGCCTCATTTTCTGTGGTGGATTTAATTTTTATTTAATTATTTGAGGTGCCTACTGGTGCTTTCCTTTTAAGTGAGAAAATCTCAATACTTGTAAGAAAAATCCCTTTCATGACTTGCACATTGTGGACAATTTCTGGAGTTGCACTGATGAAATGGACACACCCTGTCCCACCAGGAGTCAGAGATTCACAAAGATGATAACAGAGAGAGAAACTCAAAGGGACACACTTGTCTACATCCCACCTGGTTGGATTTCATCTGTTAAGTGTTTCCAGCCACCTGGGCCACTCCTTTCCATGATCCTGTTACAAACCTTTCCAAAACTGTTATGCTCATTTCCCAGCTTGGGACAAAAATCCATGCGAGCTCTTATGCAAACAGTTTGCATCTCCTACAGACCATTAGTTTCTGCATATTTGACTTGAAAAACATCCCTATCATTTGGAACTCATTCTGTTCATTAAAATCTCATTTCACTTTTAAAGCTGCCAAAAATTCTTTCAGTGGAGACCTGGGAGTCTCCTCCTGCATCCTCCCCATCACTGAACCGAGCCACAGAAACTCTGCAAAACCTTATTCCATTAGAGATGTAAAGCAGCAATTCAGTGGTTTTGCCCAACTTGCATTTAAAAATATGGAGGCCATTGAGAATACTTTCAAATATTTAAAGCAGGAGCTTGAAAACAATATTCATAGATCATCACTCTATTCTGCCACACAACTACATTAGCACCGCCAGGGGAATCTTCTGGGTCTGTCATACTTTTGATCATCAGCTTTTTCTATAAAACTGTGGCTGTTTGCATTTATTCATCAAAAGAATAGATTAAAAGTTCAGGAAGTGTTTATGTTTTCTCCCTGTTGACTCTGACCTTATAGAACAAGCCTGAAATTCCTTTTTCTGCAGGCAGTAATGCCACATATCTTCCTGTCTGCCCCTATCACCTGTCTGCTCTGTTAGGTGATTAACTCTGTGATCACTATAAAAATGTTTTATTTAGTGGATAATTGTAAGTACTAGTATCTACCATTTCCAAATCTCTTGCTTTATTATCCTTGTTCAAGAAGGTCTTAATATTTAAGTGATTTACTGATCACTTAAAATGCCAGCCCAGCCATTAGGAGGTACATTTCACTATGCATTGCCTAATTTTATAGTACATTATTCCTTTATAAACAGACACATTACTCTGAAGCATTAATTAAACCTCTTTGCCCATTATGAACTCCATTTGGAAGACAACAACAGGACCAACTGCTTGCCCTGATGGATGGGTCTGCAAGTCCATGAGTTGGCTCCTGCCAAAGAGCTTCCCAAAGAGCCATCCTGCTGGGACAGGGAACATTGTGCCATGGAGGGCTGTGATTTGTGGAAAGAAAGCACCTAATGAATAATACATGGCATTTGCACTTCAGCAACCCAGTTTGCTAGACTGTTTTGCATCAATAACCTGGTACTAAAAAGCTCTGTTTATTATTGCAAGCCTCTAAGGCTTTTTGAAATGGAATTACATCAGCCACATTTATAATCCTTAACATTTGGAGCAAACTGCAGCTTGTTACATCACCAAAGTGTCCTCTCCCAGAAACTTCTCTTGAACACACACTTGGAGTGACTTTGGGGCTTCTTTCACTTTTCCACCACTAAGAAATAACATTTAGAGGAAACATAGGACAGTCCATTCACAACCCTCTTTCTTTTTACCAGGGCTCCTGGACTGGAAGCCCTCAGGGCACAACCATTCAAGAACCTGGCAGACTGCCCCAAAAACCTCTCAGAAAGCAGAGGTTGTCCTCTCAGCAGCCTTTCTACACAAGAGAGAGTTTAATCCAGCCTTCCCAACCCTTCCTAGCACCATCACCCCCATAACTACTGCCACTCTTGAAGGCTCCTGGTTTCTTGCAGCACAGGCACCTCTCCCAGTGTCTCTCAACCAGGGTCACCTCAGTTTCCAACACTTCACACAGAATCAGAGAGAATCATCCTGGTTGGAAAAGATCTCCAAGATCACAGAGTCCAACTGTTCACCCAGGACAAGGCAAAAAAAACAACCAACCATGATGCCCATTAGCTCATGTCCTGAAGTGCTACTTCTGCACTTTATTTGAATGTCTCCAGGGATGGTGACTCCATCACCAGGGAGCCCCTTCCTGTGCCCCTTCCTTGGTAAAGAAATTCTTCCCAATACCTTGTCTAAACCTGCCCTGGTGCAGCTTCAGGCCATTTCCTCCTGTCCTACCATTATTCCCTGGAGGCAACAGCAGCTTCTGCCAGACCCCTCCCAAGCAATGCCATGTTGCTCTGGATTGCACCCTCACCTCCAACAATCACTCCAAGACAGCTGAATTTACAAGGCAGCCTGCAAAGAAAATTAAACTCCAGTTCTGGTTCCTGACTCTACTGTTTCCATCCTCACATATCTTGTTCTCACGTGTGCACAGCCTGAGCTACAGCCTCACCCAGATCCCTCCTGCCTGGCTTTGGAGCCCACGACAGCCACTCCACCACCCAAGTGTTCAGGACAGCACCGTGCCCTGCTGTGTCTTTACATCCACATCCAGAAGTCAACAAGTACCCAAGGTAGCCCTGCAGATGGATGCACAAATGTTTCCTAGATTTAAGATAGGAAATAGCCATGGTTTCTCAGGTACTCCTGCCTGGAGCTGACTGGGAAATGATTTAATGGTGCCCATTGTAACTAAAAAAGCCAAAAAGCTATGAAAGGTTGTAGGAAAAGCTCTGTCACAGTTGGAGGACTCTTGGCTGAGCTGAACCAAAGGCCAGAGGGTTTGATTTATGATGAGCACAGGCAACACCAGGAACCAGAGCTCAGTGCTTTGCATCAGAGGCAACTCTTGACATCCACTGGTCGGAGACCTCACGACCACACAGAGCACCCTCCTCCTGTCCCTGTCCAAAGCATCCCAGAAGGTTCCCAGTTACCAGGGCTGTGCCACAATTCAGTGACACCCAGAGCTCCACCTGGAAGAAATGCAAGCTGCATGAGGACACAAAGGCTGGCAGCTGATGTGGAGTCCAGCTACCTGCAGGCACCAGGAGAAATGAGCTGACAGAGAAGGATGTGCTGGCAGGTCTTGAAGCAGAGCTTGAAGGAGGAGGCTGAACTTTTCCCTCTCCCATCTCACAGAAAAGCAGGCATGGAGCACACAGGAGCCATCCCACCACCTTCCTCACCATCCTCCTTCCCTTGGGACCAGGTGGAGGAGTCACTGCCTGAAGGCCATTCACAGAGGAACCCTCTCAGCACAGCAGTGTTCCTGGAGACAAAGGCAGCTGCTCTGGATTCACCAGAAAAACAGCTGCAGAAAGTGACTCTTCAGGAGGGACCTGGAGGCTTGGAACAGAGATAACACCTGGGGGACATCCATCTTCTGGAGGTGGGAGGAAAGCACCAGGATGGGGAGCCAGGCTGCCACAAAGGCAGACAGAGCAGTTCCTCTGCTCCCTCTCACCCTCACCCCAACAACTGACAACCCCAAATCTTCCACCAACCCCCCGACGTACCCCAAAACAACCCCAAGTGGAATAAAACCACACTCCCCATTTGGGGCTGGGGAGACATTGGGCTCTATGCTTACAACACAAAAAGCCTTCAGATCATAAATTGCAGCCCTGTTTCCTCACTTCCATAATTACTCTCCGGACACTAATTAGCAGCTGACTGCAAAGACAACTTTTATCCCAGAAGGCCTTCCCTGTTTGGAACATGGCTGTAAACACCAGTTGGGCCCCATGCTTAATAGTCCTCAGAACTGATCTTCTGCCAGTCAGAAGCTGTTACAACACCAGAAAAATACGGAGCTGTTGGAGCGAGTCCAGAGGAGGCCACAGAGATGATGCCAGGGCTGGAGCAGCTCTGCTCTGGAGCCAGGCTGGGAGAGTTGGGGTGTTCAGCCTGGAGAAGAGAAGGCTCCAGGGAGACCTTAGAGCAGCTTCCAGTGCCTGAAGGGGCTCCAGGAAAGCTGGGGAGGGGCTTGGGACAAGGGCAGGGAGGGATGGGATGAGGGGGAACAGTTTCAAGCTGAAAGAGACGAGATTAAGATGAGATCTGAGGAAGATGATTAATGAAACAATTCTGCTGCCTGCTCTGACCTCCTCTCAGAAGGTGTGTGTGGTCACAGGACAGAGCTTTGCAAGTCAGCTCTGAGGTCATAAATAAAAGATCCTGAAATACCAACCAAAAGTGGTTTTTCTCTCCCCTTCCAGCATTCAACATCCAGAAACAGGCAGAGCAAAGGACTCCCAGCAGCAAGGCTCCCAGTCTATTCTTAGACTAATTATTTACATTTTAAGTACTCTGCAAACCTACAGAGAGAATCAACTTAACTATTTCCCCATCTGAGGTTTTATCTTATTAATGAAAGCTCTACCAGAAGAATGACATATTTATTTTAACTTATTCCACTCCCCTCCTTTCCACAGAGCAGTCATTTAGGCACCACGTAGATCTGCAAATGAACCTTGTTGGGGTGTGTGTGCAACTCGTGCTCCCAGGCAGAAACACTCACTGGCTTGATTGGCTGAGCAGCAGATTTGCAAGTTATTTAAAAACTGTACAGCTCTAATTCATTAAAACAAATGTAATTATTTCCCCCATCAGCATTCTCATGCTGATGGGAAGCAGGGGCTGTGGGGAGCAGGAACTCAACAGCATTAAACTTTTTCTGACAGGGAGCACTGGGGTAAAGATCTCAACCTGCAGGAAAGAAGCAAACCCTGAACCCCCTGTGCCCAGCCAGGAGCACCCCCAGGCAAACACAGACCCTGCACACAGCCCAGATCCAAATCATCTGCCAGCTTCTGCAGGAAAGCTGAGTGCCTGCTTCCCAAACTGCTCCCAGCTCCTGCTCTGCTTTGTGTCCAGGGAGACCTTAGAGCAGCTTCCAGTGCCTGAAGGGGCTCCAGGAAAGCTGGGGAGGGGCTTGGGACAAGGGCAGGGATGAGGGGGATGGATTAAAACTGAAAGAGGGGAGATTGAGATGAGATCTGAGGAAGAAATTCTTTGCTGTGAGGGTGGGGAGACCCTGGCCCAGGTTGCCCAGAGAAGCTGTGGCTGCCCCATCCCTGGCAGTGTTGAAGGGCAGGTTGGATGGGGCTTGGAGCAGCCTGGGCTGGTGGGAGGTGTCCCTGCCCATGGCAGGGGTTGGAACTGGATGAGCTTTAAGGTCCCTTCCAACACAAACCAGTCTGTGATTTTTAAAAAGTGCCATGACAAAAATATCATCACGTTTCTCCAGGGATTTCATGATCCATCCCTTCATGGCAGCACCAGACAGAGAGCACTTTGCAAAGTTCAGCTGAACTCAACTAAACCCACCCTGATTTCAGGCTGGTATTCCAGATCCCTGTAATTACCACCCTCTGTTTCACCACCCCCTGCACAAAGTTTGAAAAATACCTTCCCAGCTCAGAGTATCCTCACAAACAACCAACAGTGAAAATCATCATCATTGGCTGGTGCTTCAACATCATGTGCAAATGAGTGGAGAATCCAACTTGATCTTCAAGCAACTGGACTGAGAAGCTCAAATCTAATTTAAAAAAGGCTAAAATCTACAGAGAAGTATACAGCCAGTTGCCATGGTGACAGCAGCATATGAAAGCAAGAACTGATGGAACCTTTACAGTTATTTAAATGCTTATTATAACATTATGCAAAACAGATGAGTAAAGAAAGCAGAGAGGTTGAGGCACTTGTAAGAAAACCAGTCATTTCAAGATGAGCCAGGTAACAATTTGTAAGTCAGAATTAAAGCCTTGTTTAAATTGAGCCACTTGTAACACTGATATAATTTTTCTGCCTTAAAATTAACAAGGGGAATTTGTTTTGAAGAGCAGAGAAAGGAGGGAATGCTCGTTGGGCCACTGCCTTGGGAGCTAAACCCTTCCTCACCAAGAGCTGCATGTCCTCCTGCAGCATCTCATCTTCATACCCCTCAGCCCCAGTGCTCCAGGAAATGGCTCAAGAGTGAGATCTGAGTCATATCAGGGTCTCACCATGGGTCTCTGGCTCTGCAGCATCTCCCATTTAGACCCCCTCCCTTTTCCTCCCAGTAGCTGCTCCAAGCCATGGGGTGAAACCAGATGAGCACAGTTAGACACAAGGACAAAGCAGAGAACTTGAGCCAGGGCTTCCCCTGAAATTCAGGCTTGGTGCAGAAACAAGATATTACCAACCACAGACAAAAGCAAGTCAAGGCAAATCAGAGAGCAAGTTCAGCATCTGCAAACACCTACCACAGAATCCCAGACTGGTTCGGGTTGGAAGGTACTTTAAAGATCATCTAATTCCAACCCCCCCTGTATGGGCAGGGACACCTCCCACCAGCCCAGGTTGCTCCAAGCCCCATCCAACCTGCCCTTCAACACTGCCAGGGATGGGGCAGCCACAGCTTCTCTGGGCAACCTGGGCCAGGCTCTCACCACCCTCACAGCAAAGAATTCCTTCCTCATATCCCATCTCAATCTCCCCTCTTCCAGTTTTAATCCATTCCCCCTTGTCCCATCCCTCCCTGCCCTTGTCCCAAGCCCCTCCCCAGCTTTCCTGGAGCCCCTTCAGGCACTGGAAGCTGCTCTAAGGTCTCCCTGGAGCCTTCTCTTCTCCAAATTGAACAACCCCATGACTCCCTGTCCCAAACTGTTCACAAACTACACAGTGCTTTGCCTCCACCTCTCTTGTAGAGCCAGAAGGATTTACCATCCTTCTTCCCATTAAAATAAAATAAAAAAAGCCCACACCACTAGAAACTTAAGCCTTCTTGCCCCATAATTCACCCCAAGCCCAGAGCAGAGCTGCCTGGTGTGGACTTTTCTTGACAAGGGCTGATGGGAGCAGAGCTGAGTAAATCCCATTACAGTCACGCTCAGGCCTTTGGGCTCAGCTCCTTCCTATAGTCATTTGTCAAGTGCTTTTCATCTGAAACATGATTCTGGGATTCAATTACTTTAGAAAGTCAATATTTTAGGTCAGAGCTTATGCATCAACAAAGACATCTCCAGGGATTACAGTTTAGCATCGTGGAGCTTTAAGTAATGTTCCTTGCCCTGCTCCAGCTAGAAAAGTCAATAAGGCAAGTTTGTTCCCCCCACATTTCACTCTTGGAGGCTGCAAAATTATTGTTCACTTTTGTAAATTTCAACCATCCAGAAGGAGCAAAAGTTCCTGGCTTTGTTATTTCCAGAGAGATACAACAGGGTTGCTCCTCTGCCTCCTGTCCACAGCCCTGGCAATGTCTGGCTCCTCCTGAGCTAATAAACAGGCACAGGTCAGGCAGTTCCCTCAGGATGGGTTTTGTCCACCCAAAGGACCAACACAAGAGCATCACTTGGCCTGCTTTGTAGAGGAGGGTTCAGGTAGAAGAGCCAAAGAGAACCCATAGTCAGAGACTGGGAAAACCTGAAGAGTTTGGTCACAGAGTGGAGAAAGGAGTCACACTGAAGCCTGAACCTTACACAAGAAACCAGAGCATGGGAGAAAGGTGAATGCTTTCATGAGCTGGACTGGGGAAAAGAATTCCAGCAGCCCTGGTGGAACAGGACATTGTACAAAGCACTGGGAAGAGCTGGACTGGGATGCTGTGCAATCCCAGCCACGTGGCCAAAATGAGATGAGCTTGACCCGGAACACGATGGAGGGTTAGAAGGAAAGATGAGACCTAGAGGAGAACCTCAGAATTTGGTTCCTCTACCCTTGCAGAAGGCAGTCAGCTAAGAGGAAAAACAAAAAAAAAAAAAAGACAACTGTTTAGACTGAAAAAGTAAGTTGTCCAAGGGAAAATATCAGGATAAGCTGGTCACAAACACAATCAGGCTGGAAACTCAAGAAAACTGTTCTGATCAAAAGAGCAAAGTCTAGAGCAGCTCTACAGAGAGGGGTGGGAGAGAAGGAGGGTGTCTGCCTGGGTTCTGGGTGGCTCTTGGTCAGCTAAGGAAAGGTGGTGAACAAGAGGCTGGAGCCTCCCACCCTCTGCTCCAATATTTCAGGCTTTTTTACTAGGCAGCACAAATATAACTCTGCAGGGTTTTGATTAAAACGTTAGGAAACTTAAGGGAAAACAAAAAATCCCATTTCATTTGGGATGGGGGCTTTGTCCCTCCTTATTATGATACTTAGCTCAATACTACATTAAATCTTTCCAATTCCTTCTTCTTTTTTTTTCCCTGAAACCATCCAAACAGTATATTTGGAGTCTTTGTTTAACAGGTTATTCCTTGATCCTTGCCACGGGCACAGCACTTCGTACATCTCCACTGATGCCAGGAGAACACCCATAAAAACCACACCAAAATAAAAAGGGTTAAAAGTTAATACAACTCAGAGAACTTTCCCAGAAAAACCTCCCAAGCCCTGAAGCATCTTTTCAGTAAACAGACCCTGCAGGAGCACTCACCAGGGATGGCAGGGCCGTGGTGCTCAGGATGGCCCAGGAGCAGCTACCTTGGTGCACAAATGCACCCCTTGCAAACCCAGCTGCAGCCTCCAGCCTCTCCCACAGTGTTATCTGGGAACTGCAAGTGCCCCAACACCTTTCACATCAAAGCCAGCAGCTCAAACCTCTGCAACACCCACCTTGGAGAACATCTACAGAGCCTCAGGACTCGTGTCTGCTCCACCAGGATGTACTTGAGACCTAACCCCAGGGTGCTGAGCCACAGCTTGTCCCAGAAGCTGATTTCACCCCATGGGGTGGGATTTGGCTAGAACCAACAGCCACATGTTGGCTTGTGGTGAAACCACCATCAGGTTTCCCATGTTGGTTAGCACCAGCAGCCCCTCCTCTCCTCCCTCACTCACTCAGCAAGGAGAAAGAAGAGGGATGAAGGCACCTTTATGCCTTCAGCAAAAAGCAGGAGAAGCTACACCCAGGGAACCCATCAAGTATATTTAATTTAGGCTCATTAGAAAGCAGCTGATCAGGATAACTCATCTTAATGGGACTGTTCCAGCTGTGGTCAGGGCTAAACCAGCTCCTGGGGCTGGGCAGAGCACAGTGGGCAGGACTGAGGGCAGGTCAGTCCAGCCAGGACACCCACCCCAAATTACCCCAGGCTGAAACCAGCTCCAGCATGAAGAGGTGGAACTTCTCAGCCACCTTCAGAGGGTCTTTGGGTGGGTTTGCAGGAGCTTGTTATCACCAAATGCTCAGGGAAGGGGCTCAATTAACACAAGTTAGTAAAATGAGGAGACTGAAGAGCAGCAGCAACACCCTCCTTTGTCATCTTCACCCATTGATAAGGTTTGATAAAGCTGTCAGCTTCACAGGCATTTCCTGGCAAATGAGCCATAAAATAGGATAGTTTAAGTATTATCCCTAAATGGCAAACCTTCCAATTATGCTCGAAGAAAAATTACTATATCCTGCTAATTATAGCATCCATGGCTTGGGTTTGTTTGAAGAGAAGCTCACTTCATTTATAATAAAAACCAGGTTTGAAGGCAAGATGAGGGGAGTGCAAAAAACAAAGGAAATAGAAAAAGGGAGACCTGGAGGATGCAGAACAATGGAGCATCTGTGTGCTCTGGGCATCCCACTGCATCCATCCAGCTGTGACTGACCCCATCTCCAGCAGCTCCCTCCACTCAGGACCAGCCTGGCCCAGACCCAGTTGCCAGCAGAGTGGTCCCTCCTGAATCACCACATGTACATCCCACCCCAGTTCCATCTACATCCCCAAACAGGAGCCCTCCCCCCAGGCCCTCTGCCAGCTGTGCCTCCAAACTGGGACTTGCAGCCCCCACGGAGGTGCCTTTAGCAGCAGGATCATGTTGGGATCTGTCCCAGTTTGGGTGACTCCTCTTCTCTAGCTCTTCAGCTCCTGCCATCATTTGCAAGATGAAAAGCCCAGGTGGAAGAAGGAGGTGCTGTGCTCCTGCAGGGTCCTGGCAGCATTGCAGACCTGGTTCAGGGATTTCCCAGGACATGGATGGGCTCTCTCCTGCCTCAGATGTTGAAGGCAGCTGGATTACCTGATGGGGTTAATTCTCATTAAAAGAAAAAGGGTGGTGAGACCGAAGCTGTGGCTGCCCCATCCCTGGCAGTGTTGAAGGGCAGGTTGGATGGGGCTTGGAGCAGCCTGGGCTGGTGGGAGGTGTCCCTGTCATGCAGGGGGGTGGGACTGGATGATCTTGAAGGTCCCTTCCAACCCAAACCATTCCATGGTTTTATGATTCTATCTTTTCCTCCTGGTTTCCCTCTTTGTAAGTTTTGCTGCAAGAGCCAATGAAACCAGCCCAGCCTCACGTGCTGCCTGGCTCTGCAGCCTGCTGAGCCAGCTGGAATTTTAAAATAGGTTGGGTTTTTTCTGTGCTTTGATTTTAAAAAGTCTCTGTTGACACGTGCCATTCGTTCCCTGCTTGTTCCTCCCCCTAACAAGCCCAGTCTCTGGACCTGACACATTTACACTCTCCCTTCACTGTGCAAACACAGAAACCTGCTGTTTATGTGCCCAGCCATAATTAAGCAGCCAAAGGAGAGATCTGGGCACTCTGTTCAGGTTGTTGCTCCTGAGCATCACAGAAGAGATCAGATGCTTCCCATGGGAGATGTCACCTCACCTGCTGGGCCAGGGTCTCACCACCCTCACAGCAAAGAATTTCTTCCTTCTGTCTCACCTAAATCTCCCCTCTTCCAGTTTTAATCCATTCCCCCTTGTCCTCTCACTATAAGCCTTGTCAAAAGTCCCTCCTCACCAACCATCTCCTGCAATGATTTATTCAGTACCCACAGACAGCCAGAGATGCCCACTCACATCCAGGCTCAAACATTCCCAGTGCCCCTAAACTCTCTGGGATCCTCCAGGTGGGAAAATAAT
The DNA here is from genome assembly GCF_000747805.2 of Chaetura pelagica. Taxonomy (NCBI): domain Eukaryota; kingdom Metazoa; phylum Chordata; class Aves; order Apodiformes; family Apodidae; genus Chaetura; species Chaetura pelagica. Next base: position 479,360 of record NW_009953994.1, read on the forward strand.
TGTCTGAGCAGCCTAATTCTGCTTTAATTCTGTTCTAGTATCCACCCAACCCTCTGAGCCAAGTGACAGCCCTCCTGTAAAAGGCACTTCCCTCACCATAAAAGTTCTCAAACTTTCTCCCAGGATTTTCAGAACCCTCTTGCTCCAGCTAGAGCACCCCAAGCCTGGCTGTTGTCAGAGAACTCCAAGTGCAGGCTGCTGGTTGTTTTCATGCATCCCATTTTATGGCTCAGCTGCCAGGTTAATATGAAATGTCAAGGATTTCAATGGGACTGTATTTATAAGCATCATTAATTCCTGTGAGTTCATAATAATCCCATACTATGGAATTAGCAGCATTCTGCTGTATCCAAGGTGCTGTTAAGACAGATATCACACCCAGAACTAAGCCTGTTCCACAAAGCAAAAATACAAAGGCAAACCAACTTCAATAGCACAATATCATTAGATACTGAACAGCTAGAGGATTGTACAATCAGAGAACTGTTTGGGTTGGAAAAGACCTTTCAGGTCACCAAGTCCAACCCTTCCCCCAGCCCTGCCAAGGCCACCCCTGCCCCATGTCCCTCAGCACCACATCTACAGGCTCTGAAACCCCTCCAGGGATGGGGACTCCCCCCTGCCCTGGGCAGCCTGGGCCAGGGCCTGACAGCCCTTTGGGGAAGAAATTGTTCCCAAGATCCAACCTAAACCTCCCCTGGTGCAACTTGCGGCCATTTCCTCTTGTTCCTGGGGAGCAGAGCCCGACCCCCCTGGCTCCAACCTCCTCTCAGCAGCTGCAGAGCCAGCAGGTCTCCCCTCACCTCCTTGTCTCCAGGCTGGACACCCCCAGCTCCCTCAGCTGCTCCTCCTCACACTTGTGCTCCAGCCCCTTCCCCAGCTCCCTTGCCCTTCTCTGGACACGCTCCAGCCCCTCCATGTCCTTCTTGTGGTGAGGGGCCCAGACCTGACCCCAGGATCTGAGGTGTGGCTTCATTCATGCCAGAGGAAGAAAAGCTCGTTGAGCAGAGGTGGAAGCTGCACTGTGTGTGCTTTCCAGGATCATCACTGCTCCACCAGGAGGAATAAAGACCAGCTTGTAAAAGCCAAAGGCACAGGAGGAACACTGAATCTCCAGGAGGTGCTGGAGGGGAGCTCACTGATGAGGATGCTCTGGTGAGAGGGGTAAGATGGGCAGCCCCTCCAGCCCCTCTGCCATTGTCACCACACCCTGGCAGCCCTTCTCCATCCCCAGGCCACCCAGCTGCATCCCCAGACAGCACGTATGGAGCAGCAGGAGGCTGCAGCATCTTCCCAAAAAGTTGATCCAACTCTGAAAAGTAGTCTCCAGCCCTGCTCAGGATCCCATTAGTTATGCCACATGATTCAGCTGGGAGCAAAAAAACCCCTCCAGCCTGTGTTATTTCTGAACTGCCATCACACACTCCAAGATGGAAACACTCAGGAGGAATTAGGGGAAAAAGCAGATAAATGAGCAGGGAATTTAGGCCTGGGCTCCTGGGACTGGGAGTGAAAAAACCCCACAGCATTCACCACAGAACTTGCCCTTCAGGCTGGAAATGCCAGCAACCAGCTTTGCTTGTCCACCCCGGGCAAAGGGATTTCCTTGGACAGTTCTGCAGTTGTTCCATTTGGGGGGAAAACCGAGGAGAGGAACACCCAGCACTGCCCCAGTGCCAACCCAGGAGAACCATCCAGGAGAAAACTCCCATCACCAGCCCCACTCCCAACTCAATGCTATGTTCTGTTCACTACATTGCTAAATAAAACCCAGAAAAGGGAAGTGAAATTATTCACCAAGTCCTTGACAAATGAGATGGATGGACCTGTAGCCACATGTTGGAGATGTCCCACATGGGCTGGAACTGTTGTAGCTCTGTACCAAAATCAAGGTGGCAGCACCCGGGGTCTGGTTAATTTGCTAAATCAGACACAAGCACCAAGTTGGAGAACAAATTGATCCCCAGCTTTGCAAGACATTAGCAGCACACAGATCAAAACCTCGTGCTTGTTTTCTGGCGTTTGGGAATTGGATGGAAAAGTCACTTTCTCTGATGGACACAAGGAATGGTGAGCTCAGGCACAGCTTCTCCAACCCCCTGTGCCACACCACAGAATCTCAGAATCAGAGAATCACCAAGGCTGGAAAAGACCTTTCAGATCACCAAGTCCAGCCCATGACCAACTCCCCCACATCTCCAGACCAGGGCACCAAGTGCTACCTCCAGCCATTCCTTGAACACCTCCAGGGATGGTGCCTCCCCCACTGCCCTGGGCAGTCTGATCACCCGCCCCATGAGGAACTGTTCCCTAATATCCAACCTAACCCTCCCCTGGAGCAGCTTGAGGCTGTGCCCTCTTGTCCTGTCACTAGTTGCCTGGAAAAAGAGCCCGGCCCCACCTGAGCACAACCTCCCTTCAGGTAGCTGAAGAGAGTGAGAAGGTCCCTCCTGAGTCTCCTCTTCTCCAGGCTAAACACCCCCAGCTCCCCCAGTCTATAAGACTTTCCCTTTTGTCCTTTCACCTGCCTCGTTGTCTCCTCTGGACCTGCTCCAGCACCTCAAGATCCTTCTGGCTCTGTGCTCCTGCTGACCTCTCCCTGTGAACCCCATGCTGAGCCCCCCCAGGCCACTTTGGACATCCAGGCAACTCTCCCTTCCCAAAACCTGCATCTCCACCTTGTTTTTTGGCTTTTTTCACCTCCAAACACGTTGCTACAGCAACCCCAGCATTTCACCAGCCCTCAGGGGAATAGTCACCTCCAGCTCAGCTGCTCCATGGAAACACATCTAGGCAGCCCCTCTCTCCATCCCTGCTCAGAGCTGGAGAAGCTGACCCTGTCACTGGAGCACGGGGTCCAGGCAAAGCCAAGAGGTGCTGTGGAGGGACATCCTGGACTTGGAGAAGCCCCCAAATCAAACCCCTTCTGCAATGCTCAGCCCAGCACCCTCAGCCTCTGCAGCGCAGCTGCGGTGCCCGAGGGGCAAAACCCCCCTGCAGGGGTGGGGTGGGGGCCCCAGGCTGCCACCCCCTGCCTGTCGTTGGAGGGACCCTGTAAGAAACAATCCCCTGATTGCTGAAATTTCAATACTTGGTCCATAACCTGCTGAAGGCAGCAGGACACTTAACGTCCAGCACTTGCCAAGACTTCATCCCGCAGTGTCCACAGCTCATCCTCCACATATCTGGAGCAATCTCTCTGGGGACCAGCCTGTCCACGGGGTCACTGGAATGGCACCTGCCCTGAGGTCAGGCAGAAAACCCATGTCATCTTTCTCCCTGGGCTCTCTGAACACCCAAGGGATGAAAACGAGACGTCGGTTCTGCGCACCCCAGGCAGAGCCACACACCAGCAGAGCCACTGCTAGTGCAGCCCCAGGGCTCAGGGCCACCACCCTCCATGGGACAGCCAGCCCAAAGTGGGAAAAATGCCAAAATTGCCATTTCCAAGACAATTCATTCTACCCCTCCATGTGCATTCTATGCAGCACCCACATCTCTCCCCTGTGCCACCACCACGGTGCTTTCCAGCAAGAGCTAAAGCCTGTGGCTCCAAAGGGCTCTCCAACTGTTTGGCTGGAAAAAAACATCCCAAAATAGTCCAAAAAAGCCTCCAAATTGGGAAAACTCCTTTGCCTTAAGGTGCCATTGCCCTTTCTGGCTGCAGAGCAGGCATGAGACCTCCACCACCAGCACATCCCACAGGAGATCCCTTCACCTCTGGCCCACCTTGGAGCAACCTGGCCATGGGACCTACCTACCCATCTAACATGGTATTAGATTATAACATCAGATACATAAGTAATTGCTTAATATGAAATTATTAGCATGAATTATACTTCTTCAGAATCCCAAGACCACCTTAGAGCATCACCCAAAGGTCTCTCCGTGGTGGCTCTACCCCTCACTGCCAACATGGCACCAGCAGCCTCAGGGTCACCCTTAGGCTCTGGAGTTCCTGTGGCATTTTTTGTGGTTTTAAATGCAAGCCAGGGCCCAAGTTCATCAATATTCCAAGCAAAATACTCAAGTGCTTAAATATAAGCAGAAATGAAGTGCTGTGCAGGCCTTCAGATAGAAAATCATCTACCTGATCATGCAAAAAGGAAAAGCAGAGTTCTTCCTCTTGATTTCCCCTCATTACTTTTCTTCATATCCTCTAGATTTTCCCTCTCCCAGTTCCCCACCTTTCTCATTTTTTTCAATGAAGAAATGAATTCTCTCCACAAGACCTGACTGAAGGCAGGAGGGCAGGAGAGAAACTTCCTTCCAACCCACCAGGATGGGTTTTCCTCTGGTTTTGCCCAACTGCCTGACTCCTATCTCAACATAGTTCTTCTCCATGTTACTAATGAGCTGATTTTCAGCCTATTGGAGTTTCAGATACAATTCACACCTTGGCAGATGTCCACAGCAGCCTCTCAGGTGGCCATATTGAAAATTATTATTTTCAACAGTTCATGGCTCATTTCTTTAAAATTAAAGTTAGTGTTGTGGCAACAGGGGATCATTTCCCAGATGCCTGCACAGACCTGGAGGGTGAGAGGAATGAGGCTCTGCTGCCATCAGACATGTCCAGCCTTGGGGTGTCCCGTGTCTGTACCCCTGAGGATGATCTTGAATGGTGGCCTTGACCCAGAGACCAGTTGCAGATGAAGCAGAGATGGGGATGCTCTTCTTCATTTCACCTTGCTGTCCGTGTTCAGCTGCCATCAGAGTGAGATGCTGGGTGAGATGCATGGTCTGAAATAACACCACTGAACTTTAAGATCCCTTCCAACCTTAGCCATTCTGTGATTCTGTGTCTTCATAGCAGCTGCCAGGAGTTCAATCTGCCAGGAGAGATTGGGATGAGAACTGAGGAAGGAATTCTTGGCTGTGAGGGTGGTGAGAGCCTGGCCCAGGTTGCCCAGAGAAGCTGTGGCTGCCCCATCCCTGGCAGTGTTGAAGGGCAGGTTGGATGGGGCTTGGAGCAGCCTGGGCTGGTGGGAGGTGTCCCTGCCCATGCAGGGGTTGGGACTGGATGGTCTTTGAGGTCCCTTCCAACCCAAAGCAAAGTACACAGGTGCATGGAGCCTCTCTCTTCAGACCAGTGCTTGGATTCATTTGGACTTGAGGTGCTTCCTGCTAGGTGACCTGGCAGTGCAGAGGGGAACAGCCCCAATATCCACGAGTTGCTGGGGCAGACACAAGTGTTACAGCAACCACAGCCCTCTGAGGGGCAAGAAAGAGATGGCATTTGGGTTGAAGTCACTCCATCTTCACCCCATCAGGCTGCACAGCCAGCAGCTCATGCCACCTCCTGCCATGGCATGGGGACCCGTGGCCTGCAGTGGGATGGGGCAGCAGGTGCTGCACAGAGCTGCTGTGTCTTAGCTGTGGTCCCAGTGGAGGGTTGGTGTCATGGTCATCCCTATGGGGCATCTATGGGACACCCAACAGCTATGTCCATTTCTGCTGCCCCCAAAGGGAAGGTCCTGCTCTTCTTGGCCACCTATCCAGCCTTCACAGCACTGGGAGGGGGATAATCTGCTTTCCTGGGAAGTCAGGCAGGGATGTGCAGCCTTTGCCCCAGGTTCCCAGTGGCCCCACGTGGCCCTGTGGAACAGGGATGGGATGGGGGCCCTTCCCACAGACCACAACCACCTGCAGCCTCCGTGCAGCACGGAACACGGAACCATCCTCCTGCCCTGTAAATCACTGGGAAACATTAATAAACAGCTCCATCTACTGACACCATCACCTCCAAAACCCAGACCCCCACGGCAGCAGGGACACAGCACCCAGAGCTGCCCACAGAGTCAATGGCCAAGCAGGAACCTGCTTCCATCCCAGGTACCAGATTTCCCAGAGCAGATCCATGCCTCCTCCTGACCCTGCTCTAGTAGAATTCCCTTTGAATTTCAGTTGATTGACATGAATTCAATCTGTTTTCCTCTCACTGAATGAAATGTACTGTCTCCTTAGTATTGTATTTCAGTCAAGGAGATGAATATACATGTGACTGAAAAAAGCTAATGAGTAGAGGAGCTGAAAAGCAGGTAGTAGGAGGAAATTCTTTGCTGTGAGGGTGGTGAGAGCCTGGCCCAGGTTGCCCAGAGAAGCTGTGGCTGCCCCATCCCTGGCAGTGTTGAAGGGCAGGTTGGATGGGGCTTGGAGCAGCCTGGGCTGGTGGGAGGTGTCCCTGCCCATGCAGGGGGTTGCAATGGGGTGGTCTTGAAGGTCCCTTCCCACCCAAACCAGTCTGGGATTTGATGGTTCTGGGAAAACTGGGGCTCCTTCAGCCCCATCGCTGCCAGCAGCGACTGCAAAGCAGTGGTGGGAGTAACGAGCTGCTCCCTGCAGGTCTCTGCTAGGGGAAAGCTTCGTTTCTAGCCAGCTGAGGGATTAAAGCTTCAAACTGCTTTTAACTTCAGAAGAAGGGGGTTGCACCTGGGGAGCTCTGGTGCGGAGGAGGAAGGAGGTGACTGGGAGCAGCTCGGGATGAGCGTCAGGGTGGCTGCTGCTGCTCCTGACCCAGGGGTGGGAAACACAGGGGTGGGAGGTGGAGACTGAAGAGAAGGACATGAGCAAGACCACAAGTCTCTCACAAAAATATAACCTGTGGAAGACTACCTTCAGGGTAAAGACCAAAGTGGTTGGAGTAAATGTGTCCAAGAGCCCGTCCTTCCCCGCGCACCCACAGAGGTGTTGGGGCAGTGGCAGCCGTGCAGGGCTCACAGTTTCTCTTACAAAGGGGGTTGTTCAGATATCCCAGCCCAATATGCAGCTTGATGCAGCTGGATGGATCCTTATAGCTAGTTCTGATTTATTTATTAAAGCATTTTTGGCTTTCCCAAGCAAACTCCACCCATGGACAGGAGCAGGTCAGGCCACGGCTTTTGCAAAGTGGAAAAGGCATCAGCTCAGCTGAGCTGACTCTTTCCAGAAAGACTTTTACCCAAAATCTTCAACCAAACCAAGAAATGACTGAGGAGCAGATGATAAGCACCACCTGGAGGACTTCCAGCCTGTCTTTCCACACCGTGCTGAGCAGCAGAAGCTCTTCCATAGGTCTGTTGACATCCACCACATTTCCTGCCTCCTCCAGGTACCCCCTTCCCATGCATCTGCAGGATCAAAGTACTTCAAAAAGCTTTCAAAATAGACCCACCTGTGAGCTGCCACACGAGGAGATGCCCAACACTTCCTGGCTTCAGGAGACACCCTGTGTAGGCACCTTGGGCCCATCACCCTTGTCTCCAACCTCAACAACAGCAACCATGCTGCCAGCCCAAACATGTTTCCCATTTTGGCTGTTAATGGGAGGATAAAGAGAAACGTGTCAGAGCTGTTAAAAACCCTGGCAGAAGCATTTTCAGCTAATTATCACTTCATCATCCCTGCCAAACAACCCGCAGGGACAGGGTTGCATTAAGAGGGGTGAGATATTAAAAGCAGAGGTAAGCAGCTCGATGTCCTCCATGGGGACACTGCTAATTCCCTGGGGGAGCTGGGGTCCCCCCTGCTCCTGCCACACTCCTGTGCCTCCACAAAGCCCCACCACAATGTTTGGATGCAGGGAGATAATCATACTGGGGAAGCACCAGGGTCCTCAAGCTAGAGAGAGAAAGAGAATAAAACTGCTGGGAGAAAAGGAAAGAGGATCCCACGTTTGGGCAGGAGTCCTCCCAGGGGGTCTATTGTGGAAACACACTTTGAGCACATTTTCTCACTATCCGTCTGCATTCAAGAAGAAAAAAAAAAAATCAAAGCAAAACCCTGAACTGGTGCAATTTTCCAAAAGGAGCTTCAAACTCACAGCACTTCTGCTCGGAGCTGCACGTGGGGCAGGCAGCTGATGGAGGCTGCTCCTTCTCAAACCAGCAATCCCAGCCAACTGGGCTGCACCAAAGCTGTCCAGGTTCCTATCCAGGCTGGAATGGTTTCATCCATGCTTCACCTGCACCCCAGCAACCTGCAGCAGGAGCTGGGGACCATGCCCTGGCCCAGGGCTGGCCCATGCCCATGGACCCCCAGGACACCCACATCCCGGCTGGATTTTGAGCTGAGCAGAGATCACAGCAAACACAGAGCAATAAAATGTTCCTTATGCAATTTTAACACCATTTCACCAACTTACTTTCATTTACTTGTTAAAGTTTAATACGTTCCTGGGGATGGGGGGAGTTGAGGGAGCTGTCAGTGCTGCTTTACCTCTCCCCGTGGCTCAGCTGGCATTTTTTATTTGTGTTTCCTCTCTCAACAGATAAATCTGCTTTTATCTCCTTCCTAGTTATCTGACAGCCTAAAAATAAATAAATAAATAAATGCAGAGGCAGGAGGAGGTGACAAAGATTGTGTAGTGCACTCAGTGATGGCAAATTTACTGCCAGGGAGCAGAAAACAGCAGGAGGTGATTCTGCATCTTTGCTGAGTGCGACGTGGGCATCGTAGGTCATTAGGAATATTCATCAAGGAAAAGTGGATGGTGGCATGAAGAAAGCCTTGAGGGTTCCTCCCCCTGTGACAGCCAACCATAAGTTTAGGCTACAAGAAGCAGTGGAGGCCCCAGCTCCCAGGATCATGGCAGAAGAACCAGGCTCTCCCAGCGCAGCCAACGAGCTGGAATGGGAAAAGCCAGGAGAAGAGGTGCAGCCAAGTGGTAATGGATCTTCTCAGCAAGGGCTGCCATGGACCACCTGAAATTCCCTTGGTCGTTGTTCTCTATAAATGTCACCCTCAGGTGGATGCTCTGCTGTTAAAGGGGTGATTTTAGCTTGGGGTTTTTCTGCCTCTGCACAGAGTAGCTGTTTGTGTGAATGTATAAAGAGTCACAGCCTCTGTTGGGGCTCCCAAGATGTCTCAGCTGCCAAATGCTGCTCCCTGCTGAGCCACATGCCCTGGTTTTCTCCACAACTCACCCCTTCCCATC
>NW_009953994.1:488283-490369 GCF_000747805.2 Chaetura pelagica
CTGCTGAAGCACGAGCTTCCCCAAAAAAGTTTAGTTTGGCCTGGAGGAGAGGTGACATCAGGAGTTACTGCTTTCTGGATCCAAAGCAGCTTTGCAGGGCACTAATCATCCCCACCTACCAGGGGTGCCCAGGATGCCCATCCTGGCTGCAAAAAGCTCATCAGGATTCACCACACAGGGCTGGAACTTTTCTGCAGGGAGAGTTCCTGCAGGAGAGGAGGAGGGCAGGGCAATAAACACCTCTCTAATGATGAAGAAACACCCCAGAGGCATTTTCTTTTCCCCAAGAGGGCACTTGGGGTTCACCCTGCACAAGGAGCCCCTGCAGCCCTTAACGGCTAAAAGAGCCACTTCCTATCATTAGGTCTTCACAGGTGAGATGAATTTAGGTGGGCTGAGGTGAGTGATTATGAGACTTCATGACAGTCTCTTCCTGTGGCCCTGAGGATGCTCAGGGCAAAGCTGCATCCCAGTTATCCTCACTGGAGGCAGGCACAGCATAATCCAATAGATCCTGAGCAGTGAAGAGGATGGACTCCTGGCAGGTTTAATGCACCTACAGCCCCTTAAGGGCACAAGCAGGGAGAGGTGGCTGCAACAGGGAGTAAGACACAACACAGGGAAACCTCTGTCACCCCAGTGCACACACACACACACACATCCCCCTCTGCCACCACCCTGGCAGGCAATAGCAATTATTTACCCTCATTAATACCAGCTTGTTCAGCATCAGCCTTACCCCTTGTCCACCTGGGATGTGAGAGGCTGCTTCCTCAGCCCCATCAACACCCCTGCTCCTTTAGAAATACCCTTTCTCAGAGTAGATGTGGTGAGGTTTTGGTACATCCCATTTCCCACAGGGCTGTAAGGGCTCCCCAGGAAGCCACACCAGGAATCATCTGAGTTTTTCTCCCAAAAAACAAAAAAGTGCAGGCCAGGTCAGAGCAGTTTTCATTAGTCTGTGGGAAGAGGGAGTTGTTGGAGCATCATTTTTTTAGCCTCTCTCTATGAGCAGCTCTTGGGAAGAAGTAAAGCAGAATCACTCCTGCTCTGGCTCCTCGTGCAGCTGCAGACTTGGTGTTTTATGGATGTCACAGCTTTAATATTCCTTTCCAAACAGGCTGAGGACATAAAAGACTGGTTTGTCACTCTGTTGATCGCCCGGGGCTAAGCTGCTAATTCTGCTGCCTGATTGTGCTTTGCTTTGAACAAGCTGCCTTTCCAACATCAAAACTATTCCACATCAGCACAGGGTCACAGCCCCAGCCCTGCCCGGTGCCAGGACCATCCCCCTTCCCTGGGACTGGGACAAGAGGGTGACAAATTCCAGGATTTCGCATCCTTAAATGCTCCCATTTTCCTTATTTCTTCTGGATTTTGTAGTCCCCTTTGCTGGCATCATGTCACCCAGTGTTTCACTGCAGCAGTGCTACCAGATGTGCCAAAATCCCTTCTGCCAAAATCCACTCTCAGGGTCTGGGGTGGGACAGGAGAGCAGCTCCAGACCTTAAACTGGGGGGGTTGCATCACTCACTGCACCCCTCTGCCCCCCAGCCCAGGGATCTGTACCTGGGCTGGCTCCACATCAGAGAATCCCAGACTGGTTTGGGATGGAATGGACCCTAAAGATCATCTAGATCCAACCCCTGCATGGGCAGGGACACCTCCCACCAGCCCAGGTTGCTCCAAGCCCCATCCAACCTGCCCTTCAACACTGCCAGGGATGGGGCAGCCACAGCTTCTCTGGGCAACCTGGGCCAGGCTCTCACCACCCCCACAGTGAAGAATTTCCTCCTGAGATCTCATCTAAGTCTACCCTCTTTTGCCTTAAAGCCATTACTGCTGGGAATGCAGGAAGGTGCCACCTGATGCCAGGTTCCCCACAGCTTTAGTAGCCTGGAGGTGTCCAGCAACCCAGCCCACCCCCAGCACAGCCCTGTGCTCTCTGGTACCAGTTTCAAGCACAGCTCAGGGAGATTTCCAAACTAACAAGCTGAAAATGAGAAATAAACAACTCCCAGGCCTGGCACCACAAAAAGAAGAAAACATTATTATTATTATTATTAATAATAATAATAGTAATAAA
>NW_009953994.1:490423-498169 GCF_000747805.2 Chaetura pelagica
GGTGCTCCCTCTCCTCTCCCTGCTCTCCCATCACCTCCTACTCCTTGTGAGTTTCTATCCCAGAGTAACTCTTTCAGGAGGCTGCAAAAAAGCAGTTTTATATTAATTACCTTAAATAGCTGCCCAGACTCCATCTCCCAGCAAACCCAGCACTGAGGGATCCTGCTGGAAACATAACAACAGCTTGCAGAGAAGCTCCTGTCTGGGGGAGAAGGGGATTTTAAAAGAAAGAGAGAAATAAAGACATAAATTCTCTTTCTGCAGTGGCAGTTGAATCAAACCCCTTTGAAAGCCAGCATCCAAGTGTGGAAACCAGCATCCAAGTGTGGAAACCAGCATCCAAGTGTGGAAACCAGCATCCAAGTGTGGAAACCAGCACTGGATAACTGCAACTATCACCCACACCTGTCTGCTGACCAGTGACTTTTATGAGCGAGGTATTCAAAAGGAAATGGTTGGATATTCCTTGGCTAGCAGCAGGGAGCCTGCATGTAGGCTAAAAACTGTAAGAAGGGAGATTTAGGTTAGACATTAGGAGGAAATCCTTTGCTGTGAGGGTGGTGAGAGCCTGGCCCAGGTTGCCCAGGGAAGCTGTGGCTGCCCCATCCCTGGCAGTGTTGAAGGGCAGGCTGGATGGGGCTTGGAGCAGCCTGGGCTGGTGGGAGGTGTCCCTGCCCATGCAGGGGGTGGGACTGGGTAGTCTTGAAGGTTCCTTCCCATCCAAACCAGCTTGTGATTATATGATTGCTGTTCTGTCTCCTGCCCAGAGCAGCTGCTGAAGCTGTAATGAGCCACATACAAATCTTGCAAGCCATTCCTAGCAGGACATCTGCAATAACTGGGCTTTTAGATACAGGAGATACATGAAATGGAGAGGCCCAGGAGCACAAAGGGCTCTGTTAATCCATGGTGATGCACAACACGTGGAGGACACCCTACCATCCTTTATCTCACACACTGATGCAGGCACACCAACAAGATTCATCTAATCCCAGGGCTGATCCCTGCAGGGGTGAACATGGGAGAGCAGCAGGGCCATGCCAGAAGTGTCCATCCTCAAAAGCCTTGAGGAGGAGAAGCTTCCCATTTTGACTGCTGCCATGTTTGTCAGTGTTGGCTGTGCTCATCCCTTGCATAGCTTTGGTGTGCAAAACATGAAGAAACCCTGCTATTTTCTCTGCTGGAGGTGGCCCTTGCTCTTCTGTGCAGCTTCACTGTCTTACAAGGGCTTTGCACACACCTCGTCCTTCCCTCCGGAGCAGCGTTATCCAAAGGGCTCTCTCCTCTGCTCAGCCAGCTGCTCTCAGAAAATGTGGGGGTTCAACACTTCTGATGAGCCCCACTCTTCTGTCAGATTGGGTAGGAATCAGCCAGCAAGTTAGAGAATTAGGTAAAAACTGAGCAATTGTATTTCTTTCATTTTCTGAGGAATCCAAGCTCAAGAACATGGCCGCATTTAGCAGGCCCAGCCTGCAAATGTGTGTCCTCAGAGCCAGCTCCAGGACCTGGGAGGACAGGGAGAGACCCCAAAGTGCCATCCCATGCCCACACAGCCCACATTTCATAGGTGACCTTCTCAAATGAGGCTGAAACACCCGGGATCATCACGAACATGTGTGTGTTTGCAATGGAATCACATTTTTGAGCCTCAAAACTTTCACCTTCAGGTGACAAGTTCACAGTTATTTGTGGTTTTGCATGGGAACTGCTCATCTTGCAGAACCAGCATAGGATCCAGGGGGCTTTAACCCACTGCCCAAAGCTTGTTTGCACTAGAAAATACAAATATCCCTGTCCTAAAGCAGCTGAAAAGAAGGGCATGATCACTGACAAAGCCCCTCCTGGCCTCTGGTGGTTTATAGTGTGAGGTTTAAACCAGCCAAGAGCAGATCCACGTGAAGTTCATTGCCCACTTCCTAATTCTGAGGCTTCAGATCCAAAGCCAAGCCTGAGGCATGAGGAGCTCCAGGCCAGCTCACAGCCATGAGGAGCTCCAGGCCAGCTCACAGCCATGAGGAGCTCCAGGCCAGCTCACAGCCAGGCTTGGCAGCAGCCCCAGCACCTCAGCTGGGAAGGAGGGGCACGATCTCCCCTCTGCCAGAGAACTCAGAGCAAAAATAGAGGTGAACGAGCCCTCGGTGAGCACTGAAAGCAGCTTTGGTTCCAGAAGCATCCAGCTCACAGATGGACCACCTGAAAAATCGTTTTAAAAAAGAGCATTACCACCGAGGTGTAATGACAAGCAGTGTCATTGTATCTGGGGTGTCACGAGCAGCACCTCCCAGCGCCGGCTGTGTCTGTAAAACCTCCCAACGTTGCCTCCAGGCAAGCAGTTCATCTTCTCTCCCTTTGGTGATAGTAATTTTTTTATATATTTCTTTTTTTTTCCCTGGGTTATCTCTGCTGAAATGCAGTTTGCAGAGCACAGGGCTGGTGACAAGGAGAAGCCTCGTGCCCAGGTGTTTTTCCATCTCCCAGCCCACGGCAGAGGCTGCTGGTCCCACCCTTGGCATCTCTAACACAAGCAGGTCTCGTTGCTCACTAGGATGGCTGTGAGGAGGCCCTGGCAGGGCAATCAAACCACTGGTTCTAACATCACATGACCCTTACAGTGCCCTCACTCTACACCTTAAGGTGTTGTTAGGAAGCGAATGGTACCCAGGGGGGTGAGGACGTTGGCCTGGTCAATGGTCTTGTGTTGTAAATGTTGGGGAAAAGCACATCTATAGGGCTGGAGGTGGTCAAAAGGTTACTGAGCTCATCCACTTCCCTGGCCACAATCAACTTCATCATCTCATTCCCAGGAGATCCTTGTTTGACCTGTTTTAAAAACCTTCCATGAGGTCACAGTCTCCCTGACCATCTACCCCAGGCTCTTCTTCCTTCCTTGTATTAAAATGGGTGAATCAAATAATCACTGCTGAACAAATGTAAAGATTAATTCCTGTTTCAACACCCAGTACAGCATGCGGGTCTTCCACATGAGCCTGGCACAGATGCCCCTGGAGAAGAGAAGGCTGCAAGCAGAATTTAGAGCATCTTCCAGTACCTGAAGGGGCTCCAGGAAAGCTGGGGAGGAGACTTTTTACAAGGTGTGGAGTTATAGGATTAGGGGGATCAGTTTCAAGCTGGAAGAGGGGAGATTTAGGATAGACATTAGGAGGAAATGCTTTGCTGTGAGGGCGGTGAGACCCTGGCCCAGGTTGCCCAGGGAAGCTGTGGCTGCCACAACCCTGGCAGTGTTGAAGGGCAGGTTGGATGAGGCTTGGAGCAACCTGGGCTGGTGGGAGGTGGCCCTGCCCATGCAGTGGGTGGGACTGGATGGGCTTTAAGGTCCCTTCCAACCCAAACCAGTCTGGGATTCTATTAAGAACTGCTTTCTACACCACCTCAAGTGCTCAATTTTAAAACCAACAGCCAGGCTTTAAATCTGAGGCGTGTCCTTCTGGATGATTATAATGCTTCAAATACTGTCAGGGAATCAGAGTCTCACACATCCCCAACTTCAGCATTCAGTCTGGAAGAAGGCTTCTCCTCAGCCTGGCTGATGTTAGACACTTTGGTCAATGAGTTATGCTGTGTTCTCTTTGCTCTCCACGGGAAGCAACAGCCCCAGCACGAAGCCAACACAGACACACCAGCACCACATAAGCCTTGACATCTCCCTGGAAGGGACAGTGCATCCCACCAACCATTTCAGTATTCACAGGAGCTGAATGTCCACCTCAGATCTGTCTGTGCTCCCCACAACAGGAGATATGAAGACTTAACACCTCTTTCCTGAGATCTCACCACGGGGAAAACACACGGGGAAAGGACGAAGCAGCCAGCTCAGAGTAACCAGCTAGAGAGGCAACTGAGTGGACAACTTTAAGATGGATAAATCACCACTGCTTGGCCCAGTGTAGTTAAAAAAAATAATTAAAAAATCAGTCTTTATACTTGGAAGATGGCAGTAGCTTATTTAATTTATGTCAAGAGCACAGAAAAGAGCAGAGCACTGGAGATCGGCCCCGCCAAGCACCATGAGCTCCCATCATGTAATGAAATGAGAGCAAAGTGAATTAGTGCTGCAGGCTGACCTCATCCCACTCATCCCAGGCAGCAAGAAGAAATGGGAGGTCACGTTTGCCAACTCAGTTTTCAAGGTCAGGGAGGACCAAAGTGGCCAGTCGCCTCTCCCTGTGGTTTTAGCACTGGCTGAGCAGCTGGTTGTGATCCTCATTGTTTATTCTAAGGAGGAGAATTACTCCAGTGCTTCAGGCAGGTGGGTGACAAGGAGAGCATGAGAATGAGGGGCTGCAGGTATTAAACTAGCTCCCACACTCAGGTACATAGTCCTCCCCTGGTATTTGTCACTTTGTACCAAGCAGGTTGACAGGACTGCAGCAAGAGGTGGCTCAGCCCCACACATCCCGGCTGTGCCGCTCCTGGACTGAGCCTGGGGTGCTCACCAGCCATAGGATCGTGGGATCCCAGACTGGTTTGTGTTGGAAGGGACCTTAAAGATCACCCAGTCTCACCCCCTGCATGGGCAGGGACACCTCCCACCAGCCCAGGCTGCTCCAAGCCCCATCCAACCTGCCCTTCAACACTGCCAGGGATGGGGCAGCCACAGCTTCTCTGGGCAGCCTGGGCCAGGGTCTCACCACCCTCACAGCAAAGAATTTCCTCCTCAGATCCCACCTAAATCTCCCCTTTTTCAGTTTAAAACCACTCCCCCTCCATCCATCCAACCATTCCCCATCCATCCTGCTCTTTACTCCTAATCAGTTCCCACCTTCCCCTTGTGCCTTTGCTCAGAAAGTGACGGACGCTTTAAAATGACTTTTGTGGGAAACTGTCTCTCTTGTGCCCTGAGCAAACTGCATATCAAGTTCTGATGGTGGTAAGTAGCCACCCCCAGAGCTGGAGGTAAGCTGGGAAGATGGTCCTCTGCAGGAAGAGACACCTCAAGACCCTCTGAGGTGTTTGCAGATTGATGCTCTCCAGCTGCAGCTCCAGCCCTGGCTCAGGTGTGCAGTGTCAGCCACCAACCTGGGGACCAGCAGGTGATGGTCACACCCAGAGAGCTGCTCCTCTGGGTGAGATTGCTCCTCAGGAATGAAACACAGGGAGAAGATCAGGGTGTGGCAGGAGGGTTTGTTCAAGGGAAGGTGCTGCTAGACCAAGGTCTTCTGCATTATCAAACAGAGGAGAAAGATGCATGAGGATGGATGCTCTGGCTCATTTGGGGACTGAGAAATCTACCAACTCACACTGCCATCAGCTTTGATAGAGCCCGTGTCAGAGCAGCTTTCCTGTGGAGAAAGGCTGGAGTACATCTCTCTGGGAAGATGGACACCTGGGCTGGAAACTGAGCTGCAGGAAAGGGAGCAAGGGCAGCATTTCTCCCTGTGATGCTCACAGAGGGTCCATCCTTCTCTCATTTCTGTAACTATTGATCTCATTGACTTGTGCCTGAGCTCTGACTGAAGAGGAAGGGAGAAAGAGGGGAGGTCATTTCAAAGTCAGTGAGAACACTGCTTTTGAGAGGGAAAAAGCACCAGGCCCACCAGATGGATCGGTGTCTCTGTGGGAAACAGGGTGTGGTGCAAAGCAGGAAAAGCCAGGATAAATCACTGACAGATGTTGTCCTTTTTGTAGCTGGGAGGGGTCAGCAACAGGTGACCCTGCGTGGTGCTGGAATGGGATAAAACCATGGCAAACAGCCACGGAAGCTGCAGGAGCTCAGTGCCTGCAAGGCAGCAGGTGCCATCGAGCTGGTGTTCAAGGTTTTCACTTCTACTCACAGCTCCTTAGCCTGGATGTGCAAAAGCCATGATGACCTCCCTCAAGGAGCACCCACCTTGTCTTGCACGTGTGACACTGTCAGAAGTGGCAGAAAGGGAGCATTTCCAGCTGTCCTGCAGCCCCTGTTTCTGAGCACTCCCCATTCATTCCATGGATTCCAAGGAATGGTCACCACTCAGCTGATGCCACAGAAACCCCACGGGAGCAGAGTCTAGGATAAACATTCTAGCAAAACAAGAGCATCTCACCCTTAAATCCTGCATCTGAGAGACTTTTCCACAGGACACAGGGTGGAGATGGGGCAGGAGCCTTGCCAGAGCTGCCACCCCAAAGAAAGGCCACCAAAGATCTGGCTGCAGGCAGAGGGTTTGGGGGCCCTTGAGGAAGGGCATGGGTGGCTGGCCAAATTCCCAGTAGGAAAGGTGGCTTCAGTGCAGCTAAGATTTAATTTACTTGCAAAACTCATTATGTGCAGGAACCTGGAGTCCTGGGTGATCATCGTATTAACCATGAAGTGCAAATCAATTTTACTAACAGGGGTTTGGCTTGGGTTGGGTGAGCACTCCAGCCTACACACCTTTCAGAAACTACTTAATGCCCCACAGCTGCACAGCTAATCCCCTGGGATTACCAACATGACTCTTCCAAGCCTGAGGCAACTGAATCTGTTAATGCCTGAGCCTGCCTGGAGAAATTCAGAGGCCCCCTGAGAAGCCTCACAAGGACCAGAGCTCATCCATACCCATCTCCTTTCAGTGGGTCCAAAGGATGTGGAGTTTGGCAGTGAGACCTCCTACTGTATCTGCACCATCACAAGAGCTTAGGCCATGGAAGGAGGTTAGTTTGGAATCGCTGCTTTGTCCATGGACCTCCCAGCCCAGAGGGAAAGGTCCAGAGACACCTTGTGTGGTGCAGACCCAGGGCAATGCAATGTCAAACCTCTGTCCAGCCATGCAAGGCCAACCAGGCTGGGCACAGCAGGGTGTGCATCCCAGCCAGAGGCAGGGCAGAGACACACAGGTGCTGTTTTCCCCTAAAAGACAAAGTGTGGAGCCTGATCTTCACCCTAAACACAACCCCATGGTTCAGAAAAGTGGAGAGCAAGGGTGGAAAACTCTTTTTAACACACGCAGCCCCAGCTGGGCTGGCTCTGCAGGCACGTGGCCAGGCTTTCACCCCAAACCCAGCCCTTGTTCTGCTGCTGCTCCTCCCCATCTGTCCAGGCAGCTCCAACCTTTGGCAGTGTGTGGTTTCAGGCTGCAGCTCCAGAAATGTCACTGCTGCTGCTCATTTACGTGCTTCTATTAATCATTTTCTCCCTTCACACAGGCCCTAATCAATGGGGACAAGAGCACAGTCCCTCTAACAGATCCCTATTACTCCTCATTATGCCCTTTGTTCCAACCCTCTGCTCCTCCATCTGGCATTAAACCCAGAGACCCTCCATCCAAGCTGTCCTTTGACTGTCTCTGCAGGAACAGCTCTGCTTTGGTTGTGTAATCAATTAGCCAGGAACCGGACCATTGGCTCGGATACCTTCTTAGAGCAGCCTTAATTTTGATTAATATCTCCTCATGACTTTAAAACCATATAGGCATGATTCCCTACCCAGCCATGCTTGATAAAATCATAAATCAATCTATTCCGCTCCCTCCAGACGCGCCGAGACCTTTCCAGTTGCAGCCCATCCAGCCTCGGCTGCTGCAGGGCCTTCTGGACTGGGTTTGCCTCACCCCTCTGCAGAGAAGAAACCCACTCACCACAGCCTAAAAAAAAAAAAAATCACAACAACCCAGAAATGTGTGTTTATTTCAGAGCAATTAAAAGTTCCCCCCTGTGACCGGGGCGCCTTCGAGCCGCTCCCTCCACGCCGACGAGGTTGGGAGCGAAGGGTCACCCAAAGGGTCACCCCAGCCACTGCCACCCAAAGGTTTTTCCCTTCTTCACACCCTT
>NW_009953994.1:498757-509291 GCF_000747805.2 Chaetura pelagica
CGCTCCCTCCAGACGCGCCGAGACCTTTCCAGTGGCAGCCCATCCAGCCTCGGCTGCTGCAGGGCCTTCTGGACTGGGTTTGCCTCACCCCTCTGCAGAGAAGAAACCCACTCACCACAGCCTAAAAAAAAAAAAAAATCACAACAACCCAGAAATGTGTGTTTATTTCAGAGCAATTAAAAGCTCCCCCCTGTGACCGGGGCGCCTTCGAGCCGCTCCCTCCACGCCGACGAGGTCGGGAGCAAAGGGTCACCCAAAGGGTCACCCCAGCCACTGCCACCCAAAGGTTTTGCCCTTCTTCACACCCTTAGCACCTGCCTAGAGGGGAGGTGGAGGGAAAATTCCCACACGTGCGTGTGCTCACACCCCTGTGTGTAACAAAAGGCGTCTCAGCTTCAGACAGCAGCCAGTTTAGGTCCTCGATAGCCATGAGGTCCCGTTGCAAAGCCCCAGACCTGCCCATTTTGTACCTTCCTGATGCTCCAAGCCCTCCACATCCCAAATGCAGCTCCTCCACTCAGCCTTTTGGGAGAAAAACCTCAGAGAAATGATGTTGCCTTTTAGTTTTTCTGTCTTTTATCCCCTTTTCTGTCACCCTAGCCCAGGACACAGGTTCTGGGGGTCTGCTCCTTCCAGTGCAACCCAAGGCACTGCCACTGGTACAGGGGGACAGTAAATGGGGAACCTCAAGAGCCACCACACTAATAAAGTGCTGCAGGAGGCTTTTGGACCTACAGCTCCTTAGAAGGAGAGGGGACAGCCTTGGAGGTGGAAAACTGCAAGAGGGAGAGACACGTCCCCTTTCTGATGTATCTTTTGAAGCACAGAACTGGCAGGGAGAAGATGAAACGATGCTGCTCTGTAATAAAAGATTCAAGGGTTGTTTGTCAGCTCTCTGCTCCTTACCCCAGGAGCTGAGTTTACAGCCAACACTTGGATCAGTTCTCAAGGCAGAAAAAGCTTTTGGTGTGTGTTGCAGCAGGATGGACACACACAACCCAAGCCAGCCTGCTGAGGAGGACATTGCTCCATCCCTTTCACCCACCCCCCCCTGGTACCTTTGGGGCAGCCTCTGTGCCAACAAGACTGCTCACTTCAAGTCACTTAAAGTGTGTTTTCCCTTTGGTTGCAAAGATAAAAGTAACCAAGGTATAAATACTAAAATGCAAAGACTCATCAGAGCTGGTGTGGGTGCAGCAGGGACCAGCCCAAGTTCTGGGACAGGCATGGAGGGATGGGGGATTTGGGCTGACCCTAAAATATCCCAAGGAGGACGGGGGACAGCAAGGTGCTGATTTCAGTTTTTAAGCTCATATCCACCCAGGTATCTGGTTTCTAGCCCAGCTGCAGCAGCTGAGTAGGGTTCAGTGAAGGGCAGGATGCCCCAGAGGGATCTAAAGACAAACTAAGACAGGACATTTCCCTGGAGCATAATGCAGGAGCAGGTGTCTGCAGGTGGGAAAAGACCTGAAGCACCACCAAAGCCATTGCATCCTCCAGTTGTCCTCCAGGGAAGGAAAGTCTCTCCAGCACAGGCTGGCAAAAGGCACAGGCAGGGGGAAAGTTCTGCTGAGGATCCTCCAGAGAAGGCTAAGTCTGGGTGGCTGGAAGAAAAAGAGATTGCAGACCCCCCTGGCAGCCACATTTCAGACTGGCTTCAGAGAATTGCAAGGGGTTCAACCACCACCTGAGAACAACAAAATCTGAGCCTCTCACCAGGGACAAGAAGCAACTCAGCAGAAAGTGCCTTGAGGTCTGCATGAGAACTGCTTTGTTTTTGCAGCATCCCCACAAGGATCCCACGCCCCCCACACCTGCTGCAAACCCTCCCTCCACTTTTTGCCATGGCAGAAGGGACACAAGGGCACCACAGATGGGAGCCACACAGAACCCTGTGCTGATAAGACTCCTCTGCAGTCATTTGGTTTAAATGCCAGAATATGCTCCAGGAGCTGTGACATTTGGAGAACACAAGCAAGCAGTGACCAGCTCCCCCCTCTTCATGAGCTCCTGTGACTGATGTTCCCAGCACAGCCATCTCCCTGGGATTCAGGCCCTGGTGAGACAAGTTCTGTTCAGGATGGGGTCAGCCAGGGGTGGCTGCAGCAGCTCACCCTGCTCTCCATCCCCTCCAGCAACAGCAACCCCTGCTTCTCCTCTGGGAAGTCCTGCCTGCAGGAGGATCATGTGTCTCAGCAAGAGCCTCCTCATGGCAGAGGGACAATTGGTAACAGGGGTTTTTTAGCTGGAAAAGGCCTTTCAGATCCTTGAGTCCAACCCTTCCCCCAGCCCTGCCAAGGCCATCACTGCCCCATGTCACTCAGCACCACATCTACAGGCTTTGAAACCCCTCCAGGGATGGGGACTTCACCACTGCCCTGGGCAGCCTGGGCCAGGGCCTGACAGCCCTTTGGGGAAGAAATTGTTCCCAGGATCCAATCTCAACCTCCCCTGGTGCAACTTGAGGCCATTTCCTCTCAGCCCATGACTTGTACCCTGGGAGAAGAGACCAACTCCCACCTTGTAAACAGAAGCCAAATCTTCAGCCACTGTTTGCACTAATTGTCCCAGGTGGATTTCAAACCCAACGACCAGCTGAAAGGGCAGGGACACATTTCTGGATGTGCATGATCCTAGGATACAATCTCCCTTCCTGCTGCTAAATCTGCTCAGAGGAAACATGTTGATTAGCCCTGACTTCATGTGCCACCTCCCATAGAGGAAACACCAGCACCTGCTCATCATCATTCAAGTCAAACCCAAAAAAAGGGTCCCATATCCTTACAAAATTAATCATGGGCTCTATGACTGACCTTTAGCTGGACCCAAAATGTTGTGCCTGAGGATATCCAGACCCATGGGACACACTTTATCCCACCAAGTCTATAGAAGGGCCATCAGAGGTGGCCTGAATCCCCTTAGCCCAGCTCAGCCCACAGCTCCCAGTTACATGCTGGGACGAACACTGGGGAGAGCAGAGCTGGGCATTGATTTTGTGCCACCAGCCACCATGACACGTTACATCACAGCCTGGGAAAGAGCAGGGGAAACATAACCCAGTTTTACAGCTGGTGTGAGCACATCAGTGTCACAGACAAGATGCCATAAACTCAGGGCATAACTCCAGAGGATTTTCTGCTCCTCTGAGCCACAGGCCATTTATTAGCCAGGGTTTATATAGTGCTTACCCAGGGTATACACACGATGAAAGAGGTGATGAGCAGCACTTGCACACCCACCCCCCCCAAAAAAAGTATATCTTCGTGTTCCCAGATCTTCCAGAAAACCAGCTCAACAAAAAGAGGTCCTGAGCAGAGCCAAGGCCCAGGCAGGGCTGGCTGCTGGGTCTCACCTGCTGTGCTGAGCTAGGCAACAGCTTTCCCATCCTTGCAGGGGAGTTGACAGAGAAGCAAAAGGTAATCAAGCCATCAGAAGGCACTGCAGAGACATTGGGATCCCAGGTGTTTGGTTAGAAGGGGGTTTCTACAGCAAATGTGAAATCTGAGTTTAAAAATCTCCCATTTTCTGTAAGAAATCCCAATTGCACAGAGTTCCTGCAGGGACAGGAGGGTGGGGAAGAGCCCAGCACAGACTGTGCTGAACAAGCAAAGCCCCCTGGGGCAAAGTGTGGAGCTGTAACCAGGGGGTAGGACTTCAGCTACACTTTTTGTCACATCCTAGCCAAGAAATTCCCAGCTTTGGCACCACTATCCCCTGGAGAAGGGATGGGGGGAGCACCACACCAGGGCTTTCAGGGTTGTTTTGATCCACCAACCCAAGATGAGCTGGCAGAGCAGCAAAAAGCCCCTCCCTCCCACTCACCTTTGGTGAACATTAAGCCACCATCATCCCCCCAAACAAGCCTCTTTTGAGAAGAAAACAATGAGGAGAATGATCTTGGAGTCCTGATAGGCAGTAAAAGATCCATGAGCCAGCAGTGTGCACTTGCTGGCAAGAAAACCAATGGACTCCTGGGGTGCATAAGGAAGAGTGAGGCCAGTAGGTCAGGGGAGGTCATTCTCCCCCTCTGCTCTGCCCTTGTGAGGCCACAGCTGGAGAACTGGGACCAGTTCTGGGCTCCCCAGTTCAAGAGAGTCAGGGAACTGCTGGAGAGAGTCCAGAGGAGGGTGACAAAGATGACTGGGGGATTGGAGCATCTCCCTGATGAGGAAAGGCTGAGAGAGCTGGGACTGTTCAGCCTGGAGAAGAGAAGGGTGAGGGGAGACCTTATCAATGCCTGCAAGTATCTCAGGGTGGGTGCAGGAGGATGGAGCCAGACTCTGCTCAGTAGTTCCCAGGGACAGGACGAGGGGCAATGGGCACAGGCTGGAACATGGGAAGTTCCATTGGAATATGAGGAGAAGCTTCTTTAATGTGAGGGTGACAGAGCCCTGGGACAGGCTGCCCAGGGAAGGTGTGGAGTCCCCTTCTCTGGAGATATTCCAGCCCCACCTGGATGCAGCCCTGTGGAATGTGCTCCAGGGGATCCTGCTTTGCAGGGGAGTTGGTCTGGGTGATCTCTGGAGGTCCCTTCCAGCTCTGACAATTCTGTGAAAAATCCACAGGCTATGAAGGCAGCAACCTGACAGGGCTGTGGGATAAAGCCAGGAGAGGGACAGGAGGGGCAGCTCCAGCCTCTCAAGTGATGCGAGATAAGGAATAACTCCTTTTGTATCCTACAAGTAATTAAGTCTCTCGGTCCTGCTCCATCATGGGTGTTGAAGTTGGACTTTGAGCTCCTCCCTGTGCAGAGCTGTCACCAGCCCCTGGTGGCCTCATCCTGGAGAGCCCAGCTGGGGTGGGACAGGGAGAACTCCCTGCTCAGGCAGCAGTGGCTGATGGCCCAACCTGACAACTGCCACCATCCCAGGGGGACACAGCTCCAGTCCCACCCCCTGCATGGGCAGGGACACCTCCCACCAGCCCAGGCTGCTCCAAGCCCCATCCAACCTGCCCTTCAACACTGCCAGGGATGGGGCAGCCACAGCTTCCCTGGGCAACCTGGGCCAGGCTCTCACCACCCTCACAGCAAAGAATTTCTTCCTACTAACCTAAATCTCCCCTCTTCCAGTTTTGATCCATTCCCCCTCATCCCACCCCTCCCTGCCCTTGTCCCAAGTCCCTCCCCAGCTTTCCTGGAGCCCCTTCAGGCACTGGAAGCTGCTCTAAGGTCTCCCTGGAGCCTTCTCTTCTCCAGGCTGAACACCCCAACTCTCCCAGCCTGTCTCCAGAGCAGAGCTGCTCCAGCCCTGGGATCATCTCTGTGGCCTCCTCTGGACCCTCTCCAACAGCTCCATGTCCTTCTTGTGTTGGGGGCTCCAGAACTGGCCCCAGCCCTGCAGGGGGTCTCAGCAGAGCAGAGGGGACCATCCCCTCCCTGCTGGCCATGCAGCCTTTTGACCACAGACCTGAGCTGGCTGCAGCTCCCCTCCCAACGCAGCAGACCTGATCTCCATCCCTGCTGCCACCTACCTCCCCTGCTGCTCAAAAAAGCAAGGAGCAACCTGGTGCACATCCCAGCACCACCCCAGCAGGTGCCACTGAGGGTTTCCCAGCCTGACAAGAGCTCCCCTGGACAGCCCCAGGTGGGGGCACACAGGTGAGCACACGGTGATGCTCTGCCCCTGGGCCATGGCACAAACGTGCAGGTTTCCCTTCAGGGTGGATAAAATCACCTGCTTCACAATCTGCAAATACAACGTCCTTCCTCGGAGCATGAATACATCTGATGAACTCTCCCACCCTTCAGACTCTTCCTAATTTTGCAGGTCTCCTGGATTCTAGGGGATCCTGCTCTAGCAGGAGGGTTGGACTGGATGATCTTCCAACCCTCACCACTCTGTGATTCACTGACTCCAGGACCAGTGACCAGGAATTTATGCAGCACAACATGATTTAAGATGTGGTGCAATAAAGTGCTCTTCCAACTGGTCTGACCTCCTGAGCCCAGGATATTTGGGAAGGGCAGCAGTTCTGTGGCAAAACCAGTCAGCACTCCCATCACTGTGCCATCAGGGGGCAGAAATACACAGAGGCCATCTGAGCTGAAATGATAATAACATATTACAGACTGCTCAGCACACTGGTGTCTAAAATACAGTGGAAATCCTGCTGACAAGAAAGACATCAATTTGATTTTTAAGTTTGTTTAAAGGCAGTTTTAACACTAAACAAATAAACATTTATAACTGAATAAATAGTTTTCAGTTTAGTCAAGGAGCATTCAGTGGATGTTGGCATAAATATTCAGTTATGGAAATTATTTGATTGAAATAGATTTTACAAGCCATAAATAAACATTGTCTGCAATGAACACACACACTCCCAACAAGCATCATGAATTAGGGAGCCACTGGTGCCTCATGCCAGGCTCTGAACATTTATTTAGCAGCACTTCTGCTCAGCCAGATCCCATCTGCCCAGGGGGGTTTGCTCCATGTTGATCTCACCAGGGTATTTAACACCTGGAGCAGAAATGGGGCCACATGGGGGCTACACTCCTGTGCCCAGGGGGGTTTGTCTGGGGATGGGGCAGGTTTAGCAGGGGACTGTGCCAAAGGAGCAAGGAAAACTGTAAAGCAGGAGCCTACGATGTGTAAGCACAGGTGAGGAGCCAGCCTGTTTGGTGCTGGTCACCTGCAGGAATCAGGGGTGAGAAACCTGGGTGTTTTACCCAAATCTGCTGCTGTTTTGGTACCAGCAGAGCTCAGCTGGGTGTGGGCACGGGGAGGTGCCCTCCCCGAGCAGAGAGCATCATCCTGGCACACTGCAGAGCTTTACACCACCTTCAGTGACACACAGAGCAGAGTTAAACTTCTCCAAAGGTTATTTAGGAATTGCAGAATCACAGAATTGTCAGAGCTGGAAGGGACCTCCAGAGACCACCCGGTCCAACCCCCTTTAAAGCAGGACTCCCTGGAGCACATTCCACAGGGCTGCATCCAGGTGGGGCTGGAATATCTCCGGAGAAGGGGACTCCACACCCTCCCTGGGCAGCCTGTCCCAGGGCTCTGTCACCCTCACACTAAAGAAGTTTCTCCTCATATTCCAATGGAACTTCCCATGTTCCAGCCTGTGCCCATTGCCCCTCGTCCTGTCCCTGGGAACTACTGAGCAGAGTCTGGCTCCATCCTCCCTGCACCCACCCTGAGATACTTGCAGGCATTGATAAGGTCTCCCCTCAGCCTTCTCTTCTCCAGGCTGAACAGTCCCAGCTCTCCCAGCCTTTCCTCATAACCAAGTTCAGGGAACCTGGGCCCAAAGCGGTGAGAAAAGCAAAGGGAACAGGGAGGGAAAGGCAGAGGAGAAGGGGCATTTCTCTGTGTGTCCCAGCCCAGCGCTGGGGCCAAAGAAGCACGGGCAGACGGTGCCATCTGGCTGCTCCCGGGCTCCTGCGCGGGCAGACAGGTACCCCAGGACCTCAGGTGATGGGGAGCTGGGGGGTACCAGCCCAGCATCACCCCAGCGCGGGGGGACCCCTGGGATGCCACAGGTGAGCAGCCCCTCACCTGGCCCAGACAGCCCCCTGCACCTCTCCTGATCCAGGTGACAATGATCCCCCCCCGGGCCCGGCATCCCCCCCAGGTGAGGGTCACCCCCAGTCTGACCCCCCGGTGCTGCCATGAGCCCAAGACCCCCCTGCACACCAGGGGGTCTCAGGAGGTGCAGGCTCTCCCAGCACCCCCAGCCAGCCCAAAGGAGCTGCACCTTTTCCCTTAACCAGCTTCACTTTTCTCACCTCAGGGTGAGTTTAAACACCAGAACTTACACAAAGCCTTGGAAATTCCTCCTGGAGCCTCTGACAACCATAGATTTTTACCTGGTGCACAATCTGATGCAATTGAGTGATTTATTTATTTTTTCTCAACAGTCCAAACCCCCTCTCAACAATTCAGCAATTAGAGGTTCATCTCTTTGAAAGCTGAGGTATCACCATCCTTAACGTGGCTCCAGGCAGGCAATGTTATTTCCCTGCAGGAAAACACAGATCAGTTGTTTGCTATTAAAGCAAAGTCCTTGAAGAGTATTTTGATTTCACCCGACCTTTAGGGGAATCAGCAGCTCTTTATAAAATCATTTTGTTTCCAAGTAAGTCTGAGCTTCATGTCTGGGCACCTTCAGCACCTGTAACCATCAGCTTTTGGAAGGAACAAAATGCAATTTTTGCTACTAGCTCAGGAAATTCAAGTTTTTTGTACTTAGTCTTCGTTGTATATTGGGCAATAAATACCTGGTTAGGCAGCAACGAGGTAAGAAGGCATCACAGTTTGTGTCACACCAGCTTCCCACTGGGCTTAAAAGATGGGAGCAATAGAATACGAAAAAGGCAAGAACATTTAAAGCCTTGACAAAATTACAAGGTGACAATTCAGGCATTTTAATGTGCACAGAGGAACACAAAGACCTGTTTAAGCTTTGTTTTCAGGTAGGAAACTGCTTCTCAGCTGCTGTCCCTGGCTCTTTGGTACAGAGGGGTTTATTGCTGTGGTTTTCCCTCATGTAGGTAACACAGATCCTCTGGCACTTGGCTCTGGGGGCCAGATCCTCAGCTGCTCCAGGGCAGCACAGCTCACCACCCTGAACTGCAGACAAGGCAGAGAAAGAAGGTGCCCCAAAGCCATTTCACCATCAGAAAGGAGCTGTGCTCAGGAAAAAGGGACAGATACCCAACATCCACAACTCCCTGCTGGACTTGAAGGTCCCCTTGCAGGTCTGAATGTCCCAAAATTCTGGTCCTGCCACCATTTGCAAAGCTCTCAGGCTGGCACCCGACACAAGGGCACCCTCCTGTCACCAGCACAGAATCATGGAATGGTTTGGAAGGGACCTTAAAGATCCCCTAGCTCCTGGTGGGGACAGGAGCACTCAGGCCTTTCCCACCAGGAAGCACCACGAGCACCACTAAGAGGCAGCAGGAGGCAGGTTGAGCAGCTCTGTGCATGACACTCCAGCCGTGGGAAATGCAAAGACCCTCTCCTCCCATTTTGCTCACTCGGTGTTTCACTCCAGTTCCACTCTAGGGTCAGTTGCCAACGTGCACATGAAGACTGAGGAGCAAAACTGATGTCCTTCATCGCAGGAGTGGTTTTCAGGTTCAGGTGGGGACCACACCCTTCTTGCTGTGAAAAGACTGAGGAGCAAAAACTGATGTCCTTCATCATAAGAAGAGGCAGGAGTGGTTTCCAGGTTCAGGTGGGGACCACACCCTTCTTGCTGGAGGACAAGAAGCTCAGAGCTCCAAAGGACAAAGCTGGCATGGCATCAGCTCACTGCTGTGCTCTGCCTGGCTGTCCTTGCCCACGGAGCCCGGGGAACACCTCCACCCAGCTCCTCTCTGGTTCCCAGCAGCATCCCTGCTGAGGCACAGCAGCTGCTGGGACCAGCTTTTGCCCCACAGCTCCCCACACCCTGCTGGGGGCCGGGAGCAGCCAGCAGCAAAGCTGCCCAGTTCACTCACTCACTTGGAAAAGAACAAATTGTGGCCTAATGCTTTTATTTTAGCAACTTACCTTGACATCAAGGAGTTTCCAGGTGGGAACCAGGGATCTAACCATTCCTCAAAGATGCCCCACAGTGTCCTCCAGCTGCAGCCAGGCTGACCCTTCCCCAGCCCAGCCCCAGACATGGACCAGCACCAGCCAAGATTCCCCAGCTCACCCCAAATCCACATCCCCGTGCAGCACACAGGGCTGCCTGGGGGGGCAGGAGCAGCAGGCAGGACCTGCTTGTCCCCTGCCACCCCCCCAGGGCACAGGAGGCACCCACAGCTGCTTGGAGCTTCCACAGACAGCAATGGAAAATGGGAATCCCTGGGAAGGACAGCCCCTAGTGCTACCTTTTAATGTTTGTATCAGTCTTGAACTATTAATTCATCTTCTGTAGAACAACTGTTCTTTCCCTGCAGGAAAAGCAGGTTCCCTTTTCCAACTGGAACAGGTTGCCTAGAGAAATGGTGGGGGCCCCATCCCTGGAGACATTCCAGCTCAGGCTTGATGGGGCTCTGAGTAACCTGGTTTAGTGTGAGATGTCCCACCAGTGGGACAAAACCAAGGCTATTCAGGATTCCCAAACTAGAAGAATATGCAGCTGGAAGGGATCAGCCCATAGCTAGACATGATGTTCTCAAGAAGTCTTTTCCAACCTTCATGATTCCACGACTTGCAGCTTCAGGAATCACCCAGACCTGAATCAGTAAGTGACCTCATGCTCAGCAGCACCAGAGCTGCTCCTACACTCCAGAGCAGGAGAGCACGACAACACTTTGCCTTTTTAGAAGAAACAAGACCAACTCCAGGCCTCTGGCACACCTGTCAGTGGGTTTTTTGCCTCTTCAGACCGAACATACAAGAACCTGAAGTGGCTGGAAAGCTCACAAGACAAAGTGGAAGGGCTGCACGGCTCCAACCCTTGGAGGAAGGGGGAGGCTGGGGCTGTGCAGCCCATCCCTGCTGGGCTCCAGCACCCACCCACCCTTCCCTCGGGCTCTCCCGTTCTGGGACCACACGCGGCTTCCCCAGCCCCCCGCACGACCAGC
>NW_009953994.1:510926-511654 GCF_000747805.2 Chaetura pelagica
CCCTGCTGGCGGCCACTGGCCCCTGCGCGGACTGCGCATGCGCCGAGCCCAGAGTTGGTTACAGGGCGAGTTTTAAAGCGTAAAACTTGGTCTTAAAAACGAAAAATCAGTCGGTACTCCGAGGATTCACTGATTGATTTGTTTGCCTCCTCATTCTGATCAACGCAGAGACGCGGGGCGGGGGATCAGGCGAGGGAGCTGCTGCTGCCCCATCCGCACCCGCCGTGCCTGGGGGGCAGCCCGGGCTGTGCTGTGTTCTGGCTCCCCAGGAATGTTTGGGTTGGAAAAGACCTTTCAGATCACCAAGCCCAACTGTTCCCCCAGCCCTGCCCAGGCCACCCCTGCCCCATGTCCCTCAGCACCACATCTACAGGCTTTGAAACCCCTCCAGGGATGGGGACTCCCCCCTGCCCTGGGCAGCCTGGGCCAGGGCCTGACAGCCCTTTGGGGAAGAAATTGTTCCCAGGATCCAATCTCAACCTCCCCTGGTGCAACTTGAGGTCATTTAGTGTTGTCCTACACTTGTTACTGGGGAACAGAGACCACTCGCCTTGCACCTTTGAGCCAGGAATTCTGTGACATTCCATGGTATTGGCCCAATTTCTACGACACCCAAGCTTAAAGTGACTCTTCTCGGGTGCTGAAATGGAGAACAGAGATTCCCAGCCTGTCCCAGCTCTACAAAACCCAAACTCCCACCCACCCAGCCCTGCCAGGCTGCGGGCAGG
>NW_009953994.1:511695-512046 GCF_000747805.2 Chaetura pelagica
CTGCTGCCTCAACGCTGGGCACAGCTTTTAGGGGAGCACCTCTGCAAATGAGCACGTAGAAGGATTTATTGTAAACTTTTAACCCCTCTGTTACACCACACGGTTGTAGAAACTGCCCAAAAGCTTTGCCTTGCAGTGCTGGGCACGCAGCACAGAGCCACCCACCCTGCTCAGCAGCCACATCTCACCAGCAGCAAGGCAACCTGCCCTGCTCGGGGGTCCTCACCCTGCCCTGGGCTCCTCGCTGCTCCTCGTGTCCCCCCCTGCTCGCTGGGCCCAGGGGCCATCAGGGACCGGCACCGCAGGGGTGCTGCGCTGCATCCCCTCAGCTCCTCGTGTCCCCTCAGCTCC
>NW_009953995.1:0-2769 GCF_000747805.2 Chaetura pelagica
ACTGGGGACAGGGCCCTTGGGACACTGGGGGCACTGGGGATGGGGACACTGGGACACTGGAGACATGTGGACATGGGGACCCTGGGATGGGGAACTTGGGGATACTGGGAATGGGGACACTGGGGACACTGGGAATACTAGGGACATAGGGACCTTGGGGACCTTGGGGACACTGGGGACACTGGGACATGGGGACCCTCGGGACCCTGGGGACACTGGGGACACTGGAGATGGGGACACTGGAGATGGGGACACTGGGACACTGGGGACATGGGGAACTTGGGGACACTGGGGATGGGGAGCTTGGGGATACTGGGAATGGGGACATAGGGACACTGGGGGACACTGGAGCTATGGGGACGTGTGGACATTGGGGATGGGGAACTTGGGGACACTGGGGACACAGGGACATGGGGACACTGGGGACACTGGAGATGGGGAATATGGGGACACTGGGGACACTGGGACATGGGGACTCTGGAGATGGGGACACTGGGAACACTGGGACTTGGGGACACTGGGACATGGGGACATAGGGACCCTGGGGACCTTGGGGACCCTGGGGACACTGGGGATGGGGAACTGGGGACACTGGGGACATGGGGACTTGGGGACTTGGGGACCCTGGAGATGGGGACACTGGGACACTGGGGACATGGGGACACTGGGGACACTGGGGACACTGGGACATGGGGACTCTGGAGATGGGGACACTGGGGACACTGGGACATGGGGACATAGGGACACTAGGGACCCTAGGGACTTTGGGGACACTGGAGATGGGGACACTGGGACACTGGGGACATGGGGACTTGGGGACACTGGGGACATGGGGACATGGGGACACTGGGACTTGGGGACCCTGGAGATGGGGACACTGGGACACTGGGGACATGGGGACACTGGGAATGGGGACATAGGGACCCTGGGGACCTTGGGGACACTGGGGATGGGGAACCTAGGGACACTGGGACATGGGGACCCTGGAGATGGGGACACTGGGACCCTGGGGACCCTGAGGACACTGGGGACACTGGGGACATGGGGACACTGGGGACCCTGGGGGCACTGGGGACATGGGGACACTGGGACGTGGGGACCCTGGAGATGGGGACACTGGGGGATACTGGGAATGGGGACATAGGGACACTGGGGGACACTGGGGCTATGGGGACGTGTGGACATTGGGGATGGGGAACTTGGGGACACTGGGGACACAGGGACATGGGGACACTGGGGACACTGGAGAAACTGGGAATGGGGACCCTGGGGAACCTGGGGACACTGGGGACACTGGGGACACTGGGCCACCCACCCACGCCGTGCGCCCCGGCCTTGCAGGCGAAGTGCAGCAGCGTCATGTCCGTCAGCCCGTCCCGGTCGTCCACGTGGCCCCCCCGGCGCAGGATCTGCCCACACACACCAGTACAGACCAGTAGGAACCAGTACGGACCGGTAGGAACCAGTACAGACCGGTAGGAACCAGTATGGACCGGTAGGAACCAGGAGAAACCAGTGGGAACCCATAGGAACCAGTACAGACCAGTATGAACCAAGAGTAACCAGTACAGACAGACCAGTATAGACCAGTAGGAACTATTAGGAACCAGTACGGACCAGTAGGAACCAGTACGGACCGGTAGGAACCAGGAGAAACCAGTGGGAACCCATAGGAACCAGTACAGACCAGTATGAACCAAGAGGAACCAGTACAGACAGACCAGTATAGACCAGTAGGAACTAGTAGGAACCAGTACAGACCAGTAGGAACCAAGAGAAACCAGTACAGACAGACCGGTATGGACCAGGACAAACCAGTACAGACCAGCATGAACCAGTAGAAACCAGTGGGAACCCATATGAACCAGTACAGACCACTATAAACCAGGGCAAACCAGTATGAACCAGTATGGACTGGTATGAACCAGTACGTACCCGTACAGACCAGTATGAACCAGTACAGACCGATATAAATCAGGGTGAACCAGTATGAACCACTCCAAAGCAGCACAAACCACAATAAACCAGTACAGACCACTACGAACCAGCATAAACCAATATACAGACCAGTATGAACCACTACACACCAGTACAGACCAGTATGAACCAGTACAGACCAGTATACACCACTACAAAGCAGTATAAACCAGTGCAGACCAGTATGGACGAGTATAAACCAGTATGAACCAATGCAGACAAGTATGAACCAGTATGAACCAGTATGGACCAGTATAAACCAGTACAGACCAGTATAACCTAGAAAGGAACAGTATGGGCCAGCACAGACCAGCACTCAGCCCTCCCCCCAGTAACCCCTGGAGCTCCCAGTGACCCTCCCAGTGCTCCCAGTCACCTCCCAGTTATCTCCCAGTGACCCTCCAGTGCTCCCAATCACTTCCCAGTCACCTCCCAGTGACCGCCTAGTGCTCCCAGTGACCTCCTAGTAACTCCCCAGTGCTCCCAGTCACTTCCCAGTGACCTCCCAGTGACACCCCAGTGCTCCCAGTCACCTCCCAGTCACCTCCCAGTGCTCCCAGTCACCTCCCAGTCATCTCCCAGTGCTCCCAGTCACCTCCCAGTTATCTCCCAGTGACTCCCCAGTGCTCCCAGTCACCTCCCAGTGATCCCCCAGTGCTCCCAGTCACCTCCCACTGACACCCCAGTGCTCCCAGTGACCCCCTAGTGACTCCCCAGTGCTCCCAATCACCTCCCAGTGACCGCCCAGTGCTCCCAGTTATCTCCTAGTAACTCCCCAGTGCTCCCAGTCAC
>NW_009953996.1:0-495 GCF_000747805.2 Chaetura pelagica
CAGGATGACGTCACAATGGGTGACGTCGCAATGGGTGACGTCATAATGGGTGACGTCATTATTGGTGACATCACAATGGGTGATGTCACAATCGATGATGTCATAATGAATGACTTCATAATGGGTGACGTCGCAATGGGTGACGTCACAGTGGGTGATGTCACAACGGATGATGTCATAATTGATGACGTTACAATGGGTAATGTCACAATGGGTGACGTCCTTATGGGTGACGTCAGAATGGATGATGTCATTATGGGTGATGTCACAATGGGTGACGTCCTTATGGGTGACGTCAGAATGGATGATGTCATTATGGGTGATGTCACAATGGGTGACGTCACAATGGGTGACGTCGCAATGGGTGACGTCACAGTGGGTGATGTCACAACGGATGATGTCATAATTGATGACGTTACAATGGGTAATGTCACAATGGGTGACGTCCTTATGGGTGACGTCAGAATGGATGATGTCATTATGAGTGATGTCACA
>NW_009953997.1:0-2396 GCF_000747805.2 Chaetura pelagica
AGGATCAATAAGACCCAGTACCGACCAGTACAGACCAGTTACAGACCAACATAAACCAGTAAAGGTCAGTAAGAACAATGTAAACCAGTATAAACCAGTAAGGATCAATATGACCCAGTACAGACCAGTACAGACCAATATAAACCAGTAAAGGTCAATAAGAGCAATGTGAACCAGTATAAACCAGTATAAACCAATAAGGATCAGTAAGACCCAGTACAGACCAGTACGGACCAGTAGGGACCGGTATAAGCCAGTAAAGGTCAATGTGAACCAGTATAAACCAGTATAAACCAATAAGGATCAGTAAGACCCAGTACGGACCAGTATAAACCAGTAAGGGTCAGTAAGGCCAATGTGAACCAGTATAAACCAGTAGGGACCAGTACAGACCAGGAAACAAGGGCGGGATGAGATGAACCAGTATAAACCAGTAAGGATCAATAAGACCCAGTACAGACCAGTACAGACCAGTAGGAACCAGTAGGAAGCAGTGTCAAGGGCAGGATGGGATGAACCAGTATAAACCAGTGGGGACCAGTACAGACCAGGAAACAAGGGCGGGATGAGATGAACCAGTATAAACCAGTGGGGACCAGTACAGACCAGGAAACAAGGGCGGGATGAGATGAACCAGTATAAACCAGTGGGGACCAGTACAGACCAGGAAACAAGGGCGGGATGAGATGAACCAGTATAAACCAGTGGGGACCAGTACAGACCAGGAAACAAGGGCGGGATGAGATGAACCAGTATAAACCAGTGGGGACCAGTACAGACCAGTAGGGAGCAGTAGGGACCAGTATAAGCCAGTAAAGGTCAGTAAGAGCAGTGTGAACCAGTATAAACCAGTGGGGACCAGTACAGACCAGTAAACAAGGGTGGGATGGGATGAACCAGTATAAACCAGTAAGGATCAATAAGACCCAGTACAGACCAGTACAGACCAACATAAACCAGTAAAGGTCATTAAGAACAATGTAAACCAGTATAAACCAGTATAAACCAATAAGGATCAGTAAGACCCAGTACAGACCAGTACGGACCAGTAGGGACCAGTATAAGCCAGTAAAGGTCAGTAAGAGCAGTGTGAACCAGTATAAACCAGTAGAGACCAGTACAGACCAGTAAACAAGGGCGGGATGGGATGAACCAGTATAAACCAGTAAGGATCGATATCACCCAGTACAGACCAGTATGGAGCAGTAGGGACCAGTATAAACCAGTAGGGACCAGTAGGAAGCAGTGTGAAGGGCAGGATGGCACGAACCAGTATAAACCAGTAAGGATCGATATCACCCAGTACAGACCAGTATGGAGCAGTAGGGACCAGTATAAACCAGTAGGGACCAGTAGGAAGCAGTGTGAAGGGCAGGATGGGACAAACCAGTATAAACCAGCAAGGATCAATAAGACCCAGTACCGACCAGTACGGACCAGTACAGACCAATATAAACCAGTAAGGGTCAGTAAGGCCAATGTGAACCAGTACAAACCAGTATGGGCCAGTAGGGACCAGCATAAAGGGCAGGAGGGGATGAACCAGTATAAACCAGTAAGGACCAGTAAGACCCAGAATGGACCATTAGGGACCAGTATAAACCAGTAAGGGTCAGTAAAACCAATGTGAACCAGTACAAACCAGTACGGACCAGTAGGAACCAGCGTCAAGGGCAGGATGGGATGAACCAGTATAAACCAGTAAGGACCAGTAAGACCCAGTACAAATCAGTATGGACCAGTAGGGACCAGTATAAACCAGTAACGCTTGGCAAGACCGATGTGAACCAGTATAAACCAGTAAGGGTCAATAAGACCCAGTATGGACCAGTACAGCCCCCCTAGTGCAGGTTCTCGCAGACCAGTATAATCCAGGACAAACTCCAGTCCCACCCAGTATAAACCAGTACAGCACAGGAGAACTCAGCATCGTCCAGTAGAGACCAGCATGACCCAGTCAAAACCAGTACACACCAGTAGAGACCAGTATAGACCCCAGCACAGGCTTTTTCAACCCAGTATAACCCAGTACAACATCTTGTCTGAACCAATATGGACCAGTATGAACCAGTACAGCCTCCAGTTCAAACTTCTCCAGCCCAGTATAACCCAGTAGAGCCCCAGTCCAACCCAGTATGACCCAACACATCCCAGCATAGACCTGTATAAACCAGCACAGCCCCCAGTCCATCCCAGTATGACTCAATACACCCCAGTACAGACCAGTACAACCCTATACAAGCCCCAATCCAAACCAGTATGACCCAATACACCCCAGTATAGACCAGTATGACCCAGTAGAGTCCCAGACCAGCCCAGTATGACCCAACACATCCCAGTATAGACCAGTATAACCCTACACAAACCCCAGTCCAGCCCAGTCCAGCCCAGTATAG
>NW_009953998.1:0-1075 GCF_000747805.2 Chaetura pelagica
TTGCTGTCGGACCTGAGTCAAACTGTGACAGATGTCATAATTTGTGACGTCATAATGGGTAACATCATATTTGCTGACGTCACAGTAGGTGACGTCATAGTGAATGGGGTCATAGTTGGTGACGTCATAATAGGTGACGTCATAACTGATGAAGTCATAGTTGGTGATGTCATAATGATTGCTGTCATAATGGGTGACATCATAGTTGGTGATGTCATAACTGGTGGTGTGATAACCTGTGACGTCGTAACGGATGACGTCGTAATAGGTGATGTCATAGTTGGTAATGTCATAATCGGTGACATCATAGTTGGTGACATCATAATTAATGACATCACAATGGGTGGCATAATATTTGGTCACATAATGTGTGACATCATAGTTGGTGACGTCATAATGTGTGACGCCATCGTTGACGGCGTCATAATTGGCAACGTCATAATGGGTGACGTCATAGTTGGTGACGTCATAATGGGTGATGTAATAATGGGTGACATCATAATGGATGATGTCGCAATGGATGACGTCATAATGGATGACGTCATAGTGAACAACGTCATCGAGGATGACTTCATAATGGATGATGTCATAGTTGGTGACATCACAATGGGTGACACAATAATGGATGAGGTCATACTGGGGGACGTCACAATTGGTGATGTCATAATCGGTGACATCATAATGGATGACATCATAGTTATTGACGTCATAACTGGTCACATCACAGTTGATTACATCATAATGGGTGACGTCATAGCTGGTGATGTAATAGTTGGTGACGTCATCATGGGTGATTTTATAATGGGTGACATCATAATGGACGACGCCGTAGTGGATGACTTCATAACGGGTGACATTACAGTTGATGACGTCATACTGGATGATACCATAATGAATAATGTAATAATGGATATCATGATAATGAGTGACGTCATAATGAGTGAAGTCATAGTTCGTGATGTCATAGCTGGTGAGGTCAGAATGGATGAGTTCATAATGAGTGACATCATAGTTGATCACGTCATACAGGATGACGTCATAATAGATTATCATAGAATCATAGAATCTTAGGGGC
>NW_009953999.1:0-754 GCF_000747805.2 Chaetura pelagica
CGAGGACACATGTGAGGTCACACGAGGACACCTGAGGGCGCCTGAGGACACACGTGAGGACACGTGACGTCACACGAGGACACGTGAGGACACGTGAGGACACGTGAGGACACGTGACGTCACATGAGGACATGTGAGGTCACACAAGGACACCTGAGGACACGAGAGCACACACATGAGGAGACTCAAGGACACATGAGGACACGTGAGGTCACACGAGGACATGTGAGGACATACGAGGACACACATGAGGTCATACGAGGGGACACATGAGGTCACACGAGGACACCTGAGGACACCTGAGGACACACGTGAGGAGACTCAAGGACACGTGAGGACACGTGAGGTCACAGGAGGACATGTGAGGACATACGAGGACACACGTGGGGTCACACGAGGACACCTGAGGACACGCAAGGACACACGTGAGGAGACTCAAGGACACATGTGACGTCACATGAGGTCACACGAGGACACCTGAGGACACTCAAGGACACATGTGACAACATGTGAGGACATATGAGGTCACACGAGGACACGTGAGGTCACCTGAGGACATGTGAGGAGAGACGTGAGGTCACATGAGGACACATGAGGACACGTGAGGTCACACGAGGTCACACGAGGACACATGAGGACACGCAAGGACACGCGAGGACACACGTGAGGACAGGTGAGGTCATCTGAGGCCACATGAGGACACGCGAGGACGCAGCAGGACACGTGAGGTCACACGAGGACACACGTGTGGAGA
>NW_009954000.1:0-6905 GCF_000747805.2 Chaetura pelagica
AACATCTCCAAAAACATTTCAATCTAAATGAATTATTTTAGCTACCATCATGAGAGCAAAGGTAGGAATTTAACAGCATTCTTAATGATTAAACATAAAATGTGTTTTACCTATTCCCCAGATGGATGGGGATGAATTAGATCACAGATTCTTGTAACTAAGACATAATACAAAGTTCCTCCCTATTAATTCTCTATTAAAGAAACCACAGACTTCCAAAAGCAAGTTGGACAAAGGCTATCTGTTTTGATCTTTAAGGGGCAGTATTTTGAAACTAGCTCAGGAAAATACTTCTCTAGGAGGACATCTTCAGCTTTCAAAGCAGTAGAGCAAAGAACTTAGACTGAAGAAGGGGATCAGTTTTTAAAGAGACATAATACTGTGCATTCAGTGTCCACAAACAACTTACAAATCCACTTCTAACTAATCAAGTTGAGGTTATGCCCAGAGCATAAGTCCTATGAGGAGCAGCTGAGGAAGCTGGGGTTGTTTAGTTTGGAGAAGGGGAGACCTCATTGCTCTTTACAACTACCTGAAAGGAGGTTGGAGTGATGAGGGGGACAGCCTCTTCTCCCTGGTGACGTGTGATAGGACCAGAGGGAATGGATGCAAGCTGCACCAGGGGAGGTTTAGGTTAGATATTAGGAAGCATTTTTTTCACCTAAAGGGTTGTCAGGCATTGGAATAGATTGCCCAGGGTAGTGGTGGAGTCACCATCTCTAGATGCATTTAAACAGCATGTGGACCTGGTGCTTAGGGACATGGTCTAGTGGCGAGCCTGTGCTGTTAGGTCCAGAGCTGGACTAGATGATCTTAGAGGTCTCTTCCAGCCAGGGACATTCTGTGATTCTGTAACTTTCTCATCTGCATCTATGAATTAAACAATTCTTGAAAGACTAAATCAACAATAATACTGTCTATTTGCAAAGTCTTTGAACACACCCTCTCAGTCACTGAAACCACTGTCCAACTGCCAGTCATTGCTCCGAAGATTTAATACAAGTGTAATTCATGTAGATGATCCATATATGCAACCTCTGTGATCCAGGCGTACAAACCAGGAAGTGACTAAATCTCATTAGACTTCACTCAGGAATTAAGCAATAAAGTTTATTGTGTTTGATCAATTCAAGAGAAAAGGATTTGCTTCAAGAGAATTACAAATTCACAGCAGAATTCAATAACTTACCTCTTTTATATAAATCTTCTATCTTCTAATCAGGCTTCTTTATATATATTTAAAATATTGATGAGCACATAATGAAAAATTTAGAGAAAAATTGTGCTGTATTTGAGAGGTTTGTACAGGCCAGAGAGTAACTAGTTGTGCTTTTCCTTTCATACTGCACTTACCCAATATACTGTAATGGATGACTCTGGTGTATAACAATCCGACAAGTTGGACAGGTGTTGTTTTCCTCCAAATACTTCACCAAGCAGCTTCTACAGACTAATAACAAGAACATTAAAAAGAAATAAAACAAGACAGACACATAGTTTGAAGAAACTTGTGAGGTCGTCGGGGGTATGAATGGGTTTCTGACACCCTTGGGCTGTGTCTGTGGAGGGATCAGCTCGCACGCAAGAGAGGTGGGCAGTGCTGGCAATCCCCATGGCCAGTTCAAATCCCAGAAGCCACATAAAAACAGCCCCTAGGGAGCACTAACGACCAAGAGTGTGGCATCTGTTGGGAGTGGTGTCCTCAGTTCACACGGAGAGCAGTGCACACTTGTCACTTGTTGGGCTGCTTCCTGCTCCACTCACCTGCAGGCTTAGGCTTAGGCTGCAGCCCTGATGGTCCCAACCAAATGATAGCTGTGCAAGCCTACCTAGAAATTTAAGATCTCTGGGGAATTAGAAGGATGACATTTTTCAAAAGAAAAGTGTGCTTCCCCAGGCTGAGTGAAAGCCCGGCCTTAAGGCTGTGCAAGGGAAAAGTAAGCCTGAATTCAACCTCAAGCTGACTGACACAAATAACTCACAAGAGTTATGCAGGGGCTCAGGGCAGAAGGAAGAACCTTCCCCTAAAGTGCCCCTGCATAACAGAGACGGTGCTCTGGGGTTGGAGAACAAAGAGTAGATGAGTAACAAACAAGATCCAGGAAAAGCCAACCATGCAAAAACTTGATCCAACCATCCACCCACATTAGAACCAGTGCTACCAGAAAAGCATGTAAAGTATTAGTAAATGGAGACTCCTTACTGTGAGGCACCAAAGCACCCATTTGCCCTCCAGACAATTTCCCTAGAGAAGTTTGCTGCCTACCAGGAGCTCACATTTGCAATGTCACCAAGAGGCTGCCGAGCTTGGTAAACCCTACGCATTATCATCTGCTCCTGCTATTCCACATAGGGTCCAATGATACTGCAACGAGGCAACTTAGAACCATCAAAAGAGGCTATATGTAACTCAGAGCAATGATAAAAGGGTCTGGAGTAGCTGTGGTGTTCTCCTCTGTTTTCTCAGGCAAAGTAAGGGGTTCGGGAAGGAGGAGACAAATTGAACAAGTGAATGCCTGGCTGCATGGCTAGTGCCATATGCAAGGTTTTGGCTTTATGGAACTACCTTTGAGAAGCTGAGTTGGTTGGTAGCTCATGGGATTCACCTGACCAAGAGGGGCAAGACAGTCTTCACCGACAAGCTGGCCAGACTCATAGGGAGGGCTTTAAACTATACTTAGCAGGGGAGAGAATGGAGTTCTGAGCACCAAACGAGAGCCAGGGGCTGCTGGTGTGTTAGAAACCAACAGGGAAACACCTATGAAAAGCCTCAAAGGATTAGGATGTTCTTCTAAAAGGTGACAGGGTTGATAGCCCAGCTGAAGTGCCTCTATAATAATGCATGCAGCATGGGTATTGAGCAAGAGTTGGAAGCCACTGTGCAGCTAAAAAGCTATCAGTGAAATGTGGTGGGACGAATCACATGACTGGAATGCTGCAATCAATGGCTATAAACTGTTCAGAAGGGACAGGCAAGGAAGGAGGGTCAGTTTTTCTTCTATCGCAAACAATTTGAAACTCAACTACTCCATGGTCACTGTGACCAAGACAGCCACTGTGGGAATACAACAGAATATCGGTGAGGATAATTGTAAACACACTCAAGTGACTAAGTGACCTGCAGCTGGGGTATTGAAAAAAACATATATCATACTACTAATCATTGTTTAGTCTTGTGTGCTTGCAAGTAGAACATCTGCATTTAGATAACATAGGCCTGTGACAGCCTCACAGGCACCCTATTGAACATGCTTGAGATTCCTGCCCTGCTGTGAGAAAGATCAAAGCACAGTGGAAAACTACCTGCAAAAAATCCCTCATATACAGGCAAAAGCAACCTTTTCCAAGCATTGAGAATTGCAGGCTGCAAAGATTGTCCCCCCACATTTTTTTGACACTACTGAAAATCAAAGTTATGTAGACAGTCAGAATTTTACTGGGTGGACAGTGTGATGCTTGAAGAGAAAAAAGTCATTCTCGGCATGGTACACACCTAATCAGGAGAGGAATTTTTACTTGCAGAAGGAATTGGGTCTTGCTGAGATGGAGTTAACTTTCCCCATAGCAGCCCTCATAGTGCTGTGTTTTGTATTTGTAGTTAGAACAGTGTTGATAACCCACCAATGTTAAGGCTGTCTCTCCAACCCCCATCCCAACACCAAAGGCCGGTAGGCTGGGGGTGGGAAAGAGAGTTGTGCGATTCATCTGACCAAGTGGGGCAAGAGGGTCTTCACCAACAAGCTGGCCAGACTTATAGGGAGGGCTTTAAACTACACTTAGCAGGGGGAAAGAATGGAGTTCTGAGCACCAGATGAGAGCCAGGGGCTGCTGATGTGTTAGAAACCAACAGGGAAACACCTATGAAAAGCCTCAAAGGATTAGGACATGTTCTTCTAAAAGGTGACAGGGTTGATAGCCCAGCTGAAGAGCCTCTATAACAATGCATGTAGCATAGGTAACGAGCAGGAGTTGGAAGCCACTGTGGAGCTAAAAAGCTATAACTGAAATGTGGTGGGATGAATCGCACAACTGGAGTGCTGCAATCGATGGCTATAAACTGTTCAGAAGGGACAGACAAGGAAGGAGGGTCAGAGGGGGTTGACCTGGAGTACTGTGTTCTGGGCTCCCCAGTTCAAGAGGGACAGGGATATGCTGGAAAGAGTCCAACGGAGAGCTACAAGGTTGATTAAGGGACTGGAACATCTGTCATATGAGGAAAGGGTAAGAGATCTGGGGCTGTTTAGTCTAGAGAAGAAAAGACTAAGAGGGAACCTTATTAATGTCTACAAATATCTGAAGGGTGGATGTCAAGAATGGGCCAGTCTCTTTTCAGTGGTGCCCTGTGATAGGACGAGGGGAAACGGCACCAAGCTACAACACAGGAAGTTCCACCTCAACATGAGGAAAAACTTCTTCACTGTGAGGGTGACGGAGCCCCGAGACAGGCTGCCCAGAGAGGTTGTGGAGTCTCCTTCTCTGGAGACTTTCAAGACCTGTCTGGATACGTTCCTGTGTGATCTGCCCTAGGTGTTCCTGCTGCAGCAGGGGGGTTGGACTTGATGATCTTCAGAGGTGCCTTCCAACCCCTTTGATTCTATGATTCTATGACCTCTATGTAAAAGAATGGATTGACTGCACAGAGCTGTCTTTGAAAAACGGCAATGAACAGGTTGAGAGCTTATGGGTAAAACTTAGGGGCCAAGCCAACGAAGGAAACCTCGTGGTTAGCATTTA
Source organism: Chaetura pelagica (assembly GCF_000747805.2). Taxonomy (NCBI): domain Eukaryota; kingdom Metazoa; phylum Chordata; class Aves; order Apodiformes; family Apodidae; genus Chaetura; species Chaetura pelagica. The sequence continues at coordinate 4,735 of NW_009954000.1, forward strand.
CTACAGACCGCCCAACCAAGGGGAGCCTGTGGAAGAAGCGTTCTTACTTCAACCATGGGAAGCATCACAATTGCAGGCCCTGATCCTGCTGGGGGACATCAATCACCCTGACATCTGCTGGAAAAGCAGCACGGCAAGCTGTAAGCGGTCCAGGAGACTCTTGGTGTGTCAAGGACAGCCCACATGAGTAGACAGCCTGACCATTAGAGGAGGGTTACTGGACCTCTTGCTCACCAAGACAGATGAACTAATTAGAGAGGTCGAGATTGGTGGCAGCCTGGGCTGCAGTGATCGTGCAATAACTATTGATTCCCATGTGTAAGAAATCAGGCAAGGAAGGCAGGATGGCAGCATGGGTGAATAAGGACCTCCTGGTCAAACTAAAGTATAAGAAGGAAATCCATAGGCAGGCAGTGGAATCAGGGACAGGTATCCTGGGAAGAACATAGGGATGCTGCCTGGGTGCATAGGGATGGGACAGATAAGGCAAAGATGGAGCTGAATTTGGCAAGGGATGCAGAGAGTAATAAAAAGGGCTTCTACAGGTACATTGGGCAGGAAAGAAAGTTTAAAGAACTTCCTGATAAGTAAGACAGGAGAACTGGTGGCAACTGATGTGGAGAAGGCTGAGGTGCTCAACAATTTTTTTCAGGAAAGAATAGACTGTTTCAGTTGCAAGAGACCTATGATGATCATCTAGTCCAACTACCTGTCCAATTCAGGGCCAACCAAATGTTAAAGCATGTTATTAAGGGCATTGTCTAAAAGCCTAACACTGTCTAAACACTGACAGGCATGGGGCATTGACCACCTCTCCAGGAAGCCTGTTCTAGTGTTTGACCACCCTCTCAGTAAAGAAATGCTTCCTAATGTCCAGTCTGAACCTCCCCTGACGCAGCTTTGAGCCATTCCCACATGTCCTGTCACAGGATACCAGGGAGAAGAGATCAGCACCTCCCTTTCAATTTCCCGTCCTCAGGAAGCTATAGAGAGCAATGAGGTCACCCCTCAGTCTCATTTTCTCCGAACTAGACAAACTCAAAGCCCTTAGCTGCTCCTCATAGGACATGCCTTCCAGCCCTTTCACCAGCTTTGTTGCCCTCCACTGGATTGCCCCCTCTTTGTTGTTCTCCTCTTCTAAAATTGTGCGGTCTTGAACTGCACACAATATCCAAGGTGGGATAATCACCTCTTTTGGCCAGTTAAGCAGGACTTTCCCTTTGTGAACCCATGTTGACTGTGCCTGATGATTCCATTGTCCTTTAAATGCCTTTCCATATGATCTTCTCCATAATTTTTCCAGGAACTGAGGTTAGACTAACAGGTCTGTAGTATCCTGGGTCTTCCCTCACATGCTTCTTGTAAAGTGGAATATCATTGGCTCACTCCAGTCAGCAGGGACCTCCCCAGACTCCCAAGACCTTTGGTAGATGATTGAGAGGGGTCCTGCTGTAACATCCTCTAGCTCCTTCAGTACTCTGGGATGAATCCCATCAGGCCCCATGGACTTGTGAACATCCAGCTGATACAGCTGGTCCCTTACAATTTCAGTGTCCACAAATGGAAAATCACTGTTCCCACACTTGTGGTCCTCTGACTGAAGGGGACTGGTTAAAGACTGAGGCAAAAATCTCACTGATTGTCTCTGTTTTTTCTTCATTTCTGTTAGTCAGATGAGCATCTTCAACAAGTATCAGTCCAATGCTTTCTTCAGACCTCAGAGTTCCAAGCTCTTGTCTATCCCCAATCTGCTTCTGGGAGAAGCAGAGTAGGACAAAGAGAAAACTCCAACACTATCCAAAAGCGCTGCTCCACATGTTTTTATATGTTTATCAGCACTGGTTTAGTCACAAATCCAAAATACTGCACCTATGGGCTGCAATGTAGAAAACTAACTAAATCCCAGTCAGACCCAGTATACCTATGTAGTTTCAGAATTTGGTCGTCTAAAATAGCATCCCACATTCACCGACAGGCCTCACCAAACACTGAAAAATCTGCTTATAAAACAAAAAGAGGGAGAGCCTCATACCCCTGCTAAAAGGTTAGCTTAGGCAGTGGATGTGTTAAACTACTTATGTCTTACAGGAGAGGTGAGATTTACCTATGGTAATTCATAGTGCTGAGCAACAAAAGGTTTTGGTACAGCATAAGAATCCAAAAACAGGATT
>NW_009954000.1:7258-7871 GCF_000747805.2 Chaetura pelagica
CAGAGGAGAGCCACTGACACTGGATGGGGAAAACTCTAATCTTATGGCAAACATCCGAAAGGCTGCTGTAATTCAAATGATTTATGAACATAGATTAGTGCCAGGTGACAATGGTCCTATGAAACTTCGAGTGAGACCCGAAAGATTGAATGTTCTAATCAGGGGACTCCCTGTACAACTTCAAGGGGTATATCCAACTTAGAGAAAAAGAAAAGATATCCAACTTAAAGAAAAACTCCAAAGTGGAAACATACAAGGAATTATATGGTCTGATTTGGCCAAAGAACTGAAAAATTACAGCAAGGAGTGCGGTATAGATATTTCTGAAAAACCCCGCAAGCCTTCTGCAGTCAGACAAGTCACTCGACCTTCATATGATGATATGACTGCTAGGCCACACCGGAACCCTCCTCCTCCTAAGCAACATCCCTAATTACGGGGTGACTGGACAGTCGTGAATAGAGGCAAACAAAACAGAAAACCGAATAGCACACATAGAAACCAACGCCCCCCAAATCAACGTGATTCATCACAAAATGATAAGGGGCCGTACACTAAGCTTAAGGAAGAAGCCAGGTGTATAGTCATAGAATCATAGAATCATAGGGGTTGG
>NW_009954001.1:0-366 GCF_000747805.2 Chaetura pelagica
ATGAAGAAGATGATGAAGAAGAAGAAGATGATGAAGAAGAAGACGATGATGAAGAAGATGATGATGAAGAAGGAGAAGAAGATGATTAAGGAGAAGAAAAAGAAGATGATGAAGGAGAAGATGATGAAGAAGAAGGAGAAGAAGACAATGAAGGAGAAGGAGAAAAAGAAGAAGATGAAGGAGAAGATGAAGATGAAGGAGAAGAAGAAGAAGATGGAGAAGAAGATGAAGATGATGAAGGAGAAGAAGATGATGAAGGAGAAGAAGAGGATGAAGGAGAAGAAGGAGAAGATGAAGGAGAAGGAGGAGAAGATGGAGACAATGATGAAGATGAAGATGAAAAAGAAGAAAAAGAAGATGAAGAAG
>NW_009954002.1:0-7959 GCF_000747805.2 Chaetura pelagica
GGCTGGGGGAACGGTGGGACTGGGTGATCTTAGAGGTCTTTTCTAACCCAACCCATTCCATGATTCTAGTCCTGGTTCATAAGGGAGGATCTGGGATGGCAGCTAATCTATGGTTTCAGGTTCTACAGCTGCTTTAGCCCATTTATTTTTGGCCTGTTCAGCTTTGTTCAGTCACCACCATGTTCTCAGGCAGCCTCCCCTGGCCAGGTCCCTCCCAGTGCTCTGGGGAAGGCAAAACATGAAACCCAAGATCCCCCCATTGAGAAATGACAGAAACAAGCAGGAACAACCCCCAGAGCAACCACTGAGAAACAACAGGCTGAAGGTCTCTCAAGTTTATTAGTTGTCAATAACTTTGCTGGTTAAGAGAGGAAAACTATGAAGCTGGAGAGTGTCTCCCCACGCTCGTGTTCTCTGCCACTTCCACCACACACACTGAGAACCCCCCTGCTGGTCATCAGCAGAGTCTGATGATTGGTGTTTCATTTCATGCTGGTATTAGTAGGGCCTGTCTGTGAGTGGGGCTGTTGCACACTCAGCTCTATCCTGCACTCTGGTACCTCCTTCCCCTCTGGTGATGCTGCTGTTCCACTTTTTCCTTCCCCAAGGATCTGTTCTTACAGATCTCCTGGCAGGAGAGCAGCTCTGTGATGGCTCAGGCTCACCTCACCTCACTTAATGCTGCAGAAAACAAAGGTGGGGTTAAAAGGCCTTTGGTGACTCACCTGCAAGCCCATCAAAGGGCATGTGTCCTAGAACCCAGTCTGCCAGAAACATTAAAGTCTCTCTCAAAAAAACATTTTGTTCTCCTCCCACCCCCAGCAGAAACTGCCACACCAGCTCCTGCACAAGCTGCACCGCAGATGTGAAGGCAGGAGCCAGAGCTGGCAGGTCCCAGGGGAGCAGCCAAGCACAGCCTGGAGGGATGAGGACACAGCCTGGAGGGATGGGGACATAGCCTGGAGGGATGGGGACACAGCCAGGAACTCCTCCTGATGGCAGAGACAGCCTGAGGCAGCAAAACCCCTGGGACCTGGAGGTGTCTCTCTCCCCTCCAGGACACACAACCCCATGGGATGAGCTCCAGGGCATCACCAGAGGGAAATCTCAACCACGGAGACCAGGACTGAAGCCCAACAAGCCCCTCCTTCCTCCTCCCTGAGGAGCAGCCCCTCCCTCCACTGCTCCACCAGGACTTCCCACCCAGCCCCACACACAGACCCGAGCTCATGATGTTGATCCAACCAGAATGTGCAAAGAATCATCCTCGCCCTTCCCAAACAGGACCAGCAGGATTTAAACTTACCAAATATTAATGAACCATTACTTCTTATTCAATATGAACAGGCCAATCAGGTTGGAACTGGATCAAAAACCAGTAGAAGCTGCTTTTTTCCTTTTTCTTCCCCTCCCCCCCAGCCAGTGGCAGCTCAAACCCTGCTCTGCTGTCCCTTCAGCAGAATCCAACACCTCCAAACTCTTTGATTGTGCTGAAACTACAGGTGGGAAGTGGCAGCAGCCACCCTGAACATGCAGGATTGACACACACACATTGAACAAGGCCACGGAACAACCACTCACATCCCCCAGAAATTAGGATCAGTTTCCCTAAAATCATGTAAAAAAAAAATAAATCAAATAGCAACAGATTAAAACCACAGGTTAGGTGTCCAAATCACCCTCAGCTAATTACAAACGACGAACTCAACTCCTAACTTGCCCATCAGGCAGATTGAGGGATGAGAAGAAGCATTTCCCAGGAACATACAAAAACAAAAGTATGTACAGATCTATTGCAAACACGGTAAATCAGGTGTGAAGTAGTTCTGGGTCACTCTTGTCTCATCTTCTGGAAAGAAACGTGGGTGATTGGAGAAATGTACTTGTCTATTCTACTCTTCCAGCTTCCCACAGTACAACTGCAACCAGCACCCATCCCACCAGAGGGCTCTGCTGCAGAGTCTGGTAGTTTCTCCTCCTTGGAAGTTTGGCAAAGATGAAAATAATTTAAAGAATAAACTGGCTTTTTTTGGTTCAGCCAGTAAGTCTTTCATTTAAAAAACAAAACAAAACAAAAAAACAACAAAGGGAATTAAGAACTTGCCAGGATGGGTTCACACACCTGGCTGCTCTTGAGTGAACTGTCACAGGCAAACAGGGTTGCCCAAGGTCACATCTTGTTGGTTTGGAGCAGAAGCAGCAGCAGAGCTCGTGTTGCCATCAGGTCTGAAGAGGAGAAGAGCAGCTGCTCCTGCTTCTGCCTTGGACTGGGAAAGCAGCTTGAACCAGAGGAGGCAGCAGCTGCTCCTCCTCCCCAGCTCCCACCGTCAGAACCCAAATCCAGAGGGTCCAACAGGAGGTTGCTCTTCCCAAACTGCCCCTACCAGTGTCTGGAATCCACCAGCTCGGGGCGCAGGCTCAGCTTCTTCAGGGTTTCATAACCCACCACGATGACGATGGTGGAAGGGGTGGCCGAGATGATGCGTGCAGAGAGACCCTTGGTCAGGCCCCAGGGACCTTCCTCTGCCATCAGCTGCTTGAAGGTGAGGATGATGGAGCTCTTGCCTTCCACCTGCAAAGCCAGAACAAATATTCATGGAGCTGCTCTAGGCTCCTGCTCCAACTGAAGGTTCTAGAGACTACGGATCAGCCAGTCCAAGGCTGACGGGCTCCAGGGAGACCTTAGAGCAGCTTCCAGGGCCTGAAGGGGCTCCAGGAAAGCTGGGGAGGGACTTGGGACAAGGGCAGGGAGGGATGGGATGAGGGGGAGGGATGAAAAGTGGGAGAGGGAGCTGGAGGTTGGAGCTGAGGAGGGAATTGTGGAGTGTGAGGGTGGGGAGAGCCTGGGCCAGGTTGCCCAGGGAAGCTGTGGCTGCCCCATCCCTGGGGGTGTTGAAGGGCAGGTTGGATGGGGCTTGGAGCAGCCTGGGCTGCTGGGAGGTGTCCCTGCCCATGGGGGGTGGGACTGTAGGAGCTTTGAGGTCCCTCCAACCCAAGCCATTCCGTGATAACCTGGATCTGAATGGAGAAAACCAAAAAGCCCCACATCCCAGAGAAGTAGCAGACAGTGGGATTCTTAGACCTGTCTCCTCCTTCCTTCCATCTGCCCCCATCTAGGAGGTGCTGGATCAACATGACAGCTCCAGTCTCACTCAAACTGCCACCATGGGAAGCCCCTCTCCTCCTCTGAGGGCTGCCCCATCTGAGGGGCCTCACTGGAGCCTTCCAGGAGGGAGAAGCCAGATTTGCCACCTGAGCTGTCTCTTGTTATGGCCGAGTGCAAACTAAGCAGAATATCCAGGACAAAAGAAGCTCCAAGCAGGAACAGAAGGGGAGCAGCTTCTCCAAAGCCACAGAGATCAAAGAGCCAAGAACAACCCCACCCCTGCAGACAGACAGACAGACAGACGTGCTGAGCAGGCTGAACTCTCACCTGCACCCGAGCCCTGATGACATCCATGGGGTTGGTGAGTGTGGAAGCTGTTGCTGCTGCCAGTGGCCCTGATATGGCTTGAAGGAGGAGATGGGGACAGTCTTTAGGAGTCAAGCTGGAAAGCTGTTCTGGGGATGGGAGAGAGTCAAGTTTCAGACAAGTGGCTGCTTATCAGTTCCTTAACCCCACCTGCTCATTAGCCCCTTTGCAGTGGGCAAGATTCCTTGATTTATCACCTGTCACCTTCTCCCACAGCCTCCATATGTGGTGCTTTCCACACCAGCCAGAAGGAGCCTGTCCACACCCCCAGGCTCCACCCCACACCCTTGGGCAGCTCCAACATGGGCTCCCAGACCTGCTGGGCAAATAGGGCCAGCTTGTCTGTCCCCAAAACAGAGTATGGAAAAAGCCCCACCCTCCCTTTAAAAAGGGGGAAGCCTTTAAACAAGGCTCCCAGGAGTTGGCTGTGGGGGTTGGAACAAGTCCAGCAAGCTGCAATTCCCACCAAGGGATACCCAGATGAGGCCCTGTGGTGGGATCTCCAAGGAGAGAAGCCCTAGGAACTGCTCATCCCAGGGATTTCCTCACTCTGGGACATGGGATCTGCATCTTTCACACTTCTGCTTGTTAAAGCTTTATGGGAGACAGTCCCAAAGTCCCAGGTTCTCTGAGTGACTGGGTGGCAGGAGGGGAGGCAGGACACTGATCTGAACCCTGGCCAGCAGTGTCCTTGGAGCCCCAAGGGAGGTTCAGTGACCTGTGCTGACAGGGAGATCAGCCCCATCCAGGTACACAAGACAAAAATAACTGCAAGAGGGGAGATTTAGATTAGACATTAGGAAGAAATTATTCACTGTGAGGGTGGAGCGACACTGGAAGAGTTTTCCCAGGGAAGCTGTGGCTGCCTTGTTCCTGGAAGGGTTGAAGGGCAGGTTGGATGGGGCTTGGAGCAGCCTGGGCTGGTGGGAGGTGTCCCTGCCCACGCAGGGAAGTTGGAACTAGATGATCTTTAAGGTCCTTCCAACCCAAGTAATTCCATGATGGCAAGGAAAGGCAGCCCAAGCCCAAATGTCACAACCCCTGGTGCTCACATTTATCACCACTATTCCCCTGCCAAAGACTCAACCCCACAGTGAGCAGCTGAGAGACACAAGCTCTGTTCTCTCGTTCTTAGACACCCACTTTGGAACATGAAAAGTCTCACAATTAATACAGTGGCTTTTGGTGTGAAAAACATGGAGAGTGAAGGGGGGGCCCTCCAAAAAGTTCAGCCTGGACCAACCTCCTGAGCTGCTGCTGCTGCCAGAAGCACAACACTGAGGTCCAACCAGCCCCACCACAACCTGCCCACCCTGAGAAGCAAACCAGACATTTGAGGCACCTGTATTTTGAAAAGCAGGTGATTTCCAAGACATTCTTTAAGCCTAATGCAGGGAAATTAAAGCATCATTAACCATCATCACTTCTAGGCAGATTGCCAGCAGGTAAAGATCAAGTCTAAGAACCACAGGCCAGGCTGCCTGACAGGAATCCAAGGGATTATTGGGGGGGAAAAATGGAAATCTTAGCTGGCCAAAACCACCAGATTTTGGGAACAACCTGAGCACCCCCAGGGCTGAGCCAGGGAGAAAGAACAGACTGTTAAGGGCAGTTTTAAATCACAGGTCTTGGTGCTAGTTTGAAAGGTTTTGAAGCACCATCTTGAGACACCAAGCATGGAAGATGTGGTCTCTGCCTGTTGTTTGGTTTTTGCTCTGTTGGTGGCTCTAAAAGTCTTTTTGCCACATGTGAGAATCCTGAAAGATGAATTATAATTAGGTGGTGGCTTCCAAACTCAGCCCAATGCCAGGGAACAGGCTGCCTCACTTCCATGCAGGAAGTAAGCAGGTTTGAGAGGAGTGGAAGAGGAGATGGATCAAACCCCTCTTGTCTAGAGCCACCTCAACTCTTCCAGATCCTTCACTCTGCATTTAAACAAACTCTGCTCTGTTAAACTTCCACCCAACACCTGCACAATTCCTCCCAGCTGGATCCAGCTGTTGGTCTCCAGGCAGTTCTGTTCCCAACCCAAATCGATCCAGGCTGGATCCACAGTTTCTGAGTTGATCCGAGGAGCTTCTAGGGATGAGACACATTGCAAGTCTCCTTTCACTTACCAGCATAGAAGTGGTAGAAGGGCCACCAGACAGCACTGTTGGGAATATAGGTGAGCAGGGAGGCCACGTAGCCCCTGTAGAAGCCTCTAAAACCATCGGCCTTGAAAATCTGTACAATGATGTCCTTGGTTTGGCCAAAGACCAACATCCTCTTGCCATCTTGTTTCTGCACCTTAAACCTGCCCATGCTTTCCCCTTTCCTCTGCATCATGAGGTGTTGGGAGATCACATCAATGGGCACAGTGATGCTCTGGGCAACCAGGGAGGCTGAGCCCCCAGCCACCAGAGACTTGACGGCGTTGTTGTTGTTGTAGCGCGACACGTACTTGCGAGTGAGCTCGTACGTGGTCACGTAGCACTGGCCAGAGATGAGGGTGAAGGTGTTGACCAGGAAGCCCCGATAGAGCCCAGCTGCTCCTTCTGTCCTCAGGATTTTCACAAAAGCATCAAAAGTGCCATTGTACAAACTCTTGCCCTTCTGAACCTGCAGCCGCGTCCGGATGAGCGTGAAGGGGTAAACGCTGACCCGGATCATCATGGTCATGCAGATCCCAAAGACATAGAACTTCCTCTTGTCCAGGTGCTCCCACTCAATGATGGGGATGTTGCGTTTGTCCTCCATGACCCCTTGGAGGTGGATGGAGAGCTGGGGAGCCCCAGATCTACCTCAGAATTCCAGAGCAGGCTCAGGCGTCCTTCCTTGATGGCATCTGAAACAAAACGATGAAGCACCAGAGTTACCTGAAGCAGCTCAGATCCCCCACATCTGCTGCTGCCTGGAGGCCACCAAGAGCCCTTCCATAACCCACCCTCCCCACCACAGCCCAGGCCACTCAGCTGCAAGGCAAAGCCTGCCAGACTTGGCAAAGCAGCTGGAGGAGCACAGCTCCAGCAGCAGGGACTACCTTGTGAGGAACAGGCAGGACCAAGGATTGTCCACCAGAGCAGCTCATCCCGGGCCTGTGATGCTGCACTTCTCAGTTCCAGGCTCTGTGCAAAGAAGGAAGTGACAAGTCTCCATTTGCATTCCCAGATTCCCTGCACAAAGGAGACTCATTTTTCTGGGCATTTTCATGTCAACCTCCCTGGAGCAGGAAGGTGATGGAAGCCAGGGAAGGGGGAAGAGAAGGTGAGGAAAAGAGGAGCAACAATGGGAGAACAAGGCACACGTGAAAAGGCAGGTGGGGTCACAGAGTCACAGGCTGGTTTGGGTTGGAAAGGACCTTTAGAGATCATCTAGTCCAACCCTCTGCATGGGCAGGGACACCTCCCACCAGCCCAGGTTGCTCCAACCCCATCCAACCTGCCCTTCAACACTTATCCAGCTCACTGACAGATCAGGTCCCAGACCAGACCTACACACACATTAGTTCCTCTTTATCTTTCGGTTTCTTGGCTGCTCAGTAAAATATCTTCAAATAAAAAGAGGAACATGGCTGCTCAAGGCAAAAAAAATCAGACTCCAACCAAGTATCCAACCAGGAAGACCCTCCACCTTGATGAATCTGAAATAAAGAGTTAAACCTTCCCAGCCAAGGGATCTCCAGGTCAGGCAGCACCTCCCTGAGCTTTACAGCTCAGGTGAGCAAAGTTCATCCTCATTCCAACCCTGCAGCATCATTCCAGGTGTGGTGCCACCCACAGACCTGCTGTCCCTTCAGCCCTGGCACCAGAGGGATGAGGCTGGAGCTCCTGGCTCAGCACCCACCAGCAGATCCTTCTCCAGCCACATCTCTGCAGCCACCACCACCCACTGCCCCCAGCCCCACACATCTCCCTTTCAGCTGTGATCTGCTCCTACTTGGTGCATGATTAACCATGCTGGGATCTGCTGATCTCCTGAGATACACATAGAGAAGAGCACCTCAAGAGGTGAAACCAACACAGACTCATGGAATGGTTTTGGTTGGAGAAGACCTGTAAGATCATCCAGTCCAAACCTTGGTTTGGGTTGGAAACACCTCCAGGGATGGGGACTCCACCCCTGCCCTGGGCAGCCTGGGCCAGGGCCTGACAGCCCTTGCCAGGAAGGAATTGTTCCCAGGATCCAAATTCAGCCTCCCCATGGCAATTTGAAAACGTTTCCTCTTGAGTGGGAGAACTCAAATTTTAACAGGAGATGCAGGTGACACCTCCCACCAATTTGGGAACCATTACCACTGTAGCAGAAACGTCTCTGAAATGGAGAATGGATGGAGCAGCCAAGGAGAAGGACTTGGGGGTGTTGGGGCAGGAGAAGCTCAACATGAGGCAGCACCACGTGCTGGAGCCCAGAAACCCCCCGTGTCCTGGGCTGTCACCAGCAGAGCGTGAGCAGCAGGGCCAGGGAGGGGATTGTCCCCTCTGCTCTGCTCTGCTGAGACCCCCTGC
>NW_009954002.1:8188-12056 GCF_000747805.2 Chaetura pelagica
GCAGAAGGTGCCACTAACAGCCCATCCCACCTCTGTCTGCCAACAACATATTTACTCAACATCAGCCAAGAGTGTCAGGGGCCATGGGTCCTGCTGCTGGACAGGGAAGTTACAAATCCCCACGGGCTCCTGGATCCAACAGGGAATCATAGAATCAGAGGGGCTGGAATGGACCTCTGAAGATCATTGATTCTAACCCCCCTGCTCCAGCAGGAACACCCAGGGCACATCCCACAGGAACACATCCAGATGGGTCTTGAAAGTCCCCAGAGAAGGAGACTCCACATCTCAGGGCAGCCTGTCCCAGGGCTCCCTCACCCTCACAGCAAAGAAGTTTCTCCTCATGTTGAGGTGGAACTTCCTGTGTTGTCACTTGGTGCCGTTTCCCCTCGTCCTGTCACAGGCACCACTGAACAGAGACTGGCCCATTCCTGACACCCCCCTGCAGATATTTATAGACATGAATCAGGTCCCCTCTCAGTCTTCTCTTCTCCAGACTAAACAGCCCCAGGTCTCTCAGCCTTTCCCCATATGACAGATGTTCCAGTCCCTTCATCATCCTTGTAGCCTGCACTGGACTCTTCCCAGTAAATCCCTGTCCCATTAGTTCCATATTTTATTACCAATTAGAATAAAAAACAGTTGAGTGCAATTTCCTGGTGAAGCCCCAGGGTTTAGTCCATGCTCCAAATTCCTCTGCCACCCAAAGAACTGAGCCAGGGAGTCATGGGATGGGTTGGAAGGGACCTTAAGGATCATCTAGTTCCAGGGACACCTCCCACCAGCCCAGGTTGCTCCTGAGATGAGAGGGGAGCTGCACCTGCTGAAAACTCCCTCATTGCTGCAATAAGGACAAGAAATAAACCATCATTTACAAAGTGGCCTTAATTTGTATTTAGTTCTATGTTCTCTAGGGCTTTGGTTTTAGAATTTCAGCCATAACCTCCATGAGGGAATAACTCTGCTTCCCTTGGGCTCTAAGAACTCCTTGTGTTCAGGGTCTAAATTAGAAGGACAAGGTCACCCCAATCCCAGGGCCCTGCCAGGAATCACAGTTGGAAGTTTGTTGCGGGGGGAGCAAGAGAGGGGAGAGGATAAGGGGGGGAAAAGGGAGGGGACAAAGGGAGGGGGGCAAAGAGAGGGGTCCCCAAGGGCCACTTCCATCAAGCACCACGGCCACAGCCCTTGCTCTGCCAAGCTGAGTTTTGCTCCAAGTGTTGATTCCTCCAGGATCCAAACACCTGCAGCTTCACTGACTCTGGAATGATCCTCCCAGTAACGCTAGGAGGTCGATTCCCAGGCAGCCCCCCCAAGGAGGCCCCAGGGCAGCAGCTCCTGGCCCAGGTCATGGAGCTGTTCTGGATCCCAACACTTGCCCCACCAAACCCACTGTCTGGGAATAAATCAGCATCTCCTGAATTCCTGCCTAGAAATCCCAGCAGAGCATCTCCAGGCAGCCTGTCCCTGCTCCTGCTCTCTCCCTACTTTGTGGTGGGACCCCCAAGATGCAGCTTCACCCACAGACCACAACTGAGCAGGACCTCCCCCCCCCCCAAATCCTTTTGCATCCAGCCCCATCAACCCCTTCTCCAAATGTTCCTGCTGCAGCTAAAGATGATTCTTTGGTAAATTAAGCCAGAGCTTTTGTGTGTCCCTGGCCAAGGACTCTCCTGCTCAGCATACTAATGCCTTCCAGGAGGTCCTGGGAACCACCAGGAGCAGGAGCCAGGCACCTTTCCAGGCCCAGCCCTCCCGGGGTTGCCTGTGGAGATCCTCTCCAGTGGGAAAGCACGAGATCAAACAAAGCCACGAGTCCCTCACATTTCAGGCCTTTAATCTGTGCTGTGCTCCACAAACTGGTTCTAATGAGGCAGCTCTGCAGAGCCTTCACCACTGAACTCCTTGAATCTAACCCAGGATGGAGTCATGGGATGGTCTGGGTCGGAAAAGTCCTTTCAGATCACCCAGTCCCACTGTTCCCCCAGCCCTGCCCAGTCCCCATTGCCCCAGGTCCCTCAGCACCACATCTTGGAAACCCCTCCAGGGATGGGGACTCCACCCTGGGCAGCCTGGGCCAGGGCCTGACAACCCTTCCCAGGAAGGAATTGTTCCCAGGATCCAACCTCAACCTCCCCTGGGCAACTTGAGGCCCTTTCCTCTTGTCCCATCCCTTGTTCCTGGGGAGCAGAGCCCGACCCCCCTGGCTCCAACCTCCTCTCAGCAGCTGCAGAGCCAGCAGGTCTCCCCTCACCTCCTGCTCTCCAGGCTGGACACCCCCAGCTCCCTCAGCTGCTCCTGCTCACACTTGTGCTCCAGCCCCTTCCCCAGCCCCGTTGCCCTTCCCTGGACACGCTCCAGCCCCTCCATGTCCTTCTTGTCCTGAGGGGCCCAGACCTGCCCCCAGGATTCCAGGTGTCCCCTCCCCAGTGCCCAGCACAGGGGGACAATCCCTGCCCTGCTCCTGTGGCCACCCCAGTGCTGACACCAGCCAGGATGCTGGTGGCCTCCTTGGCCACCTGGGCACCCCGTGTAGAGCTCACCGTCTGCTCAGGGTTGTGGTTGGGGGTGAGCTGGGCATGAGGACTCCCCCCCTAGGTGCTCCATCCCACGGGTGGTCGCCTGCCCACGGGGGACGCTGGGTCTGTACTCACCCACCAGCAGGGCAGTGTAGGTGTGCTGGGGGTCGAAGGGACACTGGCCCTTCCCGTCCAGGAAGGGTTGTCCTCTGCCACTGGACACCAGTGTGAAGTTCTCCAGGTGCTGTGGAGAAAGCAGAGAAAAAAAGTCAGGCAGTGGAGATAAAACCAACCCCCAAATCTGCAAGAATCATAAAACGGTTGTGGAATGATGGAAGGATTGGGTTGGAAGGACCTCAAAGCTCATCAAGTCCCTCCTCCTGCATGGGCAGGGACACCTCCCACCAGCCCAGGCTGCTCCAAGCCCCATCCAACCTGCCCTTCAACACCCCCAGGGATGGGGCAGCCACAGCTTCCCTGGGCAACCTGGCCCAGGCTCTCCCCACCCTCACACTCCACAATTCCCTCCTCAGCTCCAACCTCCAGCTCCCTCTCCCACTTTTCATCCCTCCCCCTCATCCCATCCCTCCCTGCCCTTGGCCCAAGTCCCTCCCCAGCTTTCCTGGAGCCCCTTCAGGCCCTGGAAGCTGCTCTAAGGTCTCCTTGGAGACTTCTCTTCTCCAGAAATGGCTCTGGGCTCCCCCTGGGCTGTGAGAAAGCTGTGGCGCCCACCACGTTCTCAGCAAGTTGGGAAACCGAGGCAGGACAGGCTATCTGGGGTCACCTGAGGGAACTGGGACCCAAAATCAAGGGTTGAGCACCCACATCAGACCCTTTGGGTGAAAACGTGGGCTCCTCCAGTGCACGGAGCACCAGGAGGCACCCGAGGGGACACCCCGTGAGGTCACATCCCCCGTCCCACTGGGGCTCCTGGGGATGGTGTTTTGTGTCTCCTGAAGGCCCTGTCCTTGCTGGGGGGGCAGGGGGACCCTCACAATGTAGGTGCAGGCGGGGCTGAAGGCGTAGGTCCCACAGACGTAGAGGTGGGTCTGGTTCAGGGCCACGAGGACACGGATGAAGTTGAAACACTCAGTCTGTGGGGGGGACGGACAGGGAAGGAGCAGAGGTGAGGACTGAGTGTCCCCAAAGCTCCGTGGGACCCCCAGCACCCCCGCCCAGGCCCCCCTTCTGTCCCACCTCCTGGCTCTTCTTCTTAAAAGCACACTCTGAGGTTTTCTGGGCTGTGGGTCCCCACGTGATCTGAGGAGGGAAGGGAGAGAGTCTGAGTGGGGAAACTGAGGCAGGGCAGAGGGTGTGAGCCCCCCCCCCACACTCTGGTGTCCCCACCAGGG
>NW_009954002.1:12156-14050 GCF_000747805.2 Chaetura pelagica
CCAGAAAGGGGCTGAAACCGCGTCCTTTGGGTGCACGCGGCTCGTGCCAAGATGAAACCCCCTCCCCGGTGCCTGGTCCTGCTGGGACCCCCCTCTCCCCCCCACAGGGGGCTGCAGGGGGGGGTCCCACGGCCTGGGCTGGGGAAGGAGGCACCAGATGGAGAAGGAGCCTGGGACAGGTTGCCCGGGGGGGCTGGGGCTGCCCCGGCCCTGGGGGTGTCCCAGGGGGGGCAGAAAGGAGGATCCTCAGCCCCTGCACCCCCACACCCGGCACAGCCCCCGCAGGGCCACGGAACCTCTGAGCATCATCGAGTGCAACCCCCCTGCCAGGGCAGGACCAAAACCAGGGCAGGGCGCTCAGGAAACGCATCCAGGCAGGGCTGGGAAGTCCCCAGAGTCCCCTACCCCTCTGGGCAGCCTGTCCCAGGGCTCCCTCACCCTCATGGTCAAGAAGTTCTTCCTCATGTTGAGGTGGAACTTCCTGAGCTTCAGTTTGAATCCATTGCCCCTCATCCTGTCCCAGGACACAAGTGACAAGAGCTTGTCCCTGCCTTCTTGGTGCCCTCATGTATTGATAGACATGAATCCCGGGGGGGCACAGACCTTGCCCCTGCCCTCTTGGCACTGCCAAGCCCCTCTCTCTGCCACCTGCCACCTGGCTGGGCGTGCAGGCAGTGCCCTGCCCTCCACGGAGGGATTTTTTCTCCATCCCTGGGTGCCAGGGATGCTCCCATCCCTCTGCTGGAGCTGGCACCCTGGGGGGCAGGCACTGCCCACTTCTTCCTCATGTTGAGGTGGAACTTCCTGAGCTTCAGTTTGAATCCATTGCCCCTCATCCTGTCCCAGGACACAAGTGACAAGAGCTTGTCCCTGCCTTCTTGGTGCCCTCATGTATTGATAGACATGAATCAGGTCCTCTCTCAGTCTTTTCTTCTCCAGACTGAACAGCCCCAGGTCTCTCAGCCTGTCCTCATATGACAGATGTTCCAGTCCCTTCATCATCCTTGTAGCCTCTGTTGGACTCTTCCCAGTAAATCCCTGTCCCTCTGAACTGGGCAGCCAGAACTGGACACAATGCTCCAGATGTGTCTCTCCAGGGCAGAGCAGAGGGGGAGGAGAACCTCCCTGACCTGCTGGCCACACTGTTCTTGATGCTCCCCAAGACACCATTGGCTCTCTTGGCCAGGAGGGCACGTTGCTGACCCTGGGTAACATTGCACACGTGTGTACACAGCTCACACACACCTGTGCCCCACACTGCATGGGGCAGGACGTGGAACCATTGAACCACGGACTGGTTTGGGTTGGAAGGAACCTTAAAGATCATCCAGTTCCAATCCCCCACCATGGGCAGGGACACCTCCCAGCAGCCCAGGCTGCTCCAAGCCCCATCCAACCTGCCCTTCAACACCCCCAGGGATGGGGCAGCCACAGCTTCCCTGGGCAACCTGGCCCAGGCTCTCCCCACCCTCACACTCCACAATTCCCTCCTCAGCTCCAACCTCCAGCTCCCTCTCCCACTTTTCATCCATCCCCCCTTGTCCCAAGCCCCCCTTGCACACTCCCATGTCACACACACGTGTGTGTGTGTCCCCCCCATGTCACCCAGTTGGGCACAACCCGGGGCTGCCCCTCCCCCCACCTCCCAAACCAGCAGCTTTTCCTTTTTATTTTTTTTTCCTTTGTTTTTAATTAAAAAACGAACCCAAACCCAAACGTACAAAGAACAGGAAAATTTACAGCTGGTTCATCTGGAAAAAAGAAAAAAACAACAAACAAACAAAACAACAAAAAAAACCACAACAAAAAAACCTCCAAGGCATCAAAGGAAGGGGTGGGGACAGACCTGGGGGGGCAGCTGGTGGGAAGGGGGGGTCACTGTCCCATGGCCACG
>NW_009954002.1:14066-16117 GCF_000747805.2 Chaetura pelagica
CTCCCGGCGGGACCCGCCGTGGCCCAGCCCAGCCCGGCGTGGCCCCGCGGGGACTGGCGGGAACCAAAAGTCCTGCTGGAAGAGGACGAGCCTCAGCAGGTTGGGGCAGCGGGCGCTGCTCCCGCCTCCCCTGCTCCGCATCCCGGCCAGGAGGGCAGCGAAGCCTGGCGGAGGGAGCGGGAATGGGAAGCGGGGTGTCCTGCTCCCCGGGATGGGGGGAGAGGGATGAGGGGGGTTCCTTTCCTGGCCTTGGGGAGAACTTTGGGGTGAGAGCAAAGCGACGTCGTCTGTGTGAGGACTGAGAGTGGGTCTGAGCACTGCACCCACAGACAGCCCCACGGGGCAGAGAAAGAGCAGAAAGGAAACAACCCTCACCTTCCACCTCCCCTCAGCTGCTGGTGGCCTCGCTCTGTGTCCCCTGTCACACTGTCCCCCAGCACAGGGTCCCCTGTCACAGTGCCCCCCATCATGCAGTGTCCCCATCACTCCATGTCCCCCACCATTCCTTGTCCCCATTAGTGTCCCCATCACACCATGTCCCCATCGCACCACATCCCCATCATTCCATGTCCCCATCACAGTGTCCCCAACACAGAGTCCCCATCACAGCATCCCCATCACGCCATGTCCCCCATCATTCCATGTCCCCATTAATGTCCCCATCACACCGTGGCCCCATCACAGTGTCCCCATCACAGAGTCCCTATCACACCATGTCCCCCATCACAGTGTCCCCATCATGCTGTGGCCCCATCACAAAGTGCCCATCATGCGATGTCCCCATCACATCATGTCCCCCATCATTCCATGTCCCCATTAGTGTCCCCATCACATCGTGGCCCCATCAGTGTCCCCATCATGCTGTGGCCCCATCACAACAGACAGCCCCACGGGGCAGAACATTGCCCCACAAACAGCCCCATAGGGCCCAGAAACACCCCACAAACGGCCCCATGGGGATGACCATCGCCCCACAAACAGCCCCATGGGGCTGCTCCCCAGCCCCACATCTCCCTGTTGCTCCCCCTCCACCAGCTCCATCCTCCCCCCCCAGCTGCTCTGGGGTGGCAGGGGGGGGAGAGTGTCCCCATCACACCATGTCCCCATGACAGAGTCCCCATCCTTCCATGTCCCCATCACATGATGTTGCCACCACAGAGTCCCCATCACACCTCCCCCATCACACCTCCCCCATCACACCTCCCCTGTCACACCATGTCCCTGTCACACCACGTCCCTGTCACGCCACCTCCCCCGCTGTCACGCAGACCCTGTTGTTCTCAGCATCAACGTCCCCATCGAGCTGCAGGCAGCAGGCCCGGGACCCTTCCTCCTCCTCCTCCTCCTCCTCTTCCTCCCTTCCTTGGCCAGGACAGAAAGCTCCTTGTGAGCACAGAAAGTAGGTTACACTGCCCCGGATTTCCCACTTGGCCAAGGGCTGACTCGAGGCACGGATCGGCCACATTGTGCTGCTCTGGGCTGGAGCCACCGGGGCCGGCAGAGGGGGCAGGGGGGTGGGAAGGGGAACGGGGGCTCCTCGGTGAGGCCGAAGGCTCAGAGGGACCAGGATGGGGCTGGGGGAACCCCTGGGGGGTGAGGGCCGTGTCCCCACGGTTCCCCCCAGGGTCCCCACGATGTCCCACGGGGTCCCCACGATGTGCCATGGGGTCCTCACGGTGTCCCACGGGGTCCTCACGGTGTTCCACGGGGTCCCCATGATGTCCCACGGTGTCCCCATGATGTCCCACGGGGTCCCCCGGCTGCTGCCAGGTGTAGGTGGCCATGGCAGAGGGCTGGGGGCACAGCAGGTGGACCACGGTGTTGAGCTGGGGGCTGAGGGCTGCGGGGACACAGAGCGGGGTGAGGGGGTGACCCCACTGTCACCCCCAAGGTGCTGCTCCCACCCTCCTGGTCCCCAGTACTCAACTCTCTGCGGGGGGTTCCTCGGAGCCCCCCCAGGCGCGGGGCAGCACCGAGTTCCGGCCCTGCTGGCACAGGGGGGCTGCTCTTCCAGCCTCCACGTCCTGCAGCCACACCGCCCTGGGGCGGGG
>NW_009954002.1:16456-17772 GCF_000747805.2 Chaetura pelagica
AAGTCCCTCCCCAGCTTTCCTGGAGCCCCTTCAGGCACTGGAAGCTGCTCTAAGGTCTCGCTGGAGCCTTCTCCTTTCCAGGCTCAACACCCCAACTCTCCCAGCCTGGCTCCAGAGCTGCTCCAGCCCTCCCAGCATCTCTGGGGCCTCCTCTGGACTCTCTCCAACAGCTCCATGTCCTCCCTGTGTTGGGGACCCCAGAGCTGTTCCCAGCCCTGCAGGGGGTCTCAGCAGAGCAGAGCAGAGGGGACAATCCCCAACCTGGCCCTGCTGCTCACACTGCTGGTGACAGCCCAGGACACGGTTGCCAACCTTGGTCTCCTTCACATCCCCTTGCCCACCCTCACCCCACCACCTCCCCAGCTCACATGTCCTGGTCAGTGGTGGCCCGGATGGGCTGGCAGGAGCCCTCCCTGCTGTGCCAGGCACAGTAGGGGTCCCGGGCCAGCACACACTCAGCACAGCTCCTGTGCAGGCTGCAGTTGGCCAATGGGACTTGGAGGACACCACCAGAATAGCCCACGTAGAGGATGCCCTGGGGAGGGAGAAGCACAGGGCTGAGCCTTCCCTGCCCACTCCATGTCAGGCTTTGGGGTGGCTGCTGGGCTGTCCCCATCCCCTACCTTCCCTGGGGCCAGGAGTAGGTTCTTCACTGGCTCTGGTGTCCCGAAGAGCTGGATGCTCTCCACAATGTGGGGACTCTTGAGCAGCTCCACCACTTTGTGCAGGAAACCCTCCGCTGTGGGGGCACAGGGGACATCGCTGGAGCTTTCAGGGGTTTACAGGGTGAGCCGGGAGCCACAGGTGCACCCCCAGGGTCACCCACCCGTGGCCAGGAACATGACGCGGTAGGTGACACCCGAGACACCGGGGGTCTCGTCCACCACGATGCGTGTGTAGGTGACGTCTGTCTTCACCAGCAGCACCTGCCCCTGGGTGGGCATCACCTTCCCATCCATCAGGAAATGCTCCTTCATGAAGGTGAGGGCTATGTCAGAGGAGGGGCCCATGTAGCACTGCAGGGAGAGAGCAGCCAAGCACTGGTAGGGGGAAACTGAGGCACGGGGAGGTGGGGAAGGAGGTGCCACCAGGTTGCCCACCAGTTGGGTGTGAAGGGCCCCTCTCCCCCGCCCTCCACCACCTCCCCCCAGTGTGAGCACCCGGGGCAAACTGGGACAGACCCAAGCCCTCCCCACAGGGACAGCAGTGTCCCCTGGGAGGGGTCCCCTCCCCGGGGGGGCTCAGCACTCACGCTGCCGGGCCGGGGGTTCATCTCAGCACCGCCATAGACCGTCCAGCGGGAACTCTCCTTGTTC
>NW_009954002.1:17861-19203 GCF_000747805.2 Chaetura pelagica
GCACTGGGGGGAGAAGCCGGGGTAGAGGTCGGCGCTGCCATTGCGGCGGGGCAGGAGGAAGGCGTGATGGATGACGTTGAAGGGGAAGTGGCCGGGCTGGGAACACACCAGCTGGGCCTTCAGGAAGGTCGTCCACTTCTTCTGCAGCACCTTGTCCCCTCCCACGTCGTTCTGTGGGAGCCAGGAGGATGCTC
The DNA here is from genome assembly GCF_000747805.2 of Chaetura pelagica. Classification (NCBI taxonomy): domain Eukaryota; kingdom Metazoa; phylum Chordata; class Aves; order Apodiformes; family Apodidae; genus Chaetura; species Chaetura pelagica. Next base: position 18,056 of record NW_009954002.1, read on the forward strand.
AGCCCCCCTGTGGAGGGGGAGACCCCCTGTGGTCCCCCAGAATGGGGGGACAGGAGGTAGAGACTCTTCACTGTGAGGGTGGGGAGAGCCTGGGCCAGGTTGCCCAGGGAAGCTGTGGCTGCCCCATCCCTGGGGGTGTTGAAGGGCAGGTTGGATGGGGCTTGGAGCAGCCTGGGCTGGATTTTTCAAGTGCAGGTTGGAGGTGATGCTGCTGGCCTGAGGTTTGTGGGCATCTCTCCTCTTCCCACTCACTGTGCCAGCCTGTAGCTGCAAGGGCAGGGACCCAGGGCTGGCACTGCCCTTACCTTCACCCTCCTGCGGGCCTCCCTGTGCTCCAGGGGATCTGGGCAACTCCCTGGGGGCTGTGTGGGAACACAACACAAGTCTTTTTCCAGCCGTGGTCTCCTCTTGGGGGGGTGGAAGGGGATCAGCAGAGGGGATGTGGCCAAGTGCGAGGTGCAAGGAAAAGCTGGGGCAGCTGGTTGAAGGCTCCTGAGGGTTTGGGGAGCTCGTCCCCAGGGAAAACACCCCTGCGTGTAGGTGTTTAATAGGACTCGGGCGTGGAGAGGCGCTGCATTGATCGCCATGGTAACCGGGAGCGGTGAACAGGCTGAAGTCATCCTGGGAAACATCCCGGGGGGGGGCTGTCCCAGCAGGGACCCCCAGGGCCCGTGTCCCCCCCCTGCTCACCCGACAGCCAGCGCAGGAAGGCGTCCGTCTTCAGCTGGGTCCTGCTGCCCAGCGAGCGGGAGATGATGGGCTCGTTGCCCAGGAAGTTGTTCATGGTGCCCGTGTAGAGCTCACCGTCTGCTCAGGGTTGTGGTTGGGGGTGAGCTGGGCATGGGGACCCCCCCCCCAGGTGCTCCATCCCACGGGTGGTCGCCTGCCCACGGGGGACGCTGGGTCTGTACTCACCCACCAGCAGGGCAGTGTAGGTGTGCTGGGGGTCGAAGGGACACTGGCCCTTCCCGTCCAGGAAGGGTTGTCCTCTGCCACTGGACACCAGTGTGAAGTTCTCCAGGTGCTGTGGAGAAAGCAGAGAAAAAAAGTCAGGCAGTGGAGATAAAACCAACCCCCAAATCTGCAAGAATCATAAAACGGTTGTGGAATGATGGAAGGGTTGGGTTGGAAGGACCTCAAAGCTCATC
>NW_009954004.1:0-6455 GCF_000747805.2 Chaetura pelagica
GTCACAATGCGTGATGTCACAACGGATGATGGTACCATGGATGACGTCCTAAAGGGTGACGTCCTAATGGGTGACGTCATAATGGATGACGTCATAATGGGTGACATCACAATGGATGATGTCACAATGGGTGACGTCACAAAGGATGATGTCACAATGCTGACGTCATAATGGTTGACGTCAAAATGGGTGATGTCATGATGGGTGACTTCGCAATGGGTGACGTCGCAATGGGTGATGTCACAACGGATGATGTCATAAAGGATGACGTCACAATGGGTGACGTCATAATCGGTGATGTCATGATGGGTGACGTCACAATGGGTGACGTCACAATGGATGATGTCATAAGGGATGACGTTACAATGGGTAACGTCACAATGGATGACGTCATAATGGGTGACGTCACAATGGGTGACGTTGCAATGGGTGACGTCACAATGCGTGATGTCACAACGGATGATGGTACCATGGATGACGTCCTAAAGGGTGACGTCCTAATGGGTGACGTCATAATGGATGACGTCATAATGGGTGACATCACAATGGATGATGTCACAATGGGTGACGTCACAAAGGATGATGTCACAATGGGTGACGTCGTAATCGATGACGTCACAATGGGTGACGTAATAATGGATGACGTCATAATGGGTGACGTCACAAAGGATGACGTCATAATGGGTGACGTCATTATGGGTGATGTCACAACGGATGATGTCACAATGGATGACGTCATAATGGGTGACGTCATAATGACTGACGTCATAACGAGTGACGTCACAATGGGTGATGTCATAATGGGTGACGTCATGATGGGTGACGTTATAATGGGTGACGTCACAAAGGATGATGTTACAATAGGTGACGTCGTAATCGATGACGTCATAATGGGTGACGTGACAATGGATGACGTCATAATGGTTGACGCCATAAAGGATGACGTCATAACGGATGACGTCATAATGGGTGCCGTCATAATGGGTGACGTCGCAATGGGGGACGTCGCAATGGATGACGTCATAATGGGTGCCGTCATAATGGGTGACGTCGCAATGGGGGACGTCGCAATGGATGACGTCATAATGGGTGCCGTCATAATGGGTGACGTCGCAATGGGGGACGTCGCAATGGATGACGTCATAATGGGTGCCGTCATAATGGGTGACGTCGCAATGGGGGACGTCGCAATGGATGACGTCATAATGGGTGCCGTCATAATGGGTGACGTCGCAATGGGGGACGTCGCAATGGATGACGTCATAATGGGTGCCGTCATAATGGGTGACGTCGCAATGGGGGACGTCGCAATGGATGACGTCATAATGGGTGCCGTCATAATGGGTGACGTCGCAATGGGGGACGTCGCAATGGATGACGTCATAATGGGTGCCGTCATAATGGGTGACGTCGCAATGGGGGACGTCGCAATGGATGACGTCATAATGGGTGCCGTCATAATGGGTGACGTCGCAATGGGGGACGTCGCAATGGATGACGTCATAATGGGTGCCGTCATAATGGGTGACGTCGCAATGGGGGACGTCGCAATGGATGACGTCATAATGGGTGCCGTCATAATGGGTGACGTCGCAATGGGGGACGTCGCAATGGATGACGTCATAATGGGTGCCGTCATAATGGGTGACGTCGCAATGGGTGACGTCACAATGGGTGACGTAATAAGGGATTACGTCATAATGGGAGACGTTGCAATGGGTGACGTCACAATGGTTGACGCCATAATGGATGACGTCACCATGGATGACGTCCTAAAGGGTGACGTCCTAATGGGTGACGTCATAATGGATGACGTCATAATGGGTGACATCACAATGGATGATGTCACAATGGGTGACGTCACAAAGGATGATGTCACAATGGGTGACGTCGTAATCGATGACGTCACAATGGGTGACGTAATAATGGATGACGTCATAATGGGTGACGTCACAAAGGATGACGTCATAATGGGTGACGTCATTATGGGTGATGTCACAACGGATGATGTCACAATGGATGAAGTCATAATGGGTAAAGGATGACGTCACAATGGGTGACATCGCAATGGGTGATGTCATAATGGGTGACGTCATAATACATGATGTCATAATGGGTGATGTCACAATGGGTGACGTCACAACGGGTGATGTCACAACGGATGATGTCATGATGGGTGACGTCACAACGGGTGATGTCACAACGGATGATGTCATGATGGGTGACGTCACAACGGGTGATGTCACAACGGATGATGTCATGATGGGTGACGTCACAACGGGTGATGTCACAACGGATGATGTCATGATGGGTGACGTCACAACGGGTGATGTCACAACGGATGATGTCATGATGGGTGACGTCACAACGGGTGATGTCACAACGGATGATGTCATGATGGGTGACGTCACAACGGGTGATGTCACAACGGATGATGTCATGATGGGTGACGTCACAACGGGTGATGTCACAACGGATGATGTCATGATGGGTGACGTCACAACGGGTGATGTCACAACGGATGATGTCATGATGGGTGACGTCACAACGGGTGATGTCACAACGGATGATGTCATGATGGGTGACGTCACAACGGGTGATGTCACAACGGATGATGTCACAATGGATGATGTCTCAATGGGTGATGTCACAACGGATGATGTCATGATGGGTGACGTCACAATGGATGACGTCATAATGGGTGACGTCATAATCGGTGCATGTCATAATGGATGACGTAACAATGGGTGACGTCACAACGGGTGATGTCACAACGGATGACGTCGCAATGGATAACGTCAGAATGGGTGACGTCACAATGAGAGACACTGTAATGGGTGAATATCATAAAGGATGATGTCACAATGGATGACGTCCTAATGGGTGACGGCCTAATGGGGGACAAGTAATAATGGATGATGTCACAATGGATGACGTCATAATGGGTGACGCTGCAATGGGTGACGTCACAATGGATGATGTCACAACGGATGATGTCATAAAGGATGACGTCACAATTGGTGACGACATAATGGGTGACGTCATAATCGATGAGGTCACAATGGGTGAAGTAATAATGGATTACGTCATAATGGGTGACGTCACAAAGGGTGACGTCACAATGGATGATGTCACAATGGATGACGTCATAATGTGTGACGTCATAATGGGTGACGTCGCAGTGGGTGACGCTACAATGGGTGATTTCACAACGGATGATGTCATAAAGGATGACGTCACAATGGGTGACGTCATAATGGGTGACGTCACAAAGAATTATGTCATATTGGGTGATGTCATAATGTGTGACAATATAATGTGTGACGTCACAATGGATGACATAATAATGGATGACGTCATAATGGGTGACGACATAATCGATAACGTCACAATGGGTGACGTAATAATGGATGACTTCATAATGGGTGACGTCACAATGGATGACGTCATAATTCGTGACGTCACTATGTGTGATGTCACAACGGATGATGTCACAATGGATGACGTCATAATGGTTGACGCCATAATGGGTGACATCATCATGGGTGATGTCATAATGAAGAACTTCACAATGGGTGACGACACAATGGATGACGTCACAATGAGCGACGCTAAAATGGGTGAATGTCATAAAGGATGACGTCAGAATGAGTGACGTAAAAATGCATGATGTCATAATGGGTGACGTCACAACGGATGACGTCACAATGGATGATGTCATACTGGATGACGTCATAATGGGTGACGTCGCAATGGGTGACGTCACAATGGGTGACGTCACAAAGGATGATGTCATATTGGGTGACGTCACAATGCGTGACGTCACAATGGGTGACGACATAATCGATGACGTCACAATGGGTGACGTAATAATTGGTGACGTCATAATGGATGACGTTACAATGGATGACGTCATAATGGCTGACGTCATAATGGGTGACGTCATAATCGGTGCATGTCATAATAGTGATGTCACAATGGATGATGTCACAACGCATGATGTAACAATGGATGATGTCATAATGGGTGGCGTCATAATGGATGACGTCATAATGGGTGACGTCATAATGGGTGACGTCGCAATGGGTGATGTCACAATGGATGTTGTCATAATGGATTACGTCATAATGGGTGACGTCGCAATGGGTGAAGTAATAATGGATGATGTCACAATGGATGACGTCATAATGGGTGACATCATAATGGGTGACGTCACAATGGATGACGTCATAAAGGGTGACGTCACGATGGGTGATGTCATGATGGATGACGTCATCATGGGTGTCGTCGCAATGGGTGACATCACAATGGGTGATGTCACAACGGATGATGTCACAATGGATGACGTCATAATGGTTGACGCCATAATGGATGATGTCATAATGTGTGACGTCGCAATGGGCGACGTCGCAATGGGTGATGTCACAACGGATGATGTTATAAAGGATGACGTCACAATGGGTGACGTCATAATGGATGACGTCATAATGGGTGATGTTATGATGGGTGACGTCACAATGGATGACGTCATAATGGGTGACGTTGCAATGGATGACGTCACAATTGGTGACGTCACAATGGGTGACGTAATATTGGGTGACGTCATAATAGGTGACGACACAATGGGTGACGTCATAATTGGTGACGTGACGATTGGTTGATGTCACAACGGATGATGTCACAACGGATGATGTCACAATGGATGACGTCCTAATGGGTGACGTCATAATGGCTGATGTGATAATGGGTGACGTCACAATGGCTGACGTGATAATGGGTGACGTCACAATGGATGATTTCACAATGGGTGACGTCACAATGCGTGACGTAATAATGGATGACGTCATAATGGGTGACGTCACAATGGATGACATCATAAGGGGTGACGTCATTATGGGTAATGTCACAATGGGTGACGTCACAATGGATGATGTGATAGTGGATGACGTCATAATGGGTGACGTCAGAATGGATGACGTCATAATGGGTGACGTCACAATGGATGATGTGATAGTGGATGACGTCATAATGGGTGACGTCACAATGGATGATGTGATAGTGGATGACGTCATAATGGGTGACGTCACAATGGATGATGTGATAGTGGATGACGTCATAATGGGTGACGTCACAATGGATGATGTGATAGTGGATGACGTCATAATGGGTGACGTCACAATGGATGATGTGATAGTGGATGACGTCATAATGGGTGACGTCACAATGGATGATGTGATAGTGGATGACGTCATAATGGGTGACGTCACAATGGATGATGTGATAGTGGATGACGTCATAATGGGTGACGTCACAATGGATGATGTGATAGTGGATGACGTCATAATGGGTGACGTCACAATGGATGATGTGATAGTGGATGACGTCATAATGGGTGACGTCACAATGGATGATGTGATAGTGGATGACGTCATAATGGGTGACGTCACAATGGATGATGTGATAGTGGATGACGTCATAATGGGTGACGTCACAATGGATGATGTGATAGTGGATGACGTCATAATGGGTGACGTCACAATGGATGATGTGATAGTGGATGACGTCATAATGGGTGACGTCACAATGGATGATGTGATAGTGGATGACGTCATAATGGGTGACGTCACAATGGATGATGTGATAGTGGATGACGTCATAATGGGTGACGTCACAATGGATGATGTGATAGTGGATGACGTCATAATGGGTGACGTCACAATGGATGATGTGATAGTGGATGACGTCATAATGGGTGACGTCACAATGGATGATGTGATAGTGGATGACGTCATAATGGGTGACGTCACAATGGATGATGTGATAGTGGATGACGTCATAATGGGTGACGTCACAATGGATGATGTGATAGTGGATGACGTCATAATGGGTGACGTCACAATGGATGATGTGATAGTGGATGACGTCATAATGGGTGACGTCACAATGGATGATGTGATAGTGGATGACGTCATAATGGGTGACGTCACAATGGATGATGTGATAGTGGATGACGTCATAATGGGTGACGTCACAATGGATGATGTGATAGTGGATGACGTCATAATGGGTGACGTCACAATGGATGATGTGATAGTGGATGACGTCATAATGGGTGACGTCACAATGGATGATGTGATAGTGGATGACGTCATAATGGGTGACGTCACAATGGATGATGTGATAGTGGATGACGTCATAATGGGTGACGTCACAATGGATGATGTGATAGTGGATGACGTCATAATGGGTGACGTCACAATGGATGATGTGATAGTGGATGACGTCATAATGGGTGACGTCACAATGGATGATGTGATAGTGGATGACGTCATAATGGGTGACGTCACAATGGATGATGTGATAGTGGATGACGTCATAATGGGTGACGTCATAATGGGTGACGACATAATGGATCACGTCACATTGGGTGACGTCACAATGAGTGACGTCACAAT
>NW_009954006.1:0-239 GCF_000747805.2 Chaetura pelagica
GCTGGGAGAGGTTGGGAGGGAGTAGGAGGGGATGCGATGGGGTAGGAGGGGAAGGATCTCAAGCTCTGTGACCCTTTAGAGGGGGATATAGGGGGGTTGGGAGGGACTGGGAGGGACTGGGAAGCACTGGGAGGGGATAGGAGGTGGTAGAAGGGGGTAGGAGGGGATGGGAGGGGAAGGATCTCAAGGTGTATGAGCCTTTGGAGGGGGATAACATACCTAGAGAGGCAACTGGGAGG
>NW_009954007.1:0-497 GCF_000747805.2 Chaetura pelagica
AGAGGGGGAAAAAGAAGGGGAAAAGAGGGGGAAAAGGGGAAAAAGAGGGGAAAAGAAGGGAAAAAGAGGGGGAAAAGAGAGGAAAAAGGGGGGAAAAGGGGGGGAAAAAGGGGGGAAAAAGAGGGAAAAGAGAAAATGAGAAAAAAATTAAAAGAGAAATGAGAGAAAAGGAAAAGAGGAAAGAGAAAATGACAAAAAGAAGAAAAAACAGAAGAAAAAAAAGAAAAAAGAAAATGAAGGAAATGAAGAAGGAAAAGAAAAGAAAAGAAAAGAAAAAGAGAGAAAGAGAAAGAAGGAAAAAAGAAGAGAAAAGATTAAAAGAAATAGAAAAAAAGAGAAGGAAAAGGAAAAAGAGAAAAAGAGAAAAATAAGAAACCCCCCCAACCCCCCCTGACACACGTGTGTGCAAACGGGAGGGGGTGCACACCTGAACATGCCTGTGCACCCCTGAACATGCGTGTGCACACCTGAACATGCCTGTGCACCCCTGAACATGC
>NW_009954007.1:570-2021 GCF_000747805.2 Chaetura pelagica
CATGCGGGTGCCCACCTGAACAGGGTGGTGCAGCCCCTACGTGCAGGTACAGGACTTAACATGGATGTGCACGCCCCAACATGTGTGTACCTGCCTCAGTGTGCACGGACACGCCACCACATGCATGTGCACACCCCGACATGCGTTTACGCGCCTTAACATGGATGTGCACGACTTGAGATTCATGTGCACACCCCTACATGCATGTGCATGACTTAACATGCATGTACATGCCCTAACATGCATGTGCACGACTTGAGATTCATGTGCACACCCCAACCTGCGTGTACATGCCTTCACATGGATGTGCACGCCCTAACATGTATGTACACGACTTAACATGGATGTACACTCCCTAACACGCATGTGCGTTCCTTAACATGCATGTACACACCCCAACATGCATGTACACACCCCTACATGCATTTGCACACCCCAACATGCATGTGCACACCCCAACATACATGTACACACTCCAACATGCATGTACACACCCCAATATGCATGTGCATACCCCTACATGCATGTACACACCCCTACATGCATGTGCACACGCCAACATGCATGTACACACCCCGACATGCATGTGCACACCCCAACATGCATGTGCACACCCCGACATGCATGTACATGCCTTAACATGGATGTGCACGCCCTAACATGCATGTACACGACTTAACATGGATGTACACTCCCTAACACGCATCTGCGTTCCTTAACATGCATGTACACACCCCTACATGCATGTGCACACCCCAACATGCATGTGCACACCCCGACATGCATGTACATGACTTAACATGCATGTACATGACTTAATACGGATGTACACTCCCTAACATGCATGTACACGACTTAAGATTCATGTACACACCCCATCATGCATGTGCATGCCTTAACATGCATGTACACACCCCTACATGCATGTACATGCCTTAACATAGATGTACATGCCCTAACATGCATGTACATACCCCAACATGCATGTGCACACCCCTGTATGCATGTGCACACCCCTACATGCATGTACATGCCTTAACATAGATGTACATGCCCTAACATGCATGTACACGTCTTAAGATACATGTACACACCCCAACATGCATGTGCACACCCTAACATGCATGTACATACCCCAACATGCATGTACGTGCCTTAACATGGATGTACACGACTTAAGATTCATGTGCACACCCCGACATGCATGTACACACGCCAACATACATGTACACACCCCGACATGCATGTACACACGCCAACATACATGTACATACTCCGACATGCATGTGCACACCCCTATATGCATGTACACACCCCAACATGCATGTGCATACCCCAACATGCATGTGCACACCCCTACATGCATGTACATACCCCAACATGCATGTACACGCCCCAACATGCATGTGCACGCCCCAATATGCATGTACATGACTTAACATGCATGTACA
>NW_009954008.1:0-1939 GCF_000747805.2 Chaetura pelagica
CTCACGTGATCTCCGGCCCCGCCCCCGCGCCGCCCTGGGGGGAGAGCGACCAGTGGGGACCAGTACGGACCAGTACGGGACTGGGAATGAACTGGGACCCCCCCAGTATGGACTGGGAACCCCCAGGAGGGACCAGTAAGGACTGGGAACCTCCCAGTATGGACTGGGAACGCCCCAGTAGGGACCAGTATGGACTGGAAAACAACCAGTAAGGACCAGTATGGACTGGGAACATCCCAGTAGGGACCAGTATGGACTGGGAACCTCCCAGTATGGAATGGGAATGCCCCAGTAGGGACCAGTATGGACTGGGAACCAACCAGTAAGGGCCAGTATGGACTGGGAACCAACCAGTACGGACTGAGAACCTCCCAGTAGGGACCAGTAAGGACTGGGAACCTCCCAGTATGGACTGGGAATGCCCCAGTAGGGACCAGTATGGACTGGGAACCAACCAGTAAGGGCCAGTATGGACTGGGAATCCCCCAGTATGGACTGGGAATGCCCCAATATGGACCAGTATGGACTGGAAACCAACCAGTAAGGACCAGTATGGACTGGGAACACCCCAGTAGGGACCAGTATGGACTGGGAACCTCCCAGTAGGGACTGGGAAACAACCAGTAGGAACCAGTATGGACTGGGAATGAACTGGGAATCTCCATAGGGACCAGTATGGACTGGGAACCAACCAGTAAGGACCAGTATGGACTGGGAATGGACCAGTAAGGACTGAGAACCTTCCAATAGGGACCAGTATGGACTGGGAACCTCCCAGTAAGGACCAGTATGGACTGGGAATGGACCAGTAAGGACTGGGAATGCCCCAGTAGGGACCAGTAAGGGCTGGAAACCTCCCAGTATGGACTGAGAACGCCCAGTAGGGACCAGTAAGAGCTGAGAACAGACCAGTATAGACCAGTATGGACTAGGAACCAACCAGTAGGAACCACTAAGGGCTGGAAACCAATCAGTATAGACTGGGAACACCCAGCAGGGACCAGTAAGGGCTGGCAACCTCCCAGTATGGACTGGGAACCAGCCAGTAAGGACCAGTATGGGCTGGGAACGCCCCAGTAGGGACCATTACGGACTGGGAACAGACCAGTATGAACTGGAAATGCCCCAGTAGAGACCAGTATGGACTGGGAATGAACTGGGAACCCCTCAGTAGGGACCAGTAAGGACTGGGAACCTCCCAGTACGGACTGGGAACGCCCCAGTATGAACCAGTATGGACTGGGAATGGACCAGTACAGACTGGGAACACCCCAGTAGGGACCAGTATGGACTGTGAATGGACCAGTTGGCTCCATGTCCTCCCAGTTGGCTCTACGCCCTCCCAGTTGGCTCCCAGTTGGATCTACGCCCTCCCAGTTGGCTCCCAGTACCTCTGGGTTGGTTCCCAGTTGGCTCTACGTCCTCCCAGTTGGCCCCCAGTTGGGTCCATGTCCTCCCAGTTGGTTCCCAGTTGGCTCCCAGTTGGGTCTACCCTCTCCCAGTTGGTTCCCAGTGCCCCTGGTTGGTTCCCAGTTGGCTCTCTACGCCCTCCCAGTTGGCTCCCAGTTGGATCTACGCCCTCCCAGTTGGCTCCCAGTACCTCTGGGTTGGTTCCCAGTTGGCTCTACGTCCTCCCAGTTGGCCCCCAGTTGGGTCCATGTCCTCCCAGTTGGTTCCCAGTTGGCTCCCAGTTGGGTCTACCCTCTCCCAGTTGGTTCCCAGTGCCCCTGGTTGGTTCCCAGTTGGCTCTACGTCCTCCCAGTTGTCTCTACACCCTCCCAGTTGGCTCCCAGTTGGCTCTACATCCTCCCAGTTGGCTCCCAGTGTCCCTAGTTGGTTCCCAGTTGGCTCTACACCCTCCCAGTTGGCTCCCAGTGCCTCTGGGTTGGTTCCCAGTTGGGTCTATATCCCCCCAGTTGGATCTATGTCCTCCCAGTTG
>NW_009954009.1:0-2994 GCF_000747805.2 Chaetura pelagica
AAAGTAGGCCCAGATTTGGGTCCAAATGGGCACAAAGAGACAAAATAGACTGAGATTTGGCTCCAAAGAGGATTGAATATGTAAAGTAGGCCCAGATTTGGGTCCAAAAAGGCCCAAACACAATAGTAGGCCGAGATTTGGGCCAGAACAGGCCCAAAATACGTCCAGATTTGGGTCCAAATATGCCCCAAATGGCAAAATACACTGAGATTTGGATCCAAACCAGCCCAAATTGGTAAAGTAGGCCCCAATTTGTGTCTAAACAGGCCCAAATAAGTAAAGCAGGCCCCGATTTGGGTCTAAACCGTCCAAGAGTGACAAAGTAGCCCCAGATTTGGTCCAAACAGGACATAATAGGAAAAACAGACTGAGATTGGGGTCCAAACAGGCCCGGATTAGTAAAGTAGGCCAAGATTTGGGTCCAAAGATGCCTGAATGGGTACCTTAGGCCCAGATTAAGGTCCAAGCAGGCCTGAACTGGGGAAGTAAGAACCGATTTGCATCCAAACGGGTCCCAGGAGGCAAAATAGACCGAGACACCCGACGTGTCTTCTCCATGAGCGACCAAGCAAGGCCAGGGATTTTGGGTGGTGGCCCCTTCTGGCTGGTGCCTCTGTGAGCACCAGCACTTTTGGCACAGAAGTAGGAGCCCGTGTCTTCGGTCTTCAGGCCGTTCAGCTGCAGCGTGACCGTGTCTGGGCCTTGTCCCTGGAGATGGTGGCGCGGCCCTTGACCGACGGCGCGTAACTGGTGTAACTACCATTGTAGCTAATCCTTGCCACAAATTCCAGGCCCTTCCCAGGGGCCTGTCTCACCCAATCCATCTCGTAGCTGCTGAAGGTGAAGCCTGAGGCCTTGCAGAGGAGCTTCACGGCCCCCCCGGGGCGGAAGAGGCACCTCCAGACTCCACCAGCTGCACGGCCGCCATCATCCCTGTGGGGAAGAGGAAGGAGAAGGTTGAGTCCTGCTGGCCTGGAGGCATCTCCACCATCTCCAGGACCTTGGCTCCACCATCCTCAACCGTGCAAGTTGATGTTTTAAGGCAAAAGATTTCAATTTGAGGGCAAAAACCCTATTTTTGTGGGAAAAAAAAAATCAATTTTAGGCAGGAAATGTCAAGTTTAGGGCAAAAATATTGATTTTCTGGCCAAAAATGTGTATTTTGAGGCAAAAATTATCCCTTTTAGGGTGAAAATGTTGATTTTAGAGCAAATTGTTTAAGATGTGGGGCAAGTGTCCTGTTTGGGGGCAAAAATAGTCAAGAGGTGGGGTAAAAGTTTTGGGGCAAAACCGGCTCAAAGAGGCCAAGTAGGCCCAGATCTTTGTCCAGATCTTTGTCCAGACTGGCTCAGAGAGGCAAAATTGACTGAGATTTGGGTCCAAACAGGCCTGAATAAGTAAAGTAGGCCCAGATTTTAATGAAAAGTGGCACAAAGAGCCAAAGTAGGCCCAGATTTGCATCCAAACAGGCCCAAAGAGGCAAAGTAGGCCCAGATTTGGGTCCAAACAGGCTCCAAGTGGCAAAATAGGCCCTGATTTGGGTCCAAAAAGACTCAGATACACTAAGCAGGACCAGATTTGGGTCAAAACAGGCCCAAAAATACCCAGTAGGTCCAGATTAGGGTCCAAAGAGCCACAAAAAGGTGAAATACACTGAGATTTGTGTCCCAATAGGCCTGAAAATATAAATAAGACCTAGATATCAATATTTTTGCCCTCAAATTGACACTTTCATCCTAAAAATGAATAATTTACCCTCAAAACACATTTTTTTACCCTAAAATATTTTTTTTGCCTCAAATCAACATTTTGTACCCTAATTTTTTTTTTTTTGCCTCAAAATAGATTTTTTTTCCTGAAAAACACAAAATTTGCCTTCAAGATGATATTTTTTTCCCCAAAATAGACATTTCTGACCTTAAATCAATATTTTTACCCTCAAAACCAACATCTTTTGGTAAATCATTCTTTTTGGGTGTAAAATCGATATTTTTAGCCCTAAAATCCATATTTTTTACCTCAAAATCTACATTCTTTCCCCGAGTCACCACTTTTAGCCCTAAAATCAACAGTTTGGCCCTAAAACAAACATTTTTGCCTCCAAACCAACATTTTGGGCCCTCAAATCACCTCCAACCCGCCGTTTTCCCACCAAAACTCCCCCCTGAGGCCGCCATTCCCAGCCCTCAGCCACCATTTTGACCCCCCAAAAATGGAGGGGTCACCTCCCCCATTAAACCCGGCCAAACATTGGGGTGAAAAAGCCCCAATGGGTCAGTTTGGGAGGTTGGGGAGAGAAGGACTCACCGGAGGAGACGGTGACGATGGTTCCTGCGCCCCACGAGTCAATCCAACCAGCAAATGGTTGAGGTTTGGGGCAACTGGTGCCGGGGTTGGTGCCAGCAGCATTACCAGTATCACCAGCACCACAACAACCACTACCAGCATATTTGGCACAGAAGTAGGAGCCCGTGTCTTGGGTCTTCAGGCCGTTCAGCTGCAGCGTGACCGTGTCTGGGCCTTGTCCCTGGAGATGGTGGCGCGGCCCTTGACTGACGGCGCGTAGTAGGTGTAACTACCATCATAGTCAATCCCTGCCACCCATTCCAGGCCCCTCCCAGGGGCCTGTCTCATCCAGAACATGTTGGAGCTGGAGCCCCAGCCCCTGTGGAGCTGCTGGAGATGGTGGAGATGCCTCCAGGCCAGCAGGACTCAACCCTCTCCTTCCTCTTCCCCACAGGGATGATGGCGGCCGTGCAGCTGGTGGAGTCTGGAGGTGCCTCTTCCGCCCCGGGGGGGCCGTGAAGCTCCTCTGCAAGGCCTCAGGCTTCACCTTCAGTGACTACGGGATGGGATGGATGAGACAGGCCCCTGGGAAGGGCCTGGAATTCCTGTCAAGGATTAGCAGTGGTGGTGGTACCACCAGCTACGCGCCGTCGGTCAAGGGCCGCGCCACCATCTCCAGGGACAAGGCCCAGACACGGTCACGCTGCA
>NW_009954009.1:4731-6237 GCF_000747805.2 Chaetura pelagica
GTAGCTGCTGAAGGTGAAGCCTGAGGCCTTGCAGAGGAGCTTCACGGCCCCCCCGGGGCGGAAGAGGCACCTCCAGACTCCACCAGCTGCACGGCCGCCATCATCCCTGTGGGGAAGAGGAAGGAGAAGGTTGAGTCCTGCTGGCCTGGAGGCATCTCCACCATCTCCAGCAGCTCCACAGGGGCTGGGGCTCCACCTCCAACATGGTCTGGGTGAGACAGGCCCCTGGGAAGGGCCTGGAATACGTGGCAGGGATTTGGAGCAATGGTGGTACCACCTACTACGCGCCGTCGGTCGAGGGCCGCGCCACCATCTCCAGGGACAAGGCCCAGACACGGTCACGCTGCAGCTGAACGGCCTGAAGGCCCAAGACACAGGAACCTACTGCGGTGCCAAAGAAACTGGTGCTACTCACGGAGGCACCAGCCAGAAGGGGCCACCACCCAAAACCCCCGCTCTTGCTGGGTGGCTCATGGAGAAGACACGTCGGGTGGTTCCGGGCCCTCGGCGCCACGCTTGGCAGGAGAGTCTGGGCCTCTTTGGGCCTGTCTGGATCCAGATTTCGTTCTACTTTACCTATTCAGGTCTGTTTGGACACAAATCTCAGCATATTTAGGTTTTTTGGGCCTGCTTGGACCTAAATCTGGGCCTACTTTGCTCTTTGGTCCCATTAGGACACAGATCTGGGCCTACTTTTCCTTCTTATGCCTGTCTGGACTCAAATCTGGGCCTCCTTTTTCTATTTCGGCCTGTTTGGATGCAAATCTGTGCTTACTTTGCCTCTTCAGGCCTCTTTCTACCCAAGTCTGGGCCTACTTTGCCTCAATGTGCCTGTTTGGACCCAAATCTGGGCCTACGTTGCCTCTTTGTGACTGTTTGGGGACATGTCTAAGCTTACATCATTTATTTGGGCCTGTTTGGGGCCAATTTTGGGCCTACTTTGGCTCTTCGTGCCACTTTTCATTAAAATCTAGGCCTACTTTACTTACTCAGGCCTGTTTGGACCCAAATCTCAGTCTCTTTTGCCTCTTTGGGCCCGTTTGGACAAAGATCTGGGCCTACTTGGCCTATTTGGGCCCATTTTGCCCCAAACTTCAACCATCTTCATTGAGACTGGGGGCAA
The DNA here is from genome assembly GCF_000747805.2 of Chaetura pelagica. NCBI lineage: Eukaryota > Metazoa > Chordata > Aves > Apodiformes > Apodidae > Chaetura > Chaetura pelagica. Next base: position 5,855 of record NW_009954009.1, read on the forward strand.
CTCATGAAGGTTCAGGACAAAAGGTCACAATTTGGGGCAAAAATGGTCAAGAACTGGGGCAGAAGGTGAAGATTTGGGGCAAAAGATCCAGATTTCTGGCAAAAGATCCAGATTTGGGGCAAGTGGTGAAAGTTTGGGGCAAGAAGGGTCAAGAATTGGGGCAGAAGATCAAGATCTGGGGCAAAACCAGTTGAGATTTGGGGCCAACTGGTTGAGATGTCGGCCCAGATTTGTGTCCAAACGGGAGCAAAGAGGCAAAGGAGGCCCAGGTTTCATCCAAAAGGGCCCCAAGAAGCTCTGGGAGTTGCCCCTGGAGATGGTGGCGTGGCCCTGGACAGGATTTTGGGGGGGAATAATGGGAATTTGGGGTTGAAAATGGGTTT
>NW_009954010.1:0-5615 GCF_000747805.2 Chaetura pelagica
CTTTTTAGGCCAACTTTCTACTAGGTCTTTCTGGTGCTGATAAGAATAATCTCGAGACAAAAGCGTCAGTGGGATACCTGTACGCTTGGCTTCCTCCTTAAGCTTAGCATATGGCTCCATGTCATCACCTCGGGATGAAGCACTTCTCAGGGTATTGGCTTTAATGCGTGCTGTTGGGCTTTCTGTTGTTTTTAGATCTACCCACAACTGTCCAGTCACCCCGTGATTTCCCCCACTGCTTGGGAGGATCCTGCGGTGGCCTGGTAGCCACTTCAGCATAGGAGTGCCTTGTCTGGCTGCAGGACGCTTGCGAGAATATTCAGAATCAGACACATCCTCATATTGCTGTAATCTACCGATTCTTTGGCCAAATCAGGCCATGTAAATCCTCGCAGATCTCCCTTTTCGAGTTTATGTTTGATTTGCATGGCTACCTCTTTCAATGACAGAGGGAGCCCCCTGATTAAAACCTTCAGTCTTTCTGGTTTCACTTGAAGATTCATAGGACTTTCTTGGTCTGGTATTAGATCACTGTCATAAATCATTTGAATTACAGCAGCCTTTTGGACATTGTTCAAAAGGTTAGAATAGCCCCCCCACAGGGTTCTTGGCTCTCCTCTGTGAACGGGATCACTCGAGCCAACACAATAAGCTGCTCGCTGAGTTAGGGACCAGGGTTTCCCCTTGTCTCCAGTCGTTAGAATAATTCCAGTTCCCCAGTACCCTCGAGCTTCTCGTTCACTTAACATGATATCATCTCCTCCTGTGAGGGACACTCTCATTGCACATTCAGTTTCCATCTCAGATGGAAGCCTGCTGTATTGGTTTTTAATTTTTGCCAATTCTAGTGATGTGTAAGGTACTTCCTTAACTACCACATCTTTTCTCCCACCAGTATCTTCATCACGAGAAAAAGAAGTTCTCACAACTGGGCGCAGGTGTTTATATTCTACTCCCTCCTCCTCCTCATCCTCAGAACTTGTATAGTGAGAAGATACATCAGTTAGGACTTTGTCCATAGCTGTGGAAAGCTGGTGGACATATTTCTCCAATTTGCTAATCCTTTGAGTGCCATGTGTTATAAAGTTATTAACTGCCTTGTGCAATATCTTGATACCTGCCCTTATTCCCTCCTCCGGCTCCTTGGAGAGGGTAGGCTGCAGCTGCATGGGGGCTTGCTGCTCTTGTGGCTGTGACTTTGAGTTCAAACTCGGGTGCTGCTTTCCCATCCCAGAATGAAAAATCACACGTTTCTTATCTGGTTGCTTAGACTTTATGGGCTTGCATTTCTCTCGTGTATTTAAGACATCCGGGATCTCAGTACTCTGACGACCAGAATCTGAGGAATCTTCGTAACTTGCAAATTCCCCACATGCATCATCTGATCAAGACAAGGTTGCACTGGTTTTCCTCTTCTTTCCCTGCTTTCTTAGCCCTTCAATCTCTTTCAAATTTGTCCTGGTGTTTCAGAATGCATGCTAAATTTTTCTTCCCTTAATTGCAACAATATCTCAATCCAAGCATTGCATGTGTCGCTCACTGCCCGACCCGGGAGAGGAGCTGAGGGAGTCCCCGCTCAACAGGTCAGTGCGCACTGGAGTCCACTCTGTTCCCTCTTCCCTGTCAGATGCAGCAAGACAAACCAGGCAAGGCTGTCACTGCAGTCCCATCTGGGTCACCAAAACTGTAGTCCCAAAGCTGGGGTTCATCACCTGGCGTGCACTGAGCCAGTCAAGCACACAGAGATGAGATATTGTTTTATTCCAACGTTGTGCAAGGCTGTGTGCTAGGTGCTAATTCCACAAATCTAGCAGTTCTGTAACACCAAATATTGGTGACAATGAACCTAGTCATAGACACTAATAGCACTGACTCTGATCCAGAGCAAAAGAATATAGTGTTGGAACAGTTCTTTCTTCTAGTAAGGAAATGAGAAAGGACTAGTAAGATCAAACAAACACTGATAAAGAGGAACAGAAAGGGCATATGTAAATTCCCAGACCACTACAACACATATTGGAGGGATGGGATTAGGAGTCTGACAGGCTGAGGCACAACCCTTGAGGTGTCCAAGCAGGTTCTGAGGCTGCACTCTTGCCCAGGCCACATGCAGCATGTGTTATAAGGCATTCCTCCCTCTGTTCTGCTTGTGGAGAGGTGCCAGTGTAAGAATTCCAATACAGCCTACTGTCAAGCTCCAAGTGATTCCCCCCCCTCCTCTCCAGGAATCCTGAGAAGTCAACACAGCAGTACTAGCCAGAAATGCAAAAGTAACAAGGACATATGCAAGCAGCTAAGCCTCTAAAGTCTTGGCACTGTAGCAGAGGGTTAGGGCTGTGTCTCGCATCTATTGCCCAGTTCCCTAGTAAAATAAAAGAACAAACATTAACAATAATCCAAAACAAATTACAGCCCCAGTGAGGGCTGACACCATCAGCATAAAAGAAGGCAGACTTCTTGATATCCTGAAAGAGATAAAACACATTCAAAAGCAGACACTGTTAAAAGGAAGAGACACTCCACCGAGTATAGAAGGCTGCCTCCACTGTTGGCAGTTCCACCAAAACAGGCTGTCCTGGGTAATGGAGCAGGTTTACAGGGTCATCTCCTTTTTCCTGGGGAATATGAAGAAAGCTTTAGGACAGAATGTAGGAAGTCATGGGCATCCAGTAACTCCACAGACAGCTACTACAGATGCAACAAAATATGTTGTTAATAACATTCAATTACCAAACATCAGAATAAAACACACTAAAAGAGATACCATGTGAACAAAGAGTATCTCCTGTAATTTGCAGGAGTCAATATAACCCATAATACGCACAGCAAATAGTGAAGTTGTGTGTGTTAAAAGAACAAACTACCAGGGAAGCATGAAAAAGATATTACAAGCACACCGTGCACCTCAGCTTCCTGTATTCAGTGAAAGCAAAATCTGAAGCACAAGGGATGGGTATGAGAAACTTTCACCAATAAGTTCACATTTAGCACCATCTAGGTCAGTGGTTTCTCTGGGCTTTTCTGTCCTGCTACTCCAGGAGTGGGATAATAAAAAATAAAGACTTTTTTTTTTTTTTATTTGGCAGTGTGGTGGTTAAAGGTGTTGGCATTCAGTGCTTCTCATAAATTGTAAGCTGTTATTGGGAGCCCAGGACATGCCTGGTGGAGACGGACAATCATTAAACTCCTTCAACTTCTCAATTACAGGGGAAAAGTCGAGCGTAGGCATTTCTGAGGCAGCCATTGCTCGCTGCTGTTTGAATCTCTCCTGGCACACGCTAAGAGATTGCCTCATAGTCTCCCTCCCTATGCAATCAAGGAGGAGGTCTACAACACCTTCTGATAAAGGGGCATCCTGTCCGTGACGCCAATTTAATGACATGACACAGATTTAATAACCCAGGAAGGCTAGAACTGGACCCCCTTGCTTTTCTAAAGTCCTGCTGCAATAGAGGAGCCTAGGTGCAGCTGGATCCAGTCCTGTACGTGTCACAACTCAGACCGGGCAGCCCAGGGAGATTAGGACTGAACCCCCTTGCTTTCTAGACTTTCTTCAGAGGGGAGCCTAGGTGCAGCTGGGCCCAAAATCCTTCTCTCAGACCTGGTCTCTTCCCAGAGGGTGTAAATGTGTTACGGTCCAAGTAAAAGCTTGACCGTCCAATACCCCTTGATCAGATTAAGGTGTAGCAACACACAAGGTATGTTTATAACAAACAACATGTTTATTACACTAGCAGGAGTTAATAATGAACAACTTGAACAAAACCAGCTGCATATATGCATTAAGTAAGAAAAAGGGGATGAGAGGAAAAAGTGAGAGGAAGGAGGGGCGAGGCGGGGGGAAGACGAGAGTGGAAGAGAGCGAGATAAAGAGGAGAGGAAAATCACTGGTCCTGGACCCAGCGTCGTTGGTCCAGCCAACAGAGGGTCGGTGTTGATAGTCAGTGTTGATGAAACTCCCGAAGCCCACCATTGCAGCCCCCTATTTTATGGGCCTAGAATCTTGATTTCACAACGTGTGATTCAGCTATACATGTGTGAGCAGCTGGAGTGGACCTGCCCGCTCTGCCCCTCGATCCTTGTCATTATCTCAGTCCTGGTCATCATCTATGCAGGCCTCAGGCCGCATGCAGGCCATTACTGCAGTCTCCATCCTTCCAGGCAGGCCTTCTGGGAATGCATATGAGCAGGGGCTACAATGGGGTTTCCATACCAATTCCCAAAGCAGGTCTGGAGGGCTGGTCCCTCATAGATGGCACTGGGGGTGTTACAGGGATGGAATGAAGCTGCTATGGGGATGGCACCATGGATGGTACTGGGGATGGCACGGGGCTGGTACCAGGCTGGGTATGGGGATGGTACCAAGGATGGCACTGTGGATGGCGAGGGGGATGGTACCGGGCTGGTACATGGGATGGCACCGGGGCTGGCAATGGCTTGGCACTGGGGATGGCACCAGGGATGACAACTTTGGTCCTTCTCATAGCTGAATTATTTGTTCTGTGGACTTACGTCGCAGGCCAGTATCGAGGGGATACCGGCTGTCAGGTACTTCCGTGACTTTGTTTAGTCTCATGCGGAGGGAGACAAGATAAACCATTCCCCATAACTTGTACATAAACATATTTGTATAAAACCAGCTGTCTCTTCTCTGGGTTGGTGGGTAAGACTGAACAACTGAAACTGGGGAGCGATTGAGACACCTTTTTAAAATGACTCCGTCTCTAATGAAGGTTTCTATCAATTCTCACTTTCTACAGATATACTAATTGATTTTTATTTTTTAAATTTTGTTTCTTTTGTTTTTCTTTTTGCACCAGAGTGTCTACCAGTAGCTGTTGGAATTACAGCATGAAGCAGTGGCATCTAAAGTCCTATGTACTCGCCCATGGCTGGGAGTGTGCACAGGGAGGCAAATGAGGCCATCATCTGACCTCCTAACTAAGGGTTTGGAGACAACCTCCAGCATTCTCAGGGGACAAACGTTCTCCTGGTAGCCAGTGAAGCCTGGACAGCAGGGGCACCAACATGCAGAACATGGCCAAGAGAGTCCCTGTCTCTTCGCTGAATGTGAAAAAGCCCCACGGCTGGATTGCCTTGCCCGTGAGCCCTGCTGGGCCTTGTCCTTCCCTCCCTCCCAAACCAGGGGTCTGGGGCAACTGGAGCTGTTGCAGTCAGCAGAGACCAGTGGGAAGGACAGCAGCTACAGTGGCAGCTGAGGAGGCAGTGGTGCACTCCAGCAGTAACACCATCCTGATCTGTGTCCCCTCCCGGTGCCAAGGATCATAAGGTGCATCCCCAGAAATGCAGAGTGGATTCACATGGAGCCAGCCCAGCAGACGACACCAAGATGTCCATGAAGAAGGGCGATTCTCAGCTCACCAAGGAGCTGGCAGACCTGCAGCAGAGGTGCCAGAAGAGGGATGGGGCAGGATGAAAGGAGAGCCCAGGCACAGCAGCCATACCAGTGGGGACACGGGGGCTGCGGGCACAAAGGTACCACTCACACAGCCTCTCTTCTCAGCTCCTCTTGCAGTCAAACAGCCTGGCACACAGGCGGGCACTGCAGGAGGCGATAGCCTGTCGGGCGTCCCTGCCACTGCTCCTCAGCCACG
>NW_009954010.1:5944-8019 GCF_000747805.2 Chaetura pelagica
CCCCCTGCCCCCCGTGCTCCTGGGGCCACAAGACCTGCCCACAGAGTCCCAGTGCCAGCTGCCCCGGGCAGGAAGGCAGGGCCAGGAGGCTGGCAAATCCCAAAGGCTGCTGTGGGCAAGCATGACTCAGAGTGGCCGGAAGCCCATGGACCCGGGAAACATCAGGTGGGGGCAGCAGGGAGGAGAGTCCTTCGAGAGCCAGCGGACAAGCCAGGGGTCTTAACCCAGGTGGAGGAGGAAGACCAAGAGTTGTCTCCAGCAGATAACCCCAGTAGTTACAACATTGGTTTCAAGCCCTTGTCCCCAGAGCTCTTTCAGGACCCCCACACTGGCGCCCAGGAGAGACCCAGCCCACCGAGCACAGAGCCTGCAGGAGAGGAAGATGGTGACCACCAGAGCCCACCTTCTGACTCAGTGTGGGTCACAGAGGCTGAGCCGGGCGCTTCTGCCCTGGTCAGAGTTCTTGAGGAAGAGGAGCACCAGGTGGCTGTGGCTCCTGCAGTGCAAAAAGAAGGACAAAGGACCATCTCCTGTATTGAGGGATTACAGTAGAATCCCTCTGGCTGCTGCTGGCTGGGCACTGCTGGTATGTCAGGGGGGGGTTCCTCAGCCAGCCGGGTCTCCCTTTAGCTCCTGGAAGTGGTTGGGTGAGAGCATCTCCTGCAGCTCAGTGCTCTCCTTTCTCCCTCCTCCTTCTTCTGTTCCTGAAGCTCTGTAGAACTCTGGGAAGCCCCAGACGCTGGATCATGAGGCATTTCAGCACGGATTCTGAGCCCTCTTGGCCTCTCCATAGGCTGGAGTATCCCGAGTTCTTGGATCTTGGCCCACCCCTGTCCGAAGCAGCAGAACAGCTCCTCCACTCCCTGTACGCTGTCCTGGTGCCCAGGGGTGACACCTGCCTCTGGGGACACTTCTTCTTCTACATCAAGGTCCAGAGCCACTTCCCTCCTGAATAGTGACAAGTGTGTCCTGGGAAAGACAAGCTTTCCCAGTACTGTTCCTGGCAGCCAAGGCCTTGGGGGAGAAAGTCTCTGGAGGGGCTGGACTGGATTGGTGTTGCTGTGCTCTTGGAGGCTGTTGTTTTCTGCCTGCTTCTGTGGAGACACCAGGCAGTTCATCTCCTTGCAGGCCAGCGACAAGCAGTGGTACCAGATGGACAATCCATCTGTGGAGCTTTGTGGTGTCAGCTCACCTCTTGGAAGCCTATTGACTGTTTTATGTTCCCCCTTGAGAGAGCTGCAAGAACAGGCCTAAGAGAAAGGGCTTCTTCCTTTACAGCAGCATCACATGCCCACCCGCCCCCTTGTCAGAGAGCAGCCAGCAGGCAGCACGTGGGTCTGGTGGGACCCCAGTGTCTGCCCTGCAGGACCAGAGTAACTCGGGGCAGGTAGGCCAGGGCACCAGAAGGACACTGGATTTCTGTCTGGGATCTTGGCTGTGCTCTCTTCTCCCTCCCACCCTGCAGCTTTCTTCACAGCCCCAACGCTGCTCCTTCTCCAAGCATCCCACCTGGATCCGTCCTATTTCTCTACCTTTGGCCCCCCCAGATCCTTGCTGGGACCCCCCTGAGCCTCCCTAGACCCTTTCTCGGAGCCCCTGAGCCTCCCTACATCCTTCTCGGGAGCACCTGAGATCATTCCTAGGACCCTCCCAGTCCTCTATAGATCCTTCCTGGGCCTCCCCAAGAGCCCCTTCAGCTCCCCTCAAAGTCCTCCTGCTACCCCCCGGGCATCTCTAGAATCACACAAATAGATTGGAAGAGGCCTTGGAAGGTCATCTAGTGCAGCCCTTCTGCAGTGAGCAGGGTCCATTTGGCTGAAAAATGCCTGTGTTGACCCCAACATTGATCCTCTTGGCCCCAGAAATTGGACCCTTTGCCCTTAACGTGCCTATTTTGACACCAAAATTCGCCTTGTTGACCACAGATTTGCCCTGGTTGACTGCAAAATGGGCTCCTCCCGCCCCTAAATCATCTCTTTTGACCCAAACTTGACCATGTTGACCTCAAACTCTGCACTCTTCACACCCAAACTGCCCATTTTGCTGCTGCTGCTGCCACGGCTGGGCTGGGGAGG
>NW_009954010.1:8127-10900 GCF_000747805.2 Chaetura pelagica
CCAACCGCCCCTTTTGTCTGCTGCTGCTGCCACGGCTGCTCTGGGGAGGCAGCCACGGCGCTGCTGGAGGAGACAGGTACTGGCCCCGAAAGCCCTGAGGGCTTGTTCCCTGTGGGCTTTCGGGGCCCAGAGACCCCCTGGCTGCCAGACCCATGCAGCTCTGCTGCTGTGGCCCAGGCAGCCCTGCTGACAAAGCGCTCTGGCTCGTAGGGCTGCCCTGGCCATGTGGGAGGTGATGTTCTCCACACCTCAGATACTGCAGAAGGTTCTTCCCGAGCTGCTCTTCCAACACAAGCAGCGAGGGGCAGAAGATGCTCCTCTGCACTCTCATAGAGGACACATCTTGCCTGATGGTGAGTTCCCAGGACAAGCTCCCATGCCCTTGTCCCCAGCTGCCGGTGGGAACCAGGAGCTGCCCGGAGCGGGGAGCTCCACCAGCTCTGCCCACCCCTCACAGCTGGCTTTCTTTCAGCTGCTGGACAGCATGAACCTGTCAGATGAGGACTTTGCTCGAAGAAGCAAGGAATTCTGCAGGGTTCTGAGGCATCCCAGCCAGGCGATGCTCCCCCTGGTGCTCAGGGGCCTGGTGTCGCTGTTAAGAGACCTGATGTGGTGAGCAGGTCTCCCAGGGGAGCCACGGTGGCAGCCAGGGGCTGGGGCAGGGGCTGAGGCGGTGACCTTGGGTGGCAGTCAGTCCAGCACCCTCCCTGCCACCTGGGGCTGCCTGCGGAGCTTCCCAGGCCTCTTCACAACATGTCCAGCTTCTGAGGGCAGGATCAGCCCAGGTGAAGCAGGACGCCACATCTCCTTTCCCAGGCTGTGGTGCCATCTCCCATCTGCTGCTGCTGCTGAGCAGGCCTCCAGCAGAGCCCTCCTGGTTGCAGCAGGGCTCCTCAAGTGATGACGGCTCACCTTTTAGACGGGCACCGGGGCCATCATCATGAGCTCTTCATCCTGCAGGAGCTCCCTCAGGTCTGGCAGGAACACCCGCATTTTTCTCACCTGTGCGAAAAAGAGCATCCCTGTTGTGGAAAGCTCCCCAGGCAGCCACCAGGCCCCAGGCCAGTCCTAGCTGGAACACTCACAAACCACACCCTGGTTTCAGCCGGGATGAAGCCAACTGTGCTGATTTTTTTCTCCTTCAGTCAGCTCTCTTTTAACCAGCAGCAAGTGCTCCAGCCACTGGACTGGTAACACTGGAAATACTGATGTTACTAACAAGACTCCAAGGTTCCGTCTTTGCCCTGCAGCCTCAGGCACTATTGGGAGATCTAAGCCTCCCCCACAGGGGAGGCTGCCTGAGATGGATGGCAAAACTGGCCAGAGATATTCCATCCCATGTATCCACGTGAGCTCAGAGGAAGGTCAGAGATCACAGAAGACAACCTCCTTCCTGCTTCTTCTCCCCTTCCCTCCTGTCATGGGCCCGTGCATCCTTGCCCCTCATCACTCTCCCCTCAGCTCCTGTCTGCTCTGCCCTCTCTCCAGCAGCTCCAGGACTTTTCGGGGTGGCTCACAGCTCATGAGATGCCGGGGGAGCTGCTGGGGCTGGGGGGAGGCAAGAGGGGTTTGCACACTCCTGAACACAGTTGTATATAGAACCGTGCAGATTTTCTTCTATCATTAGTGTTTAATTAGAGCTGTCTAGTTTAGTTTTCAATCCAGAAAAGCCTCTTTCTCCTTCATTTTCTCTCTCCTTCCCTACCTGGCTGGGAGGGGATCGAGAGCATCACTGTCTCTGGTTTAATTGCCCATCCTGAGTCAGACTGTGACAGGGGGTCAGTCGGGAGGTGCCAGGAGCTGCTGGAGGTTCCTCTCCAGGAAAGGCTGAGAGACCGGGGACGTTTCAGCCTGGAGAGGAGTTTGTGGCGAGTCCTGCCCCTCCTGCCCTCCCGCCTCCCTCCTGCTGCCTGCCCAGGGGCCATCCCGGGCAGCCAATCAGAGGCAGCGGCACCCCAGGGCAGGGCGGGCAGCCTGACCCCTGCCGGCCAATCACAGCCCGCATCTCCTCAGAGCAGGAGACTGACAGCCACCCCCGCCTATGGCCCATGGCAGCCAATCCTAAGGGGCTTTTCTCCCCCTCTTTTTAGACTCCACCACTTTGACTTCAGGCCCCCAACCTGCTTTTTTTGACGACTTGAAGCCTCGCTTTTAGGGCACAAACCCCCCTCTTCAGGAAGAAAGCCTCTTTTTTGGCTCCAGAGCTACATCTCCAGCGGCCAAAGCCTCATCTGTCCTTCCCAAAGTTTTTGGTTTGGCTTCCAAAAAAAACAGGGGTCCCCTCTCTGGGGCATGAGAGTTTCAATAAACAGCATTGATTTAAAGACATCAATAGCAGTAATTTAAACAAATGCGACATTAAAACACCTGAATTTCACACCACAGCTAGGGGAAACTGCCCCAAATCCCTGCCTGCCCCTCTTTAAATATTAATGTTTGAAATACTAAATAGATTGAAAAAGCTTTTTACAGAAAATCAGACCCAAGAGCAGCCAGAAAAAGAGATGCCTGTACTCTCTTCATTTTGAAAAAGCAAACCGTTCAAAAGCATAATTTGGCCCCAAAGTATCTGAAGATGGCCTCAAATGCGACCCCGATCACCCTTAATTCATTAAAGAGATTTCCAATGCGGAGTTTTGGGGCAAGGCAGCTCTCAAATACTCCCTAAAAAATCTCAGACCTCGGAAATTTGAATGTTATTTAAATATGTGTATTCATTTAAATCCAAACCTGGCCCCTTCAAAAATGTTATTTTAACTAAGCAATACGTTTT
>NW_009954010.1:10924-12005 GCF_000747805.2 Chaetura pelagica
ACAAAAGCGCACGCACCCCCGCCCCCCCCCCCCAAAAAAAAAAAAAAATCCATAACCTGCCCAAACGAAGCCTAAGCCCGCCCCGCAGATAATTAAGCCCTGAGAATTAGCCCGAGCCCTCCCCTACAATTAGCTCACCCCCTGAATCAATTTAAACCGGCATCCCTCTCTCCCAGCTCGCAGGGCGGCGCCCCGGGGCTTAATTAGCCGGTAACGAGGCGCAGTCAACTACCTCTCTCACACCAATCGGTCGCTGCCTCCTGACTGAGCACGCACGCTGTGTGCCCCGCTCTTTATCACCTCGGTCGTCCCGCCCACCCGCCACCTTCCATCCAATGGGCGAGCCGCTTCCCTCAGTGCCGCTGGCCAATCAGTGCTCGCCGAAGCTTCTCCGCTGGGTTCTGCTCCATGTCAGGGAGCAGCGGCCGCCCTGAGGGCACAAAATGGCGGCGGGAGGGTGAACGGGCAGCCGGGGGGCGTGGGGCCCGTGGAGGGGCTGGAAGGCCGTGAGGGGAGCGGGGGAGCCGGGCGGGGGGCGGCCGGAGGGAAGATGGTGGCTCTTGACACAGCGGCAGCAGCTTCCAGGCGGTTGGATTGTCACCGGACGCGCAGCCCCGCGGCCCCAGGGCTGGTTGTGGGGCCGAGGTGCTCAGGGTTAGGTGAGGAGGAGCAGGGCGTCCCGCGGAGCCATCCAGGAGCTGGAGGCGAGAGGGGTGGTGAGGGGCTGCCCCACAACTTGTCCCACCTGCAGGGCGAAGACGTGGTTGTGAGGCCCGTGGTGGGGGCCAAGCTCCTGCCCCACGGGCCGTGGCAGCCGGGGCTTGGGGCAGGGGGCCCGCCCAGGGCGGGCCCCCCTTTGGGGCAGGAAGGATGTGGGGGTCAGGGGGTGTGTGGGGAGTTGTGGGGGTAGCGTGAGGTGGGCCATCCAGAGATGGGGAGGGGTAAGTGGGGGTGGTCCCCCATGGTGGAGGGTTGCGGTGTAACCCTAAAATGCTGGGGGGCAGCTCGGGGACCCCAGGGGTCTCTGAGCTGTTCCTGAGGTTCAGGGGATCCTGAGGGGGTCTCTGAGGTTCCCAGGAGG
>NW_009954012.1:0-817 GCF_000747805.2 Chaetura pelagica
TCCCCCCTCTGACCCTGCCTCCCCCCCCAGAAGAAGCTCCTCCTCGCCGCCTGCGTCGCGGTCGTCGCCGTCGTGGCCGTGACCTTTGCCAGTGGGTGACACCGACTGGTGAGGGACTGGGAGGGGATTGAGACAGACTGGCATGAACTGGGAGGGGACTGGGAAGGCACTGGGATGGACTGGGAAGGCACTGGGATGGACTGGGAAGGACTGGGAGGGGATTGGGATGTATTGGGAAGGCACTGGGAGAGTCTGGGATGAAGTGGGAGGGACTAGGATGGACTGGGAAGTCACTGGGATGGACTGGAAAGGACTAGGAGGAGATTGGGATGTATTGGGAAGGCACTGGGATGGACTTGGAGGGGACTGGGATGACGTGGGAAGGCACTGGAATGGACTGGGATGAACTGGGAGGGGATTGAGACCGACTGGGATGAACTGGGAAGTCACTGGGAGGGACTGGGAAGGACTGGGAGAGACTGGGATGAACTGGGAAGGCACTGGAATTGACTGGGATGAACTGGGAGGGGATTGACACAGACTGGGTTGTACTGGGAGGGACTGGGAAGAACTGGGGGGCCTCTTGGGGTGTTACTGGGACAAACTGGGAGAGACTGGGGAGCTCTAGGGGGACGTTACTGGCCCCAACTGGTTTCAACTGGGAAATACGACCACCACCCCCCCCTCCTGCCATTTTCTCCAGGCCTTTGACGTCACTTCCTGGCCGCCATGACGTCACTTCCTGGTGGGGGGTGGGGGAGGGGCAAGATTCCCCAATAAAACGTTTTTCATCCCCCAAAAAACTCCCCCCCAATAA
>NW_009954012.1:2909-3403 GCF_000747805.2 Chaetura pelagica
TGGGGGGGCTGGGGAGGGGGGGAGGGGCCCTGCTCGGGTCCCACTCCCGGGTGAGCGAGTTCGGGCTCCAGCGGCGCCGCCAGGACCGGGTGGATTTTCACAGCCTGGAGAGCAGCTGCCGCCTCTACTGGTGGGTCTGGGGCCTTCATCTTCCTCCCCTGGGCCTTCATCTTCCTCCCTGGCCTTCCTCCTCATCATCATCTTCATCTTGGCCTTCAGCTTGACCTTCCTCCTCAGCCTGACCTTCATCCTCGTCTTCCTCTTTGTCTTCATGTTCAACCTTAACCTTCCTCCTCATCTTCCTCCTCATCTTCCTCCTCATCTTCCTCCTCATCTTCCTCCTCATCTTCCTCCTCATCTTCCTCCTCATCTTCCTCCTCATCTTCCTCCTCATCTTCCTCCTCACCTTCATCTGCAGCTTGACCTTCATCTTCGTCTTCCTCTTTGTCTTCATGTTCAACCTTAACCTTCCTCCTCAGCTTCCTCCTCAGCTT
>NW_009954012.1:3668-4241 GCF_000747805.2 Chaetura pelagica
GCTTCCGCTTCCTCTTCCTCTTGGCCTTCCTCTTCCTCTTGGCCTTCCTCTTCCTCTTGGCCTTCCTCTTCCTCTTGGCCTTCCTCCTCATCTTTGTCTTTGTCTTCATCTTCAACTTTGATCTTCCTCCTTCTCTTGACCTTCATCTGCAGCTTCATCTTCGTTTTGACTTTCATCCTCATCTTCATCTTTGTCTTCAACCTTGACCTTCCTCTTCATCTTGACCTTCCTCCTCATCCTGGCCTTCCTCCTCATCTTCATCTTCAGCTTGACCTTCCTCTTTGTCTTTGTCTTCCTCTTCGTCTTGACTTCCATCCTCATCTTTGTCTTCATCTTCAACCTTGACCTTCCTCCTCATCTTGACCTTCATCCTTATCTTGATCTTTAACCTCATCTTGACCACCTTCTTCCTCTTGACCTAACTCTTCATCTTTCAACCTCATCTTCACCTTCGTCTTTGCCTTCATCTTCCTCTTCTGCCTCCTCCTTGCATTGAAACTTCACCTGCAGCTTCATCTTCTTCATCCTTATCTCACCTCTATGACCCCCAACCCCCCATAGAACCCCCAACCC
>NW_009954012.1:4763-6600 GCF_000747805.2 Chaetura pelagica
TCCCGCTCCGTTCCTTCCCCTCCAGCCTCTCCTGCCGGGCCCACCTGGCTGGGCTGAGCTCCCAGGAAGTTGCTGATTGTTTGGGGGTGGAAGTGACAGCCGGGGGGGGAGCCTGGAGGGCAGGAGCCATGGCCACCACCTGCAGGGAGGCCCGGGGGGGCAACCAGGCCAACCTGAGCTTCAATGAACTCTTCGACGAGCGCTGGGTGGAGGTAGAAGGTGGAAAACAAGATGGCGACCTACTCTACGGCAGGCCTGAGGCCTACACAAGATGGCTGCACTCTCTACCAACCCTACCAGGCCTTGTAGGCCTTGACCTCCGACCCCTCCACACCCTCCTAGCCAATCAGGAGCCTCGTCGGGCTGCCCTGGGTGCCGCCATTGGGCGTTACATCAAGGAGAGGGCGTTGAGGGTCAACGGCAGCCATCTTGGGGTCAACCAACATGGCGGGTGTTCGCGGCACCGTGGAACCGCCCGCCTGGAGGTGGTGGTGAGGGAGGGGCGGGGGTGGGCAGGGGATCATGTGAGCGCCACTGACGCCTATGTGCGGGTGGGATTTGGGGGGAAACTGGGACAAACTGGGACGGTGTGGAACAAGCAGCGGCCATCTTGGAACGAGCGGATTGACTTGGGTTGGGTGGAACTGGGGGGGTCCCAGTTGAGGTTGGAGGTGTGGGACGAGGACAACCAATGGGACGATGACTTGTTGGGGGCGTGTGAGGTGGGGGTGGAGGCAGGAGCCAATCAGGGGGTGGTTTGTTACCCTGGGGGGGGCAGGTTGGAGGTGACGTATCGGGCCACGTGTGGCCCGGCCTTGGGGGGACCTTCTTGTCACGATTATGTCCCCCAACCTGTGGGGGGAGGGGAGGGGACCCGGGGGTTCTCCCGGTGGCCCCTGGAACCCCCAACTTGGGTTGGCCATGAAGATGATGAAGAAAATGAGGAAGATGATGAGGAGGAGGAAGATCTGGAGAACCTCGACCCCTTCTCCCAGGAGGGGGTGGGGGGATGGGGGGAACCCACTGACGCCTTCGGGGACCTCCCGGGGCCTCTGGGGGGGGAGGGGGAGGGTCCCTGGAGGGTGGATCCGATAACTGGGGCCCAGGAGCTTCTGGATCCAACTCTGGGGTCTGAGGAGGCTCCTCAGGAACTTCTGGATCCTCTTGTTGGGTCCGAGGAGACTCCTCAGGATCTTCTGGATCCAACTTTTGGTTCCAAGGAGGCTCCTCAAGACCTGGATCCTCTTGTTATGTCCCAGGAGGGTCCTCAAGACCCTCTGGATCCAACTCTTGGGTCCATGGAGGCTCCTCAAGAGCTTCTGGATCCATCAACTGGTTCCATGGAAGGTCTGCTGGAGACGGATCCTTGACTTGAGCCCCTTTGGAGGCTCCTCCAGGGCCCCAGGGCATGATGGGAAGGGGGGGGAAGGGAGGAGCAATAAAAGGTTCGAGCTACAGGAGCCTGGAGGTGTGAGGTGACAGGGAGGGACTGGGAGGGGATTTGGGGGGACTGGGAAGGGACTGGGAGGGGATTTGGGGGAGCTGGGATGAACTGGGAGGGACTGGGGGGAACTGGGAGGGGATTGGGACTGAACTGGTAGGTACTGGGAAGAACTGGGAGCTACTGGGGAGGGGACTGGTAGGTACTGGGATTAACTGGGAGGGACTGGGAGGGACTGGGACCTTGTTGTGGCAACCCCCGCTATCTCTGGGGCACCCCACAACTTGGGGGGCCTCGCCCTCCCCTCTCCCCCTCCCCCAGCTCCTTCCTCTGCCCCACGTTGGGCCCCACCCAGAGCCACTTCCGGCTGCGGCACAACTTCCATGGGCAGGTCTC
>NW_009954013.1:0-5755 GCF_000747805.2 Chaetura pelagica
TTGGGATTCCTTCCCTTTTCTTGCCAATTTCCTTCCCTTTTTTGGCATTTCCTTCCTTTTCTTCCTTCCCCCCTCACTCTCTTTTCCTCCTTCCTTTCCAGGAGGGGCTTTTCCAAGGGCTGGGGGAGCCCCCAGGGAGGCAGGGAGGGGCAGAGGGGCTGGGGGCAGCTCCCGGGGGCCTCACCTTGATCCAGAACTCCTCGTAGAGCGCGCAGGCGATGACGCAGCGCTCGAACAGGACGATGGTGCGTTCGTGCGACCCCGCCGACATCTCGTAGTCCAGGTACTCCCGCCAGTTCCGCAGCTGCGCCCGCTCCAGGGGCTTCACGTGGAAGTAGGGACGTTTGATCTGGGGGGGGAAGCCAATCAGCCATTCAATCAATCAGTCAGTCATTCAATCAATCAATCAACCATTCAATCAATCAACCATTCAATCAATCAACCATTCAATCAATCAACCATTCAATCAATCAACCATTCAATCAATCAACCATTCAATCAATCAACCATTCAATCAATCAACCATTCAATCAATCAACCATTCAATCAATCAACCATTCAATCAATCAACCATTCAATCAATCAACCATTCAATCAATCAACCATTCAATCAATCAACCATTCAATCAATCAACCATTCAATCAATCAACCATTCAATCAATCAACCATTCAATCAATCAACCATTCAATCAATCAACCATTCAATCAATCAACCATTCAATCATTCAACCAATCAATCATTCAACCAACCATTCAACCAATCAACCATTCAACCAATCAACCATTCAACCAATCAACCATTCAATCAATCAACCATTCAATCAATCAACCATTCAATCAATCAACCATTCAATCATTCAACCAATCAATCATTCAACCAACCATTCAACCAATCAACCATTCAACCAATCAACCATTCAACCAATCAACCATTCAACCAATCAACCATTCAATCAATCAACCATTCAATCAATCAACCATTCAATCATTCAACCAATCAATCATTCAACCAACCATTCAACCAATCAACCATTCAACCAATCAACCATTCAACCAATCAACCACCATTCATTCAATCAACCATTCATTCAACCATTCAATCAACCATTCATTCAACCATTCAACCAGTCATTCATTCAACCATTCAACCAGTCATTCAATCAATCATTTCAACCAATCTTCAATCAACCAATCAATCATTCAACCAATATTCAATCAACCAATCTTCAATCAATCAACAGGGCAACAGCATTTCCAGGGAGATAACGGGGGGCTGAGGGATGAAGGGAGTGGAACGTCTCGTGTGAGGAGAGACCTGGGGCTGGTTAAGTCTGCGGGGCAACCGCATTTCCAGGGAGATAACGGGGGGTTGAGGGATGAAGGGAGTGGAACATGTCATGTGAGGAGAGACCTGGGGCTGGTTAAGTCTGGACAAGGTAAGATGATCTGGTTAACGTCTAGTTAATGTCTAATCTCTGCAGGGTAGGGGTGAAGAACAGGTTGGTCTGCCCAGTGGTAGGAGGAGGGGAAATGGCACCAAGTGACAACACTGGAAGTTCCATGTGAGGAGAAACTTCTTCCCTCCCTGGGACAGGGAGAAAGTGGAGTCTCCTTTGGAGACTTCCAAGACCAATTCCTATGGGATCTGCCCTGGCTGCTCCTGCTGCAGCAGGGCGGGGGGTTGGACTCGATGATGTCCAGAGGTCCCTTCCAACCCTTTCTAGGATCCCACCCTCCCTACCCCATCCTCGAAGTTCCAGCGCTTCCCGACTTCCGCCTCGTTCTGCGCGTAGATCTGTTGCCGCATGGAAATCACCAGCTCCCGGATCTTCTCCTGGTCTAAATCCTCCTGGGAATTCAACAGGGAATCAATGGGAAACACGGGGTGGGCTAGAAACCCCCTCTCCCCAATCCAGGACACCCCTCATCCTGGGTACCCACGTGAGTCTCGGCTGCTTTTTTCCCATCACCGCTGGCGGCAGCGTCTTCTCCCGGCGGCGCTTCCGTCCCCTCCGGCTCCGGGGGTTTCGGAACGGGATCGGTGGCCAGTTTGGATTGGACCCAGAGAAGCTCCTCTGGGGACAAAATGTCTTTTGGGGGGTTGTGGAGGACGTGCTCCTTGAACCTGGGGAGGGGACACAAAGGTTAAAGAGAGGGACACACAACTCCTGGCATTCCTAGGGACAGGTAATGGTGAGGGTGAGGTCTGGGGGTGTTTTCCCAGCACGGAGCGGGATTTTCTGTGGGGATATTTTGCCCTCAGGACTTTTTACTACCTTGGTTATTCCCCACAGGGACATTTTCCCACCGTGGACTTTCCTACAGGGTCGTTTTCCCTCTGTGGACCTTTCCATGGGGCTGTTTTCCCACCCTGGACTTTCCCACAAGGACATTTTACCCCCTTGAGACTTTTCCATGGGGCCGTTTTCCCACCCTAGACTTTCCCACGGGGCCATTTTCCCACTGGGATGCTCCCTACTTCTCCCAGTGGTGGTTGTAGAGCTGGGTGGGCATGGAGAGGACCCGGTCGTAGATGCCGGTGACGGCGCGCAGGTCTCCCTGCTCCCGCTCCCATTCCACGTAGAGTTCCCACAGCTTGTCCGACCGGAAATCCATCCCGGCCGCCGCCACCGCCGCCTCGAAGACGCTGCGGGGAGAGGGGGGAAGTGGGATGGGAAGCACCAACCCTGGAGCTGGTTCCCATCTCATCCAGAGCCAGTTCCCATCTCATCCAGAGCCAGTTCCCTCTCATCCAGAGCCAGTTCCCATCTCATCCAGCCCCAGTTCCCTCCTCATCCAGAGCCAGTTCCCTCCTCCATCTGGAGCCAGTTCCCCCTCATCCAGAGCCAGTTCCCTCTCATACAGAGCCAGTTCCGGTTCCCCCTCAACTGGAGCCAGTTCCCATCTCATCTGGAACTGGTTCCCTCTAATCCAGAGCTGGTTCCCTCTCATCTGGAGCTGGTTCCCTCCAAAACAGAGCCAGTTCCCCCTTATCCAGAGCCAGTTCCCTCCCAACTGGAGCTGGTTTCCTCCCAACTGGAGCTGGTTCCCTCCCATCCACAGCCGGTTCCCTCCCAACTGGAGCTGGTTCCCTCTCATCTGGAGCCAGTTTCCCCTCATCCAGAGCCAATTCCCTCTCATCCAGAGCCAGTTCCGGTTCCCCCTCAACTGGAGCCAGTTCCCATCTCATCTGGAACTGGTTCCCCCTAGTCCAGAGCTGGTTCCCTCTAATCCAGAGCTGGTTCCCTCCAAAACAGAGCCAGTTTCTCCTAATCCAGAGCCAATTCTCCCTCATCCAAAGCCAGTTCCCTCTCAGCTGGTACTGGTTCCCCTCTCAACTGGAACTGGTTCCCCCCTCAACCACCACTTACCCCCGGATTTTCTGGATGGATTCAGGGAGATTCATGTCCAGGGTGGACTGGAGGTAGGAGATGTAATGGATCCAGAGGTCCATGCTGAGGGGGATGGACTGAAGGCCCCGCTCAAACACCTGCTGGGAACATCCAGGGTTACCAAATGACCCCAAAATGTCCTGTTCCAGCTGAGAAATGGGGGGAAATGACCCCCAAAATGGGGAAAATGACCCAAAATAAAGGGGAGACCAGTCAAAAGTGGGAGGGAGCCACCAAAAGTGGGAGGAAAACCCACCCAAATGTGGGAGACACCACCCCAAAAATGGGGGAGACCACCCAAAAAAACCTGGGGAACCCCAAGAACTTCCAGTCTGCCCAATTAAGAGGGGGAAAAAAAGGGGGGAACACCCCAAAACCAGGCAAGAGACCACCCAAAGCTCCCCCAAATGCCTCAAAAAGAGGGTAATATTGGTGGACACATCCCAAAACAACCACAGGGACCCCCAAAAACCCCATTATATGCTCTAGAAAGAGGGGAAAACTGGGAAGGACACCCCAAAACCACCACAGGGACCCCCCCAGACACCCCAAAAACAGAGTAGAAAAGGGAGGGAACACCCCAAAACCACCACAGAGACCCCCAAAGCTCCCCCAAATGCCCCAAAAAGAGGGTAGAAAAGGGGGACACACCCCAAAACCACCACAGGGGCCTCCAAAGCCCCCCCAAAAGAGGGCAGGAAAGAGGGGAACACCCCAAAACCACCACAGGGACATTCAAAGCCCCCCCAAACACCCCAAAAAGAGGGTAGGAAAGAGGGGAACACCCCAAAACCATCACAGGGATCCCCAAAGCTCCCCCAAAAAGAGGGTAGGAAAGAGGGGAACTCCCCAAAACAACCCCAGGGACACCCAAAGCCCCCCCAAACGCCCCAAAAAGAGAGTAGAAAAGGGGGACACACCCCGAGACCACTACAGGGTCCCCCAAAAACCCCATCAAATGTCCCAGAAAGAGGGGAAAACTGGGAAGGACACCCCAAAACCACCACAGGGACCCCCCAGACGCCCCAAAAACAGAGTAGAAAAGGGAGGGAACACCCCAAAACCACCCCAGGGACACCCAAAGCCCCCCCAAACACCCCAAAAAGAGGGTAGAAAAGGGGGACACACCCCAAAACCACCACAGGGACCCCCAAAACTCCCTCAAATGCCCCAAAAAGAGGGTAGAAAAGGGGGGGACACCCCAAAACCACCACAGGGACCCCCCAAAACCCCATTATATGTCCCAGAAAGAGGGGAAAACTGGGAAGAACACCCCAAAACCACCAAAGGGACCCCCAAATGCCCCCAAAAAAGGGTAGGAAAGGGAGAGAACACCCCAAAACCACCCCAGGGACACCCAAAGCCCCCCCAAACACCCCAAAAAGAGGGTAGAAAAGGGAGGGGACACCCCAAAACCACAGCAGGGACACCCAAAGCCCCCCCAAACGCCCCAAAAAGAGGGTAGAAAAGAGGGACACACCCCGAGACCACCACAGGGACCCCCAAAAACCCCATTATATGTCCCAGAACGAGGGGAAAACTGGGAAGGACACCCAAAACCACCACAGGGACCCCCCAAAAGAGGGCAGGAAAGAGGGGAACACCCCAAAAAGCAGCCCAGGGACCCCCCTGACCTCCTCGGCCTCCCGGGTGCAGTCGAAGCGTCGCTCCATGTCGGCGTATTTCTTCCAGTACCCGTAGCAGTAGGGGTAGTGGGCAAAGAAGGCATCAAAGGCTCTGCGGGCAGCCAGGAGGTGGTTCTGGGGCAGGATTTGGGGTGAAAAGAGATGATTTTGGTCACAGGAACGTCTCACAGGGTTGCTGAGCAGGTGGTTATTAATTGGGATTAATAATTACAAGAGAGGAGTGGCTTCTGTTGGGGGGAAATGCAGCCTCGGGTAGGGGAGAACTCCCCAGGAGGTGGTTCTGGGGCAGGATTTGGGGTGAAAACAGGGGGTTTGGGCACAGGAACATCTCACAGGGTTGCTGAGCAGTTGGTTATTAATTGGGATTAATAATTACATTAGAAGAATTGCCTCTGTCACAACAAAATACAGCCCCACGTAGGGGAGGATTCCCCAGGAGGTGGTTCTGGGGCAGGATTTGGGGTGAAAACAGGTGGGTTTTGTCCCAGGAATGAAGGGTTTTAATCTTATAGAAACATCTAATTACTAATTAATAATTACATGAAAAGAATTGTCTCTGTCACAACAAAATGCAGCCCTGGGTAAGGGAGGAATTAGTTTTAATTAGGGTTTTAATGAAGCTGGGAGTTTGAGATGAAGATTGGAACATGATTAGGGCTTTGGGGGGGTGTTTAATGAAGATCTTAATAGGACCAGGAGCTTGGGGGGGGTTAATG
>NW_009954014.1:0-375 GCF_000747805.2 Chaetura pelagica
CAGAGTGTCCCCAAGGTCCCCAAAGTGTCCCCAAGGTCCCCAGAGTGTCACTAAAGTGTCCCCAAAGCATCCCCAAAGTCCCCCCAAGGTGTCCCCAAAGTGTCCCCAAGGTTCCTAGGGTGTCCCCAAGGTTCCCAGTGTCCCCAAGGTCCCCAGTGTCCCAAAGATGTCCCCAAGATGTCCCCAAGGTCCCCAGGGTTTCCCTAGGGTGTCCCAAAGATCCCCAGGGTGTCCCCAAGGTCCCCAAAGTGTCCCTAGAGTGTCCCCAAGGGGTCCCAAAGGTCCCCAGAGTGTCCCCAGGAGGTCCCAAAGGTCCCCAGGGTGTCCCCAAGGTCCCCAAGGCATCCCAAAGGTCCCCAGGGTGTCCCTAGAGTG
>NW_009954015.1:0-394 GCF_000747805.2 Chaetura pelagica
GTGACATTATAATGGATGACATCATAGTTGGCGACATTACAGTTGGTGACTGTAATGTTCTTTTCCGTTCTGAAAAGAACAGAAAACTGTTCTTTTCTTCCCCACATCAGTCTAAGCAAAAGGCCTTTTCAGCCAGCAAAGGCCTCTCCTGATCATTCCCTGCTCACGGACTAAACCAGACTTGCTTCTCAAGGACAACTGAACCCAAACCAACAGATGTGCTGCGGGACAGCAAGGATGGGCCACAAGCCATCCTGTGCAGTCACCCCCTCACTTGGGGCTCACAGACGCTCCTTGGCTCTGGGCAGTGACACTGCCTGGGCAGGTGGGTCCCGGAGGTATCAGAGGCGGCGAGTGCAGCACGTGGGCCCTTCCCTCCTCCCTGAGGCCCGTT
>NW_009954016.1:0-794 GCF_000747805.2 Chaetura pelagica
TCCATCAAATTTTATCATGAGCTGAGTTAGCTCAAAATGGAGCACTTGGAGTTGCTGTCTGAGTTTAGAAAAAGGAAAACGACAAACAGCTGCCTTTTGAAGATGGAAGTCTTCAGGTCACTGAGACGTTCTAGCTGTGGTAGGAGGTGGAGTAGTTTGAGTTACGTAGCACTTGAATTAATCAGATTTGGTAATACTGTCTCCTAGAGATTTTTGAAAATATAGGCTTTTTGTTGTTTTTTATTTGGTGTTGTTTTGGGTTTTTTTCTAATATTGTAAGAACTTCTGATAAAGTAGCGATTAGGCTGTACTCTTCTATATTCAGTCCTCATTTGAAGAGAAGTCTGCATGAGTAAAGTATCATTTAGAGCTCTCGTCCCTCAGGTACAAATGAAGAGTTTGTGAATACAGATTTAATTGGGTGGAAGGGCATAAGGCTTGAAAATACTTTTATACCTTTTTTAAAAAAAAAGGTAAAATTTTAACGTGAAAATGAAAAATTCTCTTGGGTCTACTATACAATTTTAGGCTTGGTGCACAACTACATGAAATAAAATATTTTTTTAAATTATCTTGCATTTGAGTATAGAGAAAGTATCAACTCAGTTTAAATATGGAGATTACTTCATCTCCCCAACACTTTAGTCTTGCTTTTCAGTTTGGACCCTCTTCATTTTTTAATGCCAGATGATGCCTGATAGAAAAGACTTAGGTTGCCCATCTTACCATTACCTGTCTGATCTAATGTTGTTTAGTCTTTAACAGAACTGAAATCCCTTACAGGCTGCTGGTTT
>NW_009954017.1:0-4102 GCF_000747805.2 Chaetura pelagica
TTAACATGTGAAAGCTTTCTCAAAAGGCTGTACTTAAAATTCTTAGACTATGGTTTGCAAGTTAAGTCAGTCTTAATATCTATATTGCACATAATTTTTAGGTAATAAAAAGCAATTACCTCCTAGCAAACTATTTAGGAGTAAATTAGTTTCATTTTTCAATTTCTATTAAAACCAAACCTGTATTAAGATAATGGTTAAATATGAAAATCAATTACACCACAGCAAATAATCCATGGGAATTACTATACCTCTGAACATACATATTCAGCCTGACTGCAATCTACCTCCCTTATGGTTCAATACATTCGCTAATAACACTGCTTGGAGAAGATTTATAGTGTGATTAAAAACTGCAGAACCTTCAACAGAAAACAGGTTTCCAAAGTTTGTTTCTGAGTAGGTTTATAATTTTCTCATTTATACTGAAATTGGTTATCTGACTGCAAACTGTTAGATCCTCCCAAATCTTTCAACCTTTTTGACTGAACAGAAGAGGCACGAGTCATTTGCACCTTTTAATTCTAAGACAGAAGTAGGTACTCTGAAGAACTATTCCAGCTACCTAATAAATAATTTGAAATTCATAAAGGCTTAATCAAGTACTATGATGACTTGAATTATTAATATTACAAAAAAAAGCCCGCATATCAAAAGTCTTTTGCCCTGTAAATTTAATGTCTCCCAAAATGCATGCTAAATGAAATTAGGATCCCTACAGAAGAAAAGTAAACTGCCAAAGTATTTCAGGAACCAGCATCTTGCACAGATTACCATATACATATATATATACACATCTTCTATATGAAAAAAGCATTTAATGGAATTCAGAATAGAAAATGTAAATAGATTTTGCTTTAAACAGGTTTCTAAATAGCCTTCATATTTTTCTAAGATTGTTGAGTTTCTGAGGTAAAATGTATTATTTGTTAAATACCTTAAGCTTTTATTTTAGCATTATTTTATTAAAAAAATAAAACTGCATGCATTAACCACTACTTTAAGCAGATTAAAGAATACAGTAATTCTTGAAAGATTTTGTTAGTTCTGAAATGCAAGTTTAGATGGTGGCAGAATTTGAATATTGGATTCAGTTCTGACGAAAATGTTGTTTTATCTGGGAATGTATAAACCTATATAGATTCAATTTATTTTATATCCTCCTATCTGCAATCACACATTGTTAAAACAAGGTAATGTCCACAACATCATCTATACTGAAATTGTACTGTCAGCCAAGCTTTAGTCCCAGTATTCCACTAGCATTTGGATGATGTGGTATCCCTAGCTTTCGAGTATGCTTATTTTTCTTCAGCATTCATGCTCACTTCTAAGATAATATGGTTTTAAGAATACTGAATGACTCAGAGCTGTTCAGCTGGAGTGCTCAGCTATGCCTTAACTGCTCTCACCAGTCTCCCCAGAGGCCTGTGTTTGCACCACTGGCAGCTCCATGAGAGCTCAGACCTGGCTCTTGGTCTCTCCTGAAGCTATGCAGGGTCTCCAGCCCTGTTGTAGCTGTGCCTAGCCAAGGGTGGTGCAGATCTAATCCCTGACCTGCAGACTGACTTCTACACTTGGCCTAGGACCTGCCTAATTCACTCTGGATGTACCTGGTAACTACTGCTTACTCCCATTAGATTTGACCCTGACTTGGAACTTGTCTTCCTGGCCTGATCCTGAACACACTTCATCACCATGGACTTGTCTGAAGATCTGGGCTTCTAGCCGACCCTGACCTGGGTCTATCTGTTTGTGTTACTTGAGTAATGTGGGACAGGGCTTCTGGCTGGTAAGGCTCTTCCCCTCTGGGGCATATTGTTGCTTCCCATCCCTTTGGAAGTAGCAAGCCGTTGTAGTGCCCTGACACTGGTTTTCTGGAGTTAACCTACCTGTTAGACGACAGTACTTCTTAATTCATACAACCTACTTTCCTTTGTAAATCTTGAGCTTTGTAGTATTATAGCCTCTGTGTTTTTAATTCAGCAGATAGTGCAGAAAGGCAATGCTGTTTGGTTTTTTTTAATAGGAATTTCTCTTAATGAGTAAAACCAAATGTACTTAAATTATGATATGTGAACTCTGTGACCTTATGACATTTTGAAAAACCAAAACAACCTGTATGTCAAGATGCATTGCAGGACAGAAGGGTCTCTAGACAGTGTATCATTTATCTGAAAGGAGCTAGTCAGCATTATTTTAAGAAAAATTGCACGCGTAGCAAAATTATCACCAATCAATAAAGAAAATTTGAAACAGTTGTATTTTTAGCTATACTGTGGTATATGATCTTGAAAATGCATAAATACTGTTGGTCTTGTGCATTAAGCCAGAGCACTTTTGGTGGAAATACCCCCAGTGCTGTCCAGTCCTGCAATGAAGAATGCCTGCTTAGTAAGGACATGCATTTTGTTACTGAGTTCTATACTTGGACTCCTTACCCAGCCTCGCCTAGCTTTCCACTTCAGTGAGGAAAGTTAGAAAGCAAGGGGGTTTAGAGACACTGAGATTCACATACCATTTTAACACAGAATTACATTTCCCCATTTGGCATGTTTGTAATTATCCAAATGTGTTTCCATTCTAATTCGCTGTTTGCTGTCTCTGTGCAGCTGCATTTGGATTCTTACCAGTTTGCCATCTCAGATTGTCAACAGCCCAGCTCCATTTATGCAGACAATTATTATGCTTTTACTTATTTATTTTTATATAAGTATTATTTATTTATATACTTCATGCTGATTCTTGCTACTTATAAAGGAAGAAAAGTGTATGGCTGAAAAAGAGTAAAAGAGAGAAATACAAAAGTAGTATGTGGGGGAAGGCTCATCATGTACATCTTCCTTATGTGAAACACTATGCATCGACCCAGCTGGAGGAAGGAAATAGTATAATAATCTCTAACTCCTTCTGTAAGTAAGGAATTCCTAATCTTTCCTTTGTGACTTATGTGACATCAGAAGCAGTGCACAACAAATTCTTACTGGCATCAAACAGAATGGAAGAGTCATGGTAATTGATTATGAAACTGGCAGTACTCTTCTTCTAAAGTTTCCAAAGTTATCCCTAGCTATTCTTGAAAGCTGAATTCTGACATTTTTTGGCAACATGAAGAAACAGAGGTGCATTTTATTATATAGCATCTGCAGTGTAGATAGCTGTCATGCATTCATCTCTCTCTGATCATGCACTGAGGCCAGCAGTTCCTCCCATCTGTGACTTAAAGCAATAATTCCTGCTACTTTTTTTGTGGAGAATATTGACTTGCTGAAGCAAGTCAACACTGCTCTGGTTTCTGATTCTTCTAGCTGGCCATTTGTATTAAATACTATATTATAGTAAATATCTTTGTATTAAATATTGTATTGTCTTCTCTCTAGAGCTGAATAAAGAAAATACTAGAGCTGTCATGTTCCAGAAGATCTTCAGGCATTGCTCAGGGTAAAAAGGAAAGAAGAAAGGACCATTATTGCAGATGTACTTGCTAGTCTACAAAGCATGATGGTATACAAAGTTTGTAAGGGCCAGGTGGTGGTAGATCACTTGAGAGAGTAATAATGGCTTAATTCTTTGCATTAATCTCATCAAAACCTACATGCTTCACTGGAGCCCTAAAAATGACATGCTTTAAAAATTCAAATAGTTTTCTATAACTACTTGCTCTGCCTCAGAGTTAATGCATAGTAGTGACAATTACAGAGAGCTTTCTTGTTGAAATAAATTTGAATATTGTAAAATATTGTATTGAAATAACCAACAATTTCACTATGCTAAAGAGGCAGAAAAATATCCAAGGCTTGATTTATTGTCAGAGTTTGAGCCAAGATGATGTGTATCTCAGTGAATGAAAAGCATCTATACCTTCAGTTTTGTTTTTCTTGTTTAATTTTTGCTGCAAAAGCTATAAATGGAGAAGAGCTCAGTAGAACTGAAATGATGTAAAATGAGAAATAAACGGCACTGTAAAAAAGTAAGTATTTCATTGAAGCCTTAGGTTCTACTTTGTTTCAGGAGCTCATCTTTGTTCAGCTGGGAGCTCAGTGTTTTGTGGAAGACCTAGAACTCCAAAACTTCACATCCAAACATGGAGAGAAAAATATCA
>NW_009954018.1:0-1129 GCF_000747805.2 Chaetura pelagica
AAGCTCCGGCTGCCAATGGCCAGCAAGCCCCAGCTCCACAAACCACCACCCGTACAACACCTTATTCACCTATAGAGCTTGATAAAATCCAGGAGAAATTCTCAAGATTGGCCTCTGAAACTGAAACTGAGTATGTTTAGAGAGCTTCACTAACAGGAGGAGACAGGATTTTCCTCTCCAAAAATGACGCACAAGGGTACTGGGGCCCTGGAGTTTTCTTAACCACTGGTGATGAGCTTGGGGATCCTCATACTATTTATACCCAGTCTGTAAATAATTTGACTGAAAACTTGCAGAAAGCAGCTTGTCTCCAACTGATGCATGATAGAACACTGGTCCCCCAGCAGCCCTCTCCCATGTTGTTAAATGCACACCCAGAATGGTTAAACTTGATGGTTACCTTCCCTTTGGGACCTTTTAAAACTCCAGTCACCTTTCTGGTAGACACGGTGCACAAGTATCTGTTATGCAAACAGATGTTGCTCTTAAAAGTGGCATCAAACCTGACAAAAAACAAATTTGGGTTACTCATGTTTTTGGGAATTCTAAACCGCAACAGACTGCTCGGGTTAAATGTTGGTTACCGGGGGATGAAAACCCCACAGATGTTGTTACAATACTTGGAGCCCTGCCTACCAACATTTTAGAACTGGATTTGCTCAAAGGGAAGTCATGGGTGGATTCAAAGGGTGGGGAATGGAAATTTGGGCTGCCCATACCCTGCTTGAAGCTTTTGCAAACTGCACCTTCCCTTTCCCAGTCTAAAATGGTAAATGTGAAACAATACCCCTTGCCACTGGGTGCTAAAGAGGGGATAATTTCTGTTATCACCGACCTATGTGAGCAAAGGATAGTTGTTTCCAGCCACTCACCTTCTGCAGTGCCAAATATGGCAGAACCAATTATACAGCAGAATTAATTTTGACTACACAAGAACAAGCCCACAAAATTTTAGCAGCTATTGATGTTAAAGATATGTTCTTTATGGGGCCCCTACAAAAGGCTGACAGGGATCGTTTTGCTTTCACATGGGAGGGCATAAAATACACCTTCCCACGTTTGCCCCAAGGCTGTTGCCACTCCTCCACTATTGTCCACTATGCACTAGCCCAGGAGTTGGCTCAAGTAA
>NW_009954019.1:0-1150 GCF_000747805.2 Chaetura pelagica
TTTCCCTTCATTTCCACTCCAGGAAAGAGCCAAACAGAGAAAAATCCGAGTCTCCCAACCCATTATGAAGCTTCACTGTGGGAATGTCACCCCAAGGACCTACCATGGTCCTGGTTCTCTGAGTAGTTGGACCTCAAGAGCTTCAGTTCCTCCATGACTTCCATGTCTGGAATGAAAAAGAGGGAAAAAACCTTGGCTGGATCATCCCGAGGAAGCACGAGCGGCCTCTAAAATTGCCCGATTTATGGCCTTTTTTGGGGGCTGATTGAGGAATCCCAGAGTGCATTCTACATTTTCCTAATTTATGGCTTTTTAGGAGGGGAGAGGGTCATTCCAGATGGGATTTATTCCAGATTTACTCCGGATTTGCTTTGATTTCCACCCTGGAGCAAACAGAAGAGGCAGACGTAGCGCCAAGAGCACGATTTGGGTCTAAACCCCTACAATTCACCTTTTAGAGCAGAATTAAAGCCACCAACGGGCTCTAATTGTTATTCCCACATGGATGGATCCTTGAAATGTTCTTTTTAAGGCTGAAAATGCTTTTTTGGGAGCGTATTTCACCAAATTAGCTGCTTCCCAACCCAACACGGACCTTCTGGGGACACTCACATTTCACCAGGGCCAGGGCGAAGAGCAGCGCCCAGGCCACGAAGCTCAGAGCCACCAGGATGTAGAGGACGGCCACTGATGTCACCCTGTGGTGTCCCCTGCCACCACCAGGCTGTGGGTCACCTGTGGGGAGCAGAGTGAGGAGAAACTGGGGAGAAAATCCCCATTTTTCCAGGTCTGGATCCAGTCGAGGCCCGTGCTGCGCGACGGCGGCGGCGGTCGAAATATTGCACTTCATATTCTCCCTCAGGAAATGCTGGAAAAGCAGAAATTGCCTCAAAAAGCCCCCCCAAAAAATAAGAATTCTGGTGGACAATGAAGCATCTCGAGGCTTTTGGTCATTGTGAGGTCATCACTGTTCTATCTGAGCTGTGGTTTTTGGTGAATAGTGAAGACTTTGGGTAGTGTCAAAGAACAAAGCACTCCCGAAATGTCAGGTTGAATCTTTTTTTGCTCCATTTTTAGCATTTTCTCCTCAAAAAAAGGACTCATACTGGACAGGACTCAGCTTGGCCTCTGGAGCTTCTCTCCACCTCCA
>NW_009954020.1:0-2246 GCF_000747805.2 Chaetura pelagica
TTGGGCCCAAGGCTGTTTAATATCTTCATAAATGACCTGGATGTTGGAATCAAGACCACCTGATGAAGTTTACAGACAACACCAAGATTAGTGTAGAGACTGACACCCCAGAAGGGACAGCCACCCTCCAGGATGAACTAGACAGGCTGAAGGAGTAGGCTAGCAGGAACCTTATGAAGTTCAATGGGGAAAAGTGTAAGGTCTTGGACCTGGGAACACATAACCTAGGAGTGCAGTTCAGACTGGGAACCACCTGGCTGGAGAGCAGCCTGTGGAAAGGCACCTGGGGGTTCTGGTGGACAAAAGGCTCAACATGAGTGAACAGTGAGCTGCAGAGCAAAGAAAGCCACCAGGGTGCTGGACTGCATCAACAAGGGCATCACCAGCACAGATCAAGGAGTCATTATCCAGCTCTACTCAGTGCTTGTCAGACCCCACCTGGAGTACTGTGTTCAGTTTTGGTCCCTGCTCTACAAATAGGATGGGACAGGCTGGAGAGGGTCCAGAGAAGGGCCACAAGGATGATCAGAGGACTGAAGGACCTGCCATGTGAGGAGAGGCTGAGAAAACTGGGTTTGTTCAGCCTTGAGAAAAAAAGGCTTGGGGGAGACCTTATCACCATGTTCCAGTACTCAAAGGGTGGCTACCAAGAAGATGGAGACTCCCTATTTACAAGGAGTCACATGAAAAAGACAAAGAGCAATGGGAACAAGTTGCTCCTGGGGAGATTCCAATTGGATGCAAGAGGTAAATTTTTCACCATGATGACAATCAAACATTGGAATAGTCTCCCAAGGGAAGTGGTGGATGCCCTCACATTGGACAGTTTTAAATCTCAGCTTGACAGGGTGCTGAGCCATCTCATATAAACTATCATATTACCTAGAAAGGTTGGACCAGATGATTCTTGAGGTACCTTCCAATCTGGAATTCTGTGATTCTGTGATACTTCTATGAAGTGACTGTTATGTTCCTGTTGTTCTTGAGACATTAAAATAACAAAATGGCAGAAGAAGGGGCATTAAGGTTTTTGGGAATTTGAACACCTGCTGTATGAGAAAGAGCTGAGGGAGCTGATCTTGTCCCCCCTGAAGAAGTGAAGTCTTTGGGGAGAGCCAATAGAAGTCCCTGTGGGAGTCTACCTGTGGGGAGGTTATTGAGAAGACAGAGCCAGGATCATCATAGTGATGGTGGGAAGATGAGAGACAAAAGTGTAAGCTGAAACAGAAGAGGTTCGCACTGAGGATCACTAGAACAGAAGTGGTTCACATTAATGGAGAAACTTTTTCTCCATGAGGTCAGTAAAGCAATGAAGCAGGTTGTCCAGAGATGTTGTGCAGCCTCCATGCTCAGAAGTTTTTAAGACTCAACTGGATAAAGCCCTGAGAACCTTGTCTGATCTAAAAGCTAACCCTGCTTTAAGCTAAAAGTTGGACTAAGGACCCCCTAAGCTTCCTTTCAGCTTGAAATATCTTATGAGCATGTAATTCTATTAATTTTTCCCTGGCACATTTTTTGTGTGAAGTATGACTTTTGAGGTAGAACAATTTTTGAGTCTCAGCACCAACATCAAGGAACTGGGAAGTCACAAAAGGCCAATGTGACTTCTTATTTTTCATCAGCAGTTCACACAGACTGGGGAACACAGGCTTTTGTTGGGTCCCCAGCCACAGTACAAATTACATAGATACAACTGCTGAGGATACATGAGTGCAGGAGTTTCTGACCATTGACCTCTGTTATTGCAGGCAGCCATGACATACCTTCCCTTAGGAAAATATCCTCCTACTTAAAATCAATGAATGTTTCACTGCTGTTATTCCTGTGGACATACTGTTTTAGAATCTCTACATTCCATTTGTTAGAAAACTTCTAAGATATAACTTAATTTTATTCATGACCTGTTTATGCATTTTTGTTCTGCTACCATCTTTTCCCCAAGGTTTAAATAGCTCTTCTTGCACTTATATCCTGGATACATCTCTAGAAAACAATCTTATCCATCTCAGCTTTTGTCTAGGAACTTAAACAAACTGAACTCTCCCAGGCTTCTCTCATAAGACAGGCTTCACACTCCCCTCATCATTTTCCATTGATTCAGTCTGAGTAATTGACTTGAGACTGGATTACCAGTACAGGATGTATTACCTCAAATGAGATCTTCCCAATGCCCCGTACAATGCTGTTAATATTTGCCCACCTCCATTGGAAATATTTCAGCTAATGCATCCTACAACTGCTTTTAG
>NW_009954020.1:8391-29036 GCF_000747805.2 Chaetura pelagica
TTTTTTTGGTGGTCACCAAGACTTGTTTGGCACCACCTGCTTTTACAAGAGTGAATAACCCATTGCTAATGCATCTTCCCACTCATTATTTTTCTACCTTGTATGATAATTTAACCTTTTAACTAGTTCTCAGGGTTGTCCACTTGTCTTGCTGACAGTGTCCTACATCTCTGTGTAATCAGTGTCTCCTCTTTTCATCTTTTGTAACTGGTAGTATGGATCAATTTCTGAAGAGCTCTGCTTTTCTGAGATTCCTTCTTCCAGCCTTGTATTTCTTCTCTTCATTGCAATTGTTTCTGCTTTTGCTAGGTCCTTGCCTACAAGGATGTGTTCCTGTGCTAATCTCTATCTTCATAAATTTAATTGGTAGTGCTTTACAGAAGTCAGGATGGATTCAAGCTACTGTATTTTCTCTAATAAATCAATTGTTGGAAATCTTAAGTTTCACTGGCACAACATGCCCTTTCCTGTTCTTCTCTGAAGCCCTGATGCTGCTGATGAATTGAACACAGCACAAAAGAGAGCAGAAAAGCAAGAACAACAAGTCCTGTGACCAATTAAAACTATGGGAGAGGATTTACCAGGTACCTTGCACTTACCTAAGTTGGGCTGTGCCCAAGATGCATTGTTAACATCCCCTTTCTTCCCCTTGTCAGTAACTACCAGTCAAGGACTCTCAATTTTGCATCCACGCATTTCATAGTCAACATGAAGATGTCAGGCAACACACTGACTGATGGATATTGAGTTGACATTGACTGATGGATAACTTCTGCATCTTTCTGCTAGTCAAGCTTGTTAAATAGCACTCTTGATTAGTAACAAGAATAACAGTTCACAGAAAGGTGGTGCATGTGCAGAAGAGATCTGGTTGCTGGGCTTTCCTTCTGAGTCTTCTCATAGGACACAAAATATGTAATTTCTGTATTGCTAATATTTTTTTAGGTTGTAAGTAATCCTCACATAGGTACAGAACTAGGTACCATTAAAACATCATGGGTTGCAAGAAAATAATGATCCAGGACTGGAGGTACTAAAATTTTGTGCTCTATTCATTTTTGTAAAGAACAAGAAAAGAAATCAGGCTTCTGACAAAATACATGATTTCTCCCAAAGGCAATGGTGCCTATGATGTATGGCAATTGCACCTGCTATAGCTTCACACTGGCCTGTGCCAAGTAATACTGAAATTTGCTTCAGTGATCAGAGCTGGTGGAGAAGCCAGTTGGCTGCACAAAACAACAGTTCCAGAGGCTGAATGGGAAAATCTTCCACAGAACTTGAGACTTCACTTAATCCTTAGCTAGCATACAAATTGACATGATAATATTGAGCTTATCTGGCTCCTGTGCTTAAGATCCTGTTACGTGAAAGATCAGTGATTTCTGAGAAGCATTAGTGAAGTGAAGCATTAGGGATGTCTTTAGCTCTAGTGGTTCTCCTAATGTTTGATTTTATTTTTGACTGAATATTTCCCTCATCTGCTGCAAATGCCTGCAGGTAGACTGGATTCTTCTTTTCATAGAAAATCCCCCTGTGCCAATTTGAGAGTATGTGCATATGCTTAATGCTGCTTTCCAAATCACCACTGCTTTTTTCCCAGGCAAATCCAACACCCCTGAGACAAAAAGTGCACTTCCCCCAGTTTTTATTATTCTTGAAAACACAGAACATGGGGCATTTTGGCCTTCAGCAAAAAAAACCCTGATTTTTGATACAAACCTGGACAATATAACTGAAAAGATTTTCCTTAAAAAGTTACATTTACAGCAAGAATTAAAAAAAAAAAAATGCACTAGCAATTCTGCATCCTTTTATTCTCTAAAATAGCTGTGAGTTATGTGTTTATGGAGAACATGAGGTGTTTAAAGTAGAACTCTAACTTGGGGGAAGGAGAGGAGGGCTGGGTGAAGGCTTGTTGCTTAGGCTTTCTCCATGTTATGTGATGTGGCAGTGCCCATGTGGCTCAGAGACAAATGCCACCATGCTCAGGATGTCTGACAACTCCTGCCATGACATGGAGATGAAGGAGGTGCTCCACTGCCTGCCTCTGTCCAGGTTATGAGTCTGTAATGGGTAGTGGGATGGTGGTGGTGGTGGGGCTGCAACCGCCTGCAAGCCCCCAAGATCTTGCCAATGAAGGTCCAGCTGATTCAGGACTTTACACTGGTGATTTCAGGGGAGGGAGCTACAATGGGATGACAACCATGGCAGAACAATCCTGTGTGCTATACCTAGTGCTTTTAACAGGAACAGAACTACCCACATGTGCCATAAGCTCTCTGTCAGCTCAGGTGGAGCTCCATGGACTCCATCTGGTCGTTGATGTAGAGGACAACACTCCCTCCTCTTCTTCCCTGCCTATCCTTCCTAAAGAGCTTATACCCATCCAGGCCCACACTCCAGTCATGAGATCCAACCAATATGTGCCATCAGACTCATATAAATAGGGTTTGAGTTATATGTAGAGCAAGTGTTCTACAATCTCAGAAAACATGATGCTTTAGAATATTGCTGTTTTATTCTTCCCCAGGAGCCACCTTTAACTAGAGTGTAATGAGCTCCCTGCAATAGGCATGAGTAGGAGTAAAACACTCACACAGCCCACTATACCAATTAGCTTGAACAAGGTGACAAAAAAGGCACTTTTCATCAAGATTTTCTTGAAAAAGCTTCAGGTACAATTTCCTTCCACATTTTGAGATGAGATAACCAAACTGTATAATGGAAAAATTTTCTGAGATAGTAGAATACACTTGGTGTTTGATGCCCTCTTAGTGTTCTGGCCAGATAATAGGTTTTAGCCTTGTTAATATCAAAATTGTGGTCTTGATGGATTGGTAACAAAATGATTCTGTGCTTGAAGGGTCAGAAAAAATCCTCATTAGGAAGGAGTTTCTGTTGCATGTAGCTAAACTGTGTTACAAAATGGTAATGCTACCATTACTCTTTTAATCTTAACCTGGCATTAACAAAATAAGAAAAAAAAAGTTATATTTGATCAGTTTTGAAGGAGAAAAGAAACTAAATTGTATTATTACAAAAGCAATGATATAAACATGTTATGTATGGTGTAGGGAGCTATTTAAAAACTGAAGAAGACCTAGCCAACAATAATGACTAAATTGTCACCCTACATAAATATTTGAATGTGTTTATGTGAACATGCATATGTTTGTGGGTGGGTGTGACAAAGAGAGAGCACTTTCCAAAACCCAACCTTTTGAATGATGAGGAATTTCTTGGAGTTGAATGTTCTTATGTGTAAGCAATAAATGTAAAACTCATTTCTGAAGAGAAAGCAAGAACACTTGCTCTATGCATAACTCAAACCCTATTTGTATGAGTCTGATGGCACATATTGGTTGGATCTCATGACTGGAGTGTGGGCCTGGATGGGTATAAGCTCTTTAGGAAGGATAGGCAGGGAAGAAGAGGAGGGAGTGTTGTCCTCTACATCAACGACCAGATGGAGTCCATGGAGCTCCACCTGGGTATGGATAAGGAGCTGACAGAGAGCTTATGGGTCAGGGTGGAGGGACAACTTCCTTTTCCAAGTGGTAGAGAAGTGAACTATAAAAGGTGCTATGCTGGACCTTGTTCTCACCAACAAGGATGGCCTGGTGGACAACGTGAAGCTTAAGGACAGCCTTGGTTGCAGTGACCATGAAATGGTGAAATTCAGGATTTGTAGGGCAACAGAAAGGGTCTACAGCAAGCTTGCTACCCTGAACTTCAGGTGAGCAGATTTCAAACTCTTCAGGGATCTGCTTGGTAGGATATCATGGCATAAAATCCTGGATGGGAGAGGAGGCCAAGAAAGCTGGTCAGTATTCAAAGATTACCTTCTCCAAGCCCAGGAGCAATGCATCCCAAGAAAGAGGAAGGCAGGCAAGAATGCCAGGAGACCTGCATGGATGAGCAAAGAGCTCCTGGACACTCTTAGATGGAAAAAGAAAGTCTTCAGAGGCTAGAAGCAGGGACAGGTAGCCTGGGAGAAATACAGAGAAATTGTCTGAGAAGCCATGGGTCAGGTTAGGAAAGTGAAAGCCCAGATTCACTTAAACTTGGCCAGGGACATCAAGGGTAATAAGAAGGGTTTCTACAGGTACATCAGTGATAAGAGGCAGAACAGGGAAAATGTGGACCCTCTGCAGAAGAAAACAGGAGACCTCATCATGCAGGATATGGGAGAAGGCTGAGGTACTGAATGACTTTTTTGCCTCAGTCTTCACCAGTAAGGGCTCTGGCCACACTGTCCAAGTCACAGAATACTCTGCAAAGACAGAGACTGAGAAAAGGAAGATCCTCCCACTGTAGGAGAAGAGCAGGCTCTAGACCATCTAAAGAACCTGAAAGTGCACAAGACCTGACAAGATCCATCCATGGCTCCCACGAGAGCTGACAGATGAAACTGCAACTCCACTTTCCATCATATTTGAAAAGTCATGGCTGTCTGGTGAAATTCCCACTGACTGAGAAAGGGGAAACATAACCCCATTTTCAAAAAGGGAAGGAAAGAACTCCAAGTTGTTCTCTCTCTCTGTGCTCACTGCTCTATCCCTGCCTGCTTCCTAACAAAACTTGTAATTTTTAATTATTTTTTTTAACATGAAATCAATGTTTTTTTCTGAGAGTCAGTCTCACCTCTGTGCCCAACAAAATCATGGAGCAGCTCCTCATGAAGGCTCTGCTAAGGCACATGGAAAACACGGAGGTGGTTGGTGGCAACCAGCATGGCTTCACCAAGGGCAACTCATGCCTGACAAATTTGGTGGCCTTTTCTGATGAGGTCACAGCATCAGTGGACAAGGGAAGAGCAACTGATGTCATCTACCTGGACTTGTGCAAAGCGTTTGATGTTGTCCTGCATGACATCCTGGTCTCAAAATTGGAAGGATATAGATACTCTGGATAAGGAATTGGCTGGATGGGCACACTCAGAAAGTAGTGATCCATGGCACGATTTCCAAATGGAGACCAGTGACGAGTGGTGTTCCTCAGGGGTCAGTACTGGGACTGGTGTTGTTTGACATCTTTGTAAGTGACATGGACAGTGGGATCGAGTGCACCCTCAGCAAGTTTGTTGACAACACCAAACTGTATGGCGTGGTTGACATGCTGGAGGGAAGGGAAACCATCCAGAGGGATCCTGGCCGGCTTGAGAGGTGGGCCCATGCCAACTTCATGAAGTTCAACAAGGCCAAATACAAGGTCCTGCACCTGAGTGGGGGAAATCCTAAGCACAAATATAGGTTGAAAAGAGCTTTGAGAAGAAGGACCTGGGGATGCTGGTAGATGAAAAGCTCACCATAACCTGGTGATGTGCACTTGCAGCCCAGAAAGCCAACTGTCTCCTGGGCTGCATCAAAAGAAACACATCCAGCAGGTCTGCTTCCACTTTAGTTTCACCAGGAACATAGCTTATATGCTCTTTAATGACTCTACATTGGAGTGATAGAGAAGAAATCAGACTGATTTGGAGATTCAATTTATGATCCAGCTTCTCATTCAAGTTAACATGTTCACATGGATTCACACTTTCTTATGTCTGTTTGGGTTCATACAAGTCCCATGGAAATTCATGCCTAGGTCCTTGCAGGACTGGCTGACTGCAAAAGCAAGAGGAGTCTTTTAACATGCCAGGTTTATACTAATGGTCATTTAATTGTTTCTTACCCAGTAAATATGATGGGTCTGTATTGCATCACTAAAAGTTACAGTATAAAATGCTTTACAATTAGTAAATGCAAAGGGACCATTGCAATCCCTCAGACAAAACATGAATGTAAATATCTCATCTAATTAAGCTCATGCTCTTGCTTACAATAAGACAAAAAGAAAAATCTGTAAACAAGTGTTTGTGAGCAGTAGACTAATGAAGCCTGATTTTGGAGCAGATTTGCATTGCTTAGATGAGTGACTTGGTAACTGACTCACACTGATGTTTGTAATCTTTGCATCTGTCTTTACATTTTTTAATCTCATCCCCTGTGACCCATAGTTTCTAGGACTGTTTTGTTGTGGATGCACAGCTGATTGCACTTGATCATAGAAATCAGCTGAGGAGTTTAAGAGCAGTTGGGATGAATCTGTGAATATTACATCTGTTTCTCTTTAACTGCCTTGTTTTTTAAACCTTGTAGGAATCCAGTTACTAGCCAGGAGTTCATTTCTTACTCAGACATGGTTGAATTTTGTCAGCAGGTTTCTAAATCCCTCATGCTATAGAAAACTTGGCTAAACACAGTGTGTCTGTTCTCTTCCTGGCTTTGTTTATGACTAAACCATGGTGTTCACCTTTATTCATCTGCTTTTTACTTGTATTGATGTGATTTTGACACTAAGCCTGGTGATTTACTTGACTTACATGAAGGGTCATGTCTGAAGTGGACTAGAGTCTTGCTACTTATTTTAATGTCAGCAAGAGCAGAATGTATGAGTGTCTGCTAAATGAAAGTTGAATGGGTCTGGAGGATTTTTTCTTTAGATTACAGTGAAACCATCTGATTAAGGGCATTTTGTGTGCTGGTTTTGGCTGAGGTAGAGTTAACTCTCTTCATAGTTGCTAGAATGGGCTATGTTTTGGATTTCAAGAAATCAACATCGGTGTGAGGTTTTTGTTGTAGACTGATAACTTTAATATATCTTGAACATGTTTTTTGAAATAAAATAACTTGCATTCTTTCACTTTACCTGCATTCTTTATGCGTGCGTGGGCAGACTACATATGATTTTAAAAATTAATCTTCTCAGTTGTATCCAAGCAAGGATTCCAAAAGAAAATATAAGTGAAGCAAAATAAAATATGGGCAAAAAGTGTTAGAAATATCGTTACTTAACTCCATCTAGCTCATAAGGTGATAACTCAAGCAAAGTTGGAGAGTGAAGAGAGAAACCAATCTGTTTTTACAAGCAGTTGTTTCCTTATTTACCCAGTGGATATCATAAAATCATTTTTCCTGTTGTGTTAGCATGAACTGCACCTGGGCTCAGAGGGGTTAGTTCAGGACCCGTGCACCGTAAGAGAGTATTCAAGTACATGAGTGAGATTTGCCCAGCTCTTTCGGACTTGCTGTGGGAATCCAGAGTCTCGAGTGCTTGGAAACCCTTTCACAGAGAAATGCTGCTTGTTCTTTGCTGGAAGAGCACCAGTAAGACTCCAGAAGTATGTAGACTTTAGTATTCCTTTGCACTTTCTTACACTTTGCCACTATGACAATAAGTGGGGTGAATGGTCTGGTTTACAGAGTGGTTGTAGCTCTGTTGTGTTTATTGCTTGTTGCAGAAAGAGGCAATTTCACAGCTCATGCTGACTAAAACCTTTGGTCAAAGTCTATCTTTGCTTGACCTCACTATTCCAGAAAAGAAAGAAAATCCTATCTGTGGTACTGACAGCCTCACTAACATAAACGGAAGAAATTTCAGATTCATATTTAGTTGTGCAGGTGGGGACAATGGCCAGATTAAAAACCTAAAGGTTGAAATCTAGCTGAGACTGCTTATAGAGTGCCCTTGCAGCTCTGGGTTGGGAAGAGACAAATCTCAAGAGAGGGAAGAATTCCCCAGAAGGCAACTCTGGCAGGTTGCTACAACTGAAACAAGCCTCAAGGGGTGCTGAGGGTATGTTAAAAGACTTTAAAGTATCTGGAGTAACCCTTGGTTTGCTATCTATAGTCTCAGTTTCTCTGGCTATAAAACTCATGCTTTGCCTCTGATAGATACTTAATAAGACTTCAAAGGAAGTGCCAGTGAGTGACATAGTTTTCATTTCTCCTAGCATGTGCCTTCCTTCTCCATGTTAAAGGACCCACAAGCCTGCCTGTGGATCCACAGCAGATCCAAACACATGTGGAGACGGCTTTTGCAGAAAGAGATGGGATTGTAAGAGATTCCTTTAGGAGATGAGTATAGAAGATTGAGGAAAGCAAGAGCAAGCCTAACTGTTTCTGCATTTAGGATAATGGTGCCATGATTCTTGTTGGAAATCATCAGTGCTACTAGGACATGAGCAATGACTCCTCCATACACTTACATACCTGTTACCTGGCAACAGATTCCAGTTCTTTGTTTCAGTGACAGCCACAGTCATGGCTTCAGTTTGGGATGACCTTTCAGTGAGTACAATGTTCCTTCTCTGGCTGGGGAAGTTCCCAGATCCAGGACATTTTTATCAAAGCTGTTGGTTTTCTTGTTACCAGTAACTACAGTAAAAAGACAATAGCTAAAATGAAATCAGGAATAATGATAATGACAAAAACAATGAACAACACTGGATTCTCCTTTGTGTGTTCTTCTATTGCACCATACCCCAGCAATACTAACCATGATTATGGTTAAACATGAAAAGGACTATGGTAAAGAAATCTCTTCTGATTTTCTCTTTTCTCTCAGGAATTCCAAGCAAGATGATTGTTTTATCACAAGTGCCCAGACACTGGGCTGAAGCCAAAGACTCGATAATCAGAAAATGGAATTCCAGTTCTGCTATGGTGAGTTTAACTTGTATTTTAAATCTAAGGTTGATTTGGCTTTGCCTTATTTAAAAAATTATTTATATATTTATTTATCAATTTATTTATTTATTTGGTGGATTTCCCTTTCATCTTTCACAGGTGTAATTTACCTGATGGCTTGTTCCTTAACTTCATAACTCACTGAACTGGATTAATTGATGTGGTGGAGTGAATGCCAAGTCGTGTTAAAAAGGTTGTATTGGGGGTGAAACTCTAGGAATTAATTGTTTGGAAAAAATGTTGCGTCACAAAGAGATGAGGAGGAAAATGATTTTCAGAGAGAGAATGACTGTTGAGTTCTCCTCTCTGAGATCTCTTTGGCTTAAAGCGATTGTGCTCCAAGCAGCTGCACTCCTGCATTTGAACACTTCCCCACCATTTTATGGCACCTTCCAATTGTATACCTTTGAAAATAATTTAGAGATAATACACGGTTTCAAAGCTCTCAAACTCTGGGGGAGAAATCATAATCACCTGCCTTGGATGCATTTTCTGTAGAAAACTAGGGCCAGTGAGAGTGGTTTTGTTCTTTTTCCAGCAGTATCTTCAATAACATTAGCCTGTTTTGGTCAGTGAGAAACGAAGGGGGAGAATCTGCTTAGGCAAAGGTGTTTAAGAAGTGAAAAGAGAAGATTTGTTGTGTGAAAAATGGAGCTAGAACAACAAGCAAGTGAACAGCTGAGACTTCAGACACTTCTGGTAACCCTTGGATTGTGGGTGAAGCTTGTTTCAGAAAGAGGCTAACTGATGAACCTCTGACCAGGGTATGAACATTTACCAGCAGCTTGGTGTAGGAGAATGGGAGGTTTCAGGTTAGGTGGTAGTAGTGTAGTTCACAAACAGGCAGTAGAGAGGCTAGGAGGTCTGCACTGCTTACTTCTGGCTGCAGCTTTCCAAGGCCAGGTCCATTGCTGGTAGCATCTCTATGCCACAGGAAACAGGAGAGAGAAGAGGGGTTTTGAATGCATGGTTTTACCCAGGCCACCTTGGAAAATAGACAAACTTTTTTTTTTTTTTTTTTAAATATCATTTGATAAGGCAAAAAGATTTTCAGGGAGGCAGGATACTAAATCAATAATGAGTATGACAAATATAACTGTTCATTCTTTAGTCTCACTTGGACTGGGACTAGTTCCTTGAATTGGGACTAGACCGATGCTTCTTGCTTTTAACACACTGTGTTTTGTCTGATCTCCCTAGGAAACAACTTTGTGTTGCCCTTTTGCATCCTAGAAAGCCGATCAACACACCTTGCTGTGTGCTTCTAAGGTTTGCAACCACCTGGAGGAAGAAGGTGAGGGTGTTTGATACAAAGAGCTTGTCCATCCCTTTTTGAATGTCTACAAAGAAAAAAATATTTTCACTAGATCTTCTGGGTAGTTTTGTTATTTTTCTCTTACCCATTAAGTTAGGCCAAGGAATATTCTAAAATTCTGGAGTAAGTACAGAACAGTTATGCCATACTTTATGATTTTTCTAATATTATTATGTGTCACTGTCAATGCACTATGGGTTCTATTCCAATGTGCTGCTTCTGTTCCTGCTATTCCATAAAGAATTGTAAGTAAATGAAAAACCACAAATCATCTGGAATCCGGCTATTGCTACTGATTATTTCACAGAGGCTGTCCAATTACAACTTGACCTTAGGAAAAAAAACCAACAAACAACAACATAGGAGCTGAAGAGTACTTGCTTCTTCAACAAATGAAGTCTGGAGATACCTAGTAGAGAATTATGACAGATCTTCCCCATACATTTGGTAATTTCCATTCAAGGCAGAATCGGAAGCTACAAATAAATAAATTTCTGAAGGGATTATCCACTGTTAGGTATTCGTGCACACGTGCACATGCATCCCTGAACACACACATGCTGCAAAAGCAGCTCATTATATTAAGAAATGAATTACTATTTCTAATTACTTCTAGTAGTTAATTACTTCTAATTATTACATTGAGTAATAAATTGCTACTTCTAATTATGCTGTGGGTACAGTCAAAGTAGTTAAAAATGCAATTTGCATGGTTGTTTACATCACAAGCATGTTTAAGTACTTGTACTCCCTTAATTATAGGGAACGATCAATGTTAAATAACATAACACATTTTGCAGCTTCATCTGCAATGTCATTTGTTTACCATTCATGGTAGTTAGGTTTCAGAGAACTGAGGAATAGATCCTGTGTGTCACTGGGGAACAGACATTTTTATTTGAAGCCTACAAGCACTGCTGAGTATCTCTGAGTTTGAGGGCCTTTCTGGTAATGTGCATTGTGTTGTTAAACTTTCATTACAGCTCTAGTTTCTCAGCCTAAGCAAATCAGAAAGACTTGGAGACACTAAGCAAATCTCATTGTCCTTAATCAAAGTCTTAATTTCCCCTCCCCAGGCTCTCTGACATCATATGTTATCGTAAGCATCTCCACTAACCCTGATTCTGGGAATCAGTACTCTCACCTCAGCTAATTTTTTTCCTCAAATTCACATGAACATCTACAAAGACCTATACAACTTCTGTCCAGGAAGATGCCCATTAGGAGCCTGCTGTGGGTCAGACTGCAGCCAAGAATTCCCAGCAAAAACTGTAAGAACTTTCCAGACAATCTCCATGGGTTTGGTGTGTCCTCTGTTCTCGAGGACCTTCCAAACTTGGCTGTTACTCATTGCAATTTGGGGATGATCTTAACTTTTTCACCAAAGAAGTCATACAGCAGAGAAGACTGTCTGTCCTTTTGGAGGAAACAACTGAATGCTTCTTTATGAGGCTCTGAAAGCCCAGCCAGGAGCTGGGTTCTTCCACAGGCCTTCCTCCTCTGTGTAAGTTCACAGAAATTTGCTGGGACTGGGGAGTTGCAGGACTTGGCCTTTTCTTGTGTTGTGCATGGTTCTTTTCTCCTGTTTCCCGTTTTCTGTCTCAATCTATAATAGTACTCGATGATATTAGAATTGATTGCAGAGGGAAATAACTGTCTCCCAGTGGATGTGGACAGCCTGCCATCAAGCAAAAGCAAAAGAGGCAGGAAAAAATCAGCTACAGAGACTCAAAAAATATTGCTTGTCATTCACATGTCCTTGGAG
Organism: Chaetura pelagica; assembly: GCF_000747805.2. Classification (NCBI taxonomy): domain Eukaryota; kingdom Metazoa; phylum Chordata; class Aves; order Apodiformes; family Apodidae; genus Chaetura; species Chaetura pelagica. Next base: position 19,988 of record NW_009954020.1, read on the forward strand.
AGGGAAAGAATACCAGAAATTTTGGACACAAAGAATACATTGTTGTTAATAACAATTTTTCAGAGTTTTATGTGGGACACCAGTGGGATGTAAAGTTAAAGAGCTGGAACGTTTGCTCACCACCTCTACACGTGATTGATTTGGTAGAGTGGGTTTTGCTGTCTGAGGAATATCCTTGGAGCTGGTAAAAGCTGAGATAAGAGGTTTGTAGTTCCAGGTAGATTCTTTTTCGGTCTATTAAAGTGAAATAATTTTTCAAGTAAAGCATTGTGGCTGTTTTGGTAGGACAGGAGCTTTAAAGCAGAAAACATCACTGTAAGTGGGGATTGCTAGAAAATGGATGAAAGACCAGCCACTTCATGCGATGAAAGCTGGTGTGTAGCAAGGACTATGAGAGGGTTGGCACTGTCCAACACAGTGTTTAATAATTTTGGGGGAGTGCAGTTAAGACCTTCATCTTAGAGGACACACCTCAGCAGTCAAAAAACATCACAATCAAGTTTTAAGAAGCTTTGAGTGCCTTTATTACCACTGAGAGGAGCTGGTTCTAGCTCACCTAGGGTCAGTGGGGATTCAGAACTTGATTTTCAATGAAAATGCTTATCTTCTTAGAGCCAGACACTGCAAATACTGCCACAGCACCTGCAGCCCTGCTTGGGCCCTATGCTTGCAGAGCTGTAATAGAGAAAGAACTGAAATAATGTTAACAGTTGGCCTTGCTAAATTACTGTTTTGTTCTGCTTTTTATGCTCCCTGGGACTTGAATTCTAATCAGGGTGTTTGACTCAATTTCTCAGGAAGCCAGGATGAAGAGTAAAATAGGTGATTATAAGATTGTGACTATTGTGCTCCCAAGTGGGGAATGAGGAACTGTAATTCTGCTAATTATCATAACTAATTAGCTGCATTCAGAAGTGAAAAATCAAAAGGGCTAGATCACTGCCTCCAACTGTTAATAATGGGTTATTAAGCTGCAGTACATGAGACCAGAGGGACTGCTATTACCATTGGTGATGAGCCTGGGATGTGTTCCCAACACCATAAAATATTTCAGTCCTGGATTTTCAGTGTTTTCACTGGGTGAAAGTACAAGCCATTCCTGGAGTGCAAAAATATGAGTTCAACACCATCAAGCTTGGTACCAAAAATAGAGTACAAGCACTTATGTGCATGGAAAGGGTTCACTGGGATCACCTTGGAATCCATCTCTGCTGGCTGCAGGGGATTCAGGGAAGTTGTGCATCTGGCTGTGTCTCCTCAAGCCTGGCATCCTATGAGAAGTGAGGATGTTTTTTTTGCTGGACACTGCAGTGCTGTGCTATGAATTAGCAATGGACAAACTGGGAGTGATCTTGGAGTAAAGCTGGGCCTGAGTTAATTAGTCCAGCTAGTTAGCTTGATCGGGTCACTATGCTGCACTGGCTGCTTTCACATCTGATGTATGAAGTGTGTGTAGCAACGTACAATGCTGAGCAGGTCTGCCCTTTAGGCCAAATTCTTAGAATAATTTTAAGTACCTCATGCTGTTGACCATGGGAAACAACAGGGAAATTCAAAAAAAGGAAATAAAACAAATCAAAAAGGGAAATTCAGGACGTACTAGGGTCCACAGGGCACAGCCCCACCTGTGCATTCTTAGAAATCTGAAGCAGTAGAAAAGCATGTGGGCTGGGTTTTGATATAATAATCAAACCACTTGGAATCAAGTGGCAATCAGAGCTGACACAATCCCATTTTGGCATGAATATATTCAGCGTGGCTTCCCTTGAGATAAACTAAGATCTTATCACTCCAGCTGTGCACATTAATGTGGCCAATTCAGGAGAAGTTCCAGGGCAAAGGAAAAGCCTTTTAATGAGATCCAGAGAGATTTTTGGGAATAGGAACTGCTGACTTGTCCACCCAGTATTTGTCTGCATTGTTGGAAGGAACTCTAGAATTATACTGTTATTATATGTGGGTTTCAAAAGGATCCTGGGAGACTTTTAAGGCATCACAAATTTCACAGTTTAGATGTAGCTTAGCAAACTACATACTCCCTACCATCTCCCTGTACAAGGGCAAGAGCCTTCCACTGTCACAGGGATGCACTTCAATGGGAGTACACAGGGACTGGCAACAGATCACAACTCTCTGGAAATCTTTTTGACTGAGCTTGGCCTTAAATCTGATTTCACATTAATAATTTGGTATCAAGTATAACAGAGTTTTATGAAATAACTATTTTAATAAGTCAAATGCATGATTTTTCAGTGGTTTTGTAATGCGATATTTGCCTAATGTGGATCAGTTGATGATGAATCACTCATTAATCAAAACAGTATGGCTGTGGAAATAAATGCCAGAGACAGAACTGATCTCTGGAATATTAGCAAAAATGAGTAGTCATTATGATTAAATAAATGGAGTGTCACAAAGTGTTATACTTATCTGACACTGTAATGAGACACACTTAGATCCCTCACAGCTCTCTTAAAATTTCTCACTGGCTGGTGTGACTGCACTCTCTGATGTTAAGATTTACCCTGATTTCTCTTTCTGACATGTTGGTCTATACTCTACCTTTGCCTATAATTGAATTATGCTGGTGCATAATTCCCAGCCTCATGGAGCACAGTGATAGGGGCCATGTGTGCAATTACACCTTTACATAAGAGGACTGAGGTAGAAGTGCCAGCCAGGCCTTTAATGTTTTCTTAATCTTGAGCAGCTGTTGTTGGAGATAGAGAACTAGAGAACCAAAATGGTGAGCTTCACAGTCCAGGGCTCTGTGCCAGGAGAGCCCATGGCTGTCACTCCAGAGCAATCAGATCTATGCTTCAGGATCCATTCAGGCTCCACACTGGTAGTCACTGGACATCCCATGGCTTCTCAGTGGAGCACAAGTCCTCCAAATCATGTGATTGAGTGGAGGGATTCTCCACGGTTGCACAGAACTGGCATTTTGTAGATCAATGTGGTATTTGACTGCCTTCAGTCACATAGTGGATTTGTTGATGGCCCAAAGCCTTGTCTGGACTAGAATTTTGAAGTCTGTGCTTGGATCTGTGTGGCAGTTACTGCTTCTATAGGCCTGCTCCACCACTGATCTCTTTCTTGCTGGGCTTGTTTATTGCAATACTGTGCTAATGTGGAACCTTTCAGCTTTGGCTTTCCAAGTAAAGGTGCACAGTTCTTATTTTGGACACAAGAAAAAGAAAACACAGAAATGGCCAAATCCAGCCATTGCTCTGAGTACAAGCATAATCTCTGTTCAGTGTCAAATATTTGAAACTGTAGGGATCTATTAATTTGTTTAACTTGGCAGAAATGCCACCTAAGTCATGTTTGTTTGGACTCTTTTGGCCAAACAAAGACTCTGCTTTTGAAGCCCTTCTGCTAGCCATTTCACAATAAATGAGATAAATTTAAAAATGAATTTAACATATATAGCCTGACAACCAAAATGTTTTACCCAGAGACAGATCTGGATAGGAAACGTTACTGCACATAGCTTGACAGAAAACATCCCAATCCGCAACACTATATTGTTTTTATATAGATCTTAGTTGTGTTACAGAGATGTGAGGATATGTAGATGGTGAAGATGTAGCTACAGAGAGTTCAATTGTGTCTACAATCCCCTCTATGTTCAAAAGAGCAGTGAAGTTCACACTCTTCATCCTTAGAGCTGCCAGGTGATGCTCCCTACAGTCACAAAGGGAAGGAATTGCAACACTTCAGTAAACCAACTCTGCTGGGTTAAGTGGAGGTGGCTCCTACTTCCTCCCATTGCCTGCACCATCTCCTGGACCTCAATAACATCTTGATCTTTGGAAGCCAAAGCAGTCAGGACAGATACATTGGTGCTCTGTACAAGCATTGTAGAGTCCAACACAGCTCATTCATGGTGGTCTTTTAGGACATGTTTATTCCCACCCACAGAGCTGAAACACAAGCTGAGAATGATGAAGGTTTCTTTGTTCCTGCACTTCAGTCTTTACAAGCTGAAGGAGTGTGTGTGGTGGCTCATCCTTGCAGAAGATGCACTGCCAAGCCTTCAAAAGTGGTCTGTGGAAGCGGCTGAAGATGAGAAAGATTTCCAAGCTGAACATACAAGCTATAGGAAAATTTCTGAAGAGTGACTGTAGAAGTGAGAACCTCCCCCTTTGGATCAAGAGGCAGAACTGGGAACTCTGACACTACCTATGTTGCCTGTGGGTTGCCTGCGGGTTGCCTGCAAATAGGAAGCCTTCTGACAGTCTCAAATCTATTTCACCATGAACTCAAAATTGTGTCATATTGGGTCCAGCAATAGGAGAAGTGTGCTGACGAAAGAGATAAGGTGCTGGGTGGGACCTGGAGAGGGGTTTTGCAGGACTTCTTGGAAGATAGGGTTATAAGACACTTCCTCAGCTGAGGCCATGCTTTGCCATCTTGCTCACTCCCATTCACCCTGTGAGCCAAAAAGGGTTGGTCAGGATTCCCCAGAAGATGGAGGAGGGGTGACTTGGGAGGAAGCATCTCAGAGGATCCAGCTGAGGGAGTTCCCACCCAGAGGATTGCTTGCCTTCCTCAAACACTCCTCTGCTGTCTTCCATGATGTTGATGCACAGCTGGCTGGGATATTTTTCCATGACACACAGGAAGTATCATATCACCTCTGTCTTTCTCCATCCTACCCAGCTGTGTATCACATTGTGTTGTGTTAAACAGTGTGATGTGACCTATGTTGGTCTTTTTAAGCAAGTGTCTCTGCGTGAAATGCAAGCATGTGCTAAGAAGAAAGAAACCAGGGTGGTGGCTCTGACAGGGAAGGGGACAAGTAACAGCAAAGTGTCTAGGATCTGAGGATACCACTGCTAAAACACAGAAGAAGAAGCTGCTGCCTGCCCAGGCAAGCAAAATCAGCTGGATACTGGGAGGGAGCTGGCAAAGTCATGCTTTGGCTGGTTGTATTTTTTCCAGTCCTAGGTAACCATCTGCTAAGGTGTCAGACCTGACTGGATGTTTTCTTTTTGCTTTATATTATTTATTTTTCTGTTATTTTTACATTATCTTTACTAAAGGAAATAAAATAATCTTGCTCATTCAGAAGAAAAACATCTGAAAAATGATTTAGGCTGGGCATGGGGAACATCCTTGCAGGAGGCTTGGCTGCCTGGTATGAGTGCAGCTGCAGCACAGCCCCTTGGCCTCCCTTCGTCTTCCTCTTCATGACAATCTGCCAAGTGCAAAGTAAAGGATACACTGACCAACAAGCTGTGTCTATTCTAGTATTTTTCCATGTCCTGGCGTGTTTTGGATTTTCTATATATAGAATAACAAGTCTTTGTGTTGCTCTGACTTAATTCCTTCTGCATGGACTGTGACAGTTTATTTTTAACCATGTTTCTGTCTTGCTCTTTGCTGTTGCCTGAGGATGTATTCAACCCCTCACAATTAATGTGAACTGTCCTATTGTTTGCTTTGGTTTATGTGAATGTGCCACCACATCACAAGCATGAAAAGACAGAACTGACTTAACGAGCCAGTTTGGAACCTAAAAAGTTGTGTCTGATAAAAGTAATAAGGCAGAAGCAAAAAGGTTGTCCCGGAAAAAAACCTGCAAACAGGTAAATAATTTAGATAGTACAAGAGGACCCTGGTCCTCTCATGGAGTCATGAAACTCCCCAAAGAGGGAGAAGCATCAGGTGCTGCCTTGTCTTGATCAAAGACCACAGTCCCTTTTTGAGCAATTTCTCTCTGAATGCAGTTAACAAGGCTGAAGTGCTTTTGTTGGATTTATTAGCTCAATACGATTTTACCAGGTATCTCTGTCAGTCACCACTCTGTACCTTGGAAACACAGCTGTACTTCAGCTGCTGTGGTGCTTCACAGGCTAACACCTGGGATTTAATCACACACAGGGAACTAATACAGCAAAATAGAAGTGAATTTTGTCCAACATGAAATGAATAAGATTAAATAACCTAACTCGAAAGCACAGCCCATGCATTCCCTGCTTGAGTTGCTAATAATGGTTCAAATGACTGAAACTGAGGTAATTATTAAAATGTAATTAGTTTACACTGTTGGCTCATTGTGTTTGCTTTTGGCACCTCTCTTAGCTTGAAGTATTTTCAATGCACCAGTCACACAAAAGCCTGATTAAGACACGAAGCTGATATTCTGGGTACCTGGTTTCAGTTCCTGACTATATGATAAAATCCCTGAGTGAATTTGCTTGGTCTTACCAGTTCTCTGTGCCCCAGTTCCTCTTCAATAGAACAGATCTGAGATAGAAAAGCGTCCTTTGTTTGGTTGCTTGCTCTATTTGAACTAAAAGCCCTTTAGGTCGTGGATCGTTTTTTAATGTGTTTATGCAATGTCAGATAATGAGGATTTGGTCTTGTTTGAACAACAAAGTGCAAACTGGCAGACCACTGTGTTAATATAAAATCCAGAGAGGTTTTTCTCATGCCGCTCCTTGCATGATATAGGAGGAATTTAAAGATATTTTTTAACACTGGTATTATGGTTTATAATGCTCCCTAGAAGAGAAAACATGTAATAAAAGAGTAGGAAGAGGATTTTGGATGCCTAGCAGATAATGTCTTAATGATCTTTGAGAGAAAAGAATGCCTTGGAATAAAATAAACAAACAAACTTTGTTTTCCCACTGCAGACAATCCAGAAAAGGCTGCAATAGGTTTGGTTCCTTCTCTGTTGTTTTCTGCTTCTATTTTTATCCTACAAGGTCTTTGCATCCTCAGCAGACTTCCATGTGCCCTAACACCACACTGGCGTGTCTTCAGGTATATGACACAACGGTGTTGCCCTGCTGGGTGGTAGCACAGCTTCCACAGTGTTTCAGACATTGCAAATAAATTTAAAAAGCACAAATGTTATGGTATCTTTTCATTTTAAGAAACAGTATCTACTCAAGTAATGCAAAACAATCCTTCACTGTGTTTTCTTTAGTGGTAAATACATGGCATACAGCCTGTGTAACCTCTTGATAATACATCTGTGTGACCACAGCAGGGCTGCACGCAGGGCTGGCTGGGCTGTGGTGATGGCTGAGCCTCTGTGCCTCTCCCCAGGCCTTTCTGATTGTGAGGATCAGGTGCAGGAGTGGGTGTTAGCAGATATAAATGCTAGTAAGCAAGGTCTTGTGCCCTGGTTGGAGTTGTTTTTAAATAGCAGCCAGTCCATTCCTGGTAGGACCTGGTCAGGTCCACCTGGCTTAGCAGCTGGAGGTAGGAGGGAGGGAAAGGTTGAGGGAGCCCTGGAAATAATTAAGGGCTCCAGGAACACACACTTTGTTTGTTGGGGTTGTTCAGCCTAGAAAAGGCTCCAGGGAGAGAAACCTTATAGTGGCCTTCCAGTACCTGAGGGGGGCCTACAGGAAAGCTGAAGAGGGACTTCTTACAAGAGCAAGTAGTGACAGGACAAGGGGGGACCGTTTTAAGCTGAAAAAGAGTATATATATGTGTGTGTGTGTGTATATATAAGTATATATGTATATATATTGTAGAATCATAGAATCACCAATGTTGGAAAAGATCTTCAAGATCATGAAGTCCAACCATCCACCCTACAACCCTTAACCACTAAAGCATCTCCTGAAACACCACATCTACCCATTTTTTGAACACCTCCAGGGATGGTGCCTCCACCACCTTCCTGGGCAGCCTGTTCCAATGCCTCACTTTAATTTCTGGGAAGAATTTTTTCATAATATTCAATCTGAACCTCCATTGGAGCAACTTGACCCCATTTCCTCTTGTCCTTTCTCTGGTGACTAGGGAGAAGAGGCCAACACCCATATCATTACAACCACATTTGAGGTAGTTCTAGAGAGCAATGAGGTCTCCCCTCAGCCTCCTCTTCTCCAGGCTGAAGAGCCCCAGCTCCCTCAGCCTCTCTTCATAAGACCTGATCTCCAGACCCCTAACCAGGCTAATTGCCCTTCTCTGCACCCTCTCCAGCACCTCCATGTCCTTCCTATCCTGCAGTGTCCAAAACTCCGCACAGTGCTTGAGGTGCAGCCTCACCAAGGCAGAGTAGAGGGGCAGAATCACCTCCCTGGTCCTGCTGGTCACACTATTCCTGATACAGGCCAGCATGGTTTTGGCCTTCTTGGCCACCTGGGCACACTGCTACTTCAGGTTCAGCTGACTGTCAGTTGACACTGACAGAGAAGCTGGGGATGCCCCATGCCTGGAAGTGCTGAAGGCCAGGCTGGATGGGGCTTGGAGCAACCTGGTCTAGCAGGAGGTGACCCTGCCCATGCAGGGGTGTTGGAACCATATGATCTTTAGTGCCCTTCCAACCCATAATATTATGAACTCTCCAAACCATTGGGTTTCCATACATTCAGTTCAGCTTTTATCTTCTTGTGCTGAAGCATGTAAGTCTGGTGTACAGTAATGGTCGTCTGTTGCTTTTATGATAGATGGAACTAGCTGAAACTTTTATAATGGATTTTTTTTTTTTAAATAAATTTAAGTAAATGAAGGTGCTGTATGTGCTCAGTAGATTTAATTTATTTCAACAAAAATTATGGTCATGATACATTTTGAAACATGAAATATGTTATATTTGAACTGTCCCATGAAATTTAAACAAGATTTTGGTTGTCTCTTCTACTAAGCATTCCTTTGTTACCAATATTTACTCAGCTCTCTGTTTGTGAAGCCACTTAAAGTATGTTTTTTAATATCTGAAACAAAACCTAATAATTCTTGCATCTCTGAGAAACTCTAAAGTTCAAACAGTGATGATGAATTAATGATACAGTAGTAGTAGTAATTTGCAAGTAATTTGATCTTTAACCTAGCCATGAAAAAAATATATTTTTTTAAAGAAATATGTGGGGTTTTTTTTCCCTCAAGGAGCATAAAAGATATCTTTGCTGCTCAAAACACATAGCTAACACCAGCCCTGCTATTGCAAAATGTCTTAAATTTGCAGCACTACATTTTATTGCAAGCCAGGACGCTAGAACATGAAGAGAAGATGCCAATAAAACGTTCTCAGTGCATAACAGGGCAGGAGGGGAGTATGTGGCTCTTAGCATTCCTG
>NW_009954020.1:29174-114998 GCF_000747805.2 Chaetura pelagica
ATTCCTGCTTCAAATACCTCTTGGCAACAATGCACTTTCCCTTTTTTCCCAAATCAGGACATTAGTTAGCTTTAACTGAGCTCCAGCATTCAGGATCCAGGAATTAGGCAGAATTCAGCAGGGAAGCAAAAATGCATTGAATGTGAAAGCAAAGCAAGTGGCAAATTTCTCTGTTTTGCTGTGAAGATGAGTGAGCAGATTAGAATCTATGATGCAGTGTCATCCTCATATTAAAAGCAATAACAGAATAGGAGACTGTTAGGGCTAATCTAATTTACCCTGTTTTTATTGACATGCTATGTAGTCATTTTACCTACCTATAGCTACATCTCATATACAAATGGACTTGTTTTTAATGCAGTGTGGTGGGATCTCCAATGCAGTGTCTAATGAATAAAAATCTACATTCTGTCATGATCTATAAATAAGAGGTCCAGTCCAGCAGCAGAATCCTGAAATACCTAATAATTCTGTAAACAGTTGTTGAATACTAGCATAAAACTAAGTGCTTTTTAAGCCATAATATTTAGTGAAGTCACTAAATTCAAGTCGCACAGTTTATATTCCATCTCCAAGATTTAAAAGGGTGGGTTTTTTCAGAGATGGGATTTTGGCCTGACACAACATTAAAGAAAAAAATAAATCAGTTTAAAAGGATTGGCTTCAGCTCTAGTACTGGGCAGCCCTTTGAATTGGGAGACATTAAGTACATTGCTTCATAAAGTACATAATTCTCATAATCAAGCCTGTTTTCCTCTGGAGAGTTGTGACGGATGCACTCAACCCCCTTAACCAAATCAGCAGCAGATTAATACAGGCTCCAAAGGAGGCAAAGACCTGAGCTGTAACTGGGACAAGAACTCTTCTAGGAAACCCTCAAAGAAGCAGAGTTGCACAGTAAACACTGATAAACTGTGGGTATAAAAAGTCTTGTGCATACCTCTCCCATTGTATGCAATCTGACTATGAGACAAACCACTTTATCCCGTAAATATGACAGCCTAGGTGGGCCTTCTTTGAGGTCTCCCTGCTAGGCAGTGTGGCTGCATGGCAATGATTCTCCCTTGAGCCTGGACTCCTCTCAAGGGTGCTCCTCAAAGCGACAAGTTCTTTTACTAATGATGGATCATTGGATGAGTCCAATTTGAATTCTCCCCGCATGACAACTGGTCTGCACACCAGGCAACCCTCCCCCTTAGGAGGAATGCCTCCAATGTTAACAGATTAGTTTAAGCCATGTTTAGCTTAAATAAGTACATTTTAAATGTAATTAATCACTTAGAGTTATAATATTGTGTGATTTATTATGCTGTTTGTTTAGTTTTACTTATTTAGCACGAGTAGCTAGATTTGTTGCTGCCTTAGGCTGGAAGCTGTAAATTCCCACTTAGATTTGCTGAACGTGTACCTACTTAGTCAAAACAGGGCTTCCAGAGCCAGCAGAAATAAGAAGATACAGAACCTTCAAGCCTACAACCATCAAGAGCAGCTGCAACTAGACAATGTCCTGTGTGAAGACAGTGAAGGAATCCCATGAGGAACAAAAAGATCCCAGACTCAAGTGTAAATACTGGATTGAACCATCCTGTGAGGGGCAGATGAATAGTCTGTAAGGGTATAGTTGCCTAGGGATTTCTTTCTTTAAGTCAGCCTCTCTCCAGAGTCATGAGCTGACCATGCTGCTGTATCACTCTATTAAATTATTCATTTTATAAAATCCTGAGAGTCTGTTTTGGGAAACCTTGTGCTCGAACTTCAGAGTGAACTAACACCAGTCACCTAGGTTGGAGGTAAGTGAAATTGGAATAAGCACGATGAAACTGAAATCTCAGCTAAGTGAATAGAGAATTTGATGTAAACATAGAACCCTTTAGTTATAAACACATGTAATCCCTGACTCATAAACAGTTGACCTATAAAGTGTGGGACTAGGAGTGGCTCCAGCTGCACCTGGCCTCTTCCCTGAGAAGGATTTAAGAAATCAAGGGAGTCCATTCTGAACCTCGTGTCTCAACCTTAAAGGAGGCCAAAGGATGGCCTCCTTTACCTTTATGCACCCCAGTCCTTGTGTAAATCACCCTAGATTGATTCCAACCCAAAGTTTCCTCCGGGTAGTAATAGAGCAAACCTTTCCATTCAAATTAAGTTGCACTTTTATCTAAGCACTCACCCATGACTATGGCATCCAAGCAGCGGACTAGCAGTGGGAATCCTGGGTTGACAAACTACTGCAAGATAACCTTGGCATTCAAGAGAACATGTGAACCTGTTTGTTCTGTGCCTTTTCTCACAATGTGCACTCTTCCACAAGCACTAGAAGGAAATCTGCCACTTCTCAATTTCAGGTCTATCTCAAAGTTCTGCCTTGTGTCATTCATGAAACACACAAAAGAACACAGAGGAAAAAAACAATCAAACCCAAGCTCTTATTGTATCAGGCCACTGATAATTGCTCTCCATTTTTTGGTTCTACTTTTACCTCATACGATATCATCTCACCAATGTTTCAACTCAAGCAAAAGGAGTCTCATTTTTATGTTGCACTCATTTTAGATGGAAGTTAAACTGTCTAATTAGTACTTACTTCAAAAATTGTGTTTCTTGAATTATTCATTGGCCTGATGAAATGGGGCAAGGTTAGCAGAGACTCGGGTATTCTCCAAAATTAATTGGAGAAGTGCTTTTAAAAAGCAGCAGAAAAATAGCTGTTTTACCTGGAAAACATAAAAGAAGGTGACAGCAAAAGCTTTTCTATATTTGGATTTAGGTAATATATCTGAAAGTTTAGGACACTGAGTGATGCTGTTGTGGTAGAGTCAGAGGTGGACACCTTGCTCTTTTAAATGACACCAGGAGAGAGCAGACCTACTGAGACTGGCTGAGAGTGGTCAGGTGGGACTTCTGCCTCCTGTTTACACATTTTCTGCCTTTCTCAGCTTGTCACATGAAATCATAACAATATTCACCCATAGTTGCCCAAGAGACATAAAGAAGTTGTGTTGATTGTGAGAACAGAAAAGAAATTGTGGAAAACTGTTCTACTACCAATGCCATTTTGTGATGCTTATGGGCATCACATTTTAATTAAAATTAAATGATAGCTGTCAGCTGGCTACCAGACTCTAGGGTGATGGAAGTTGCTGGATATTCTTACAGTGTCTTCAGGTCTTTCTGACAGGTTAAAAACTTCTGTAAAGAAGTTGCTTATTTTGTCTTTATTGCAAAGTGTTAATCAGAATTTCTAGAAAGCAGAAGCTCTTTGCCTTTATCTACTAGTGAGCCAGAGGATGAGAAAAAGTTAATAAGACTATTTGCATTTTTCTATGCACCACTCCTATATGAATACTAGGTTGTTTTCTTAAATGTCAGTTTTGTGTCCAACTAATTACTGTTGTCTTTTTAGCAAAATTTTATTTTATAGAAAAATAATCTAAAGGCATTTTTAAAGTTTCCTGAACAGCAAGTCAGCATCACATAGGAGGGATTTATGAGTGTATGCAAAAAGAAGTAGCTAGAGAAGAACTTTCCATGAGTCTCTCATAATTTGTGAATCTCTGTCATGAGGGTGGCTGTGGAAGATGGAAGAGATAAGGTAAATCACATATTGAAGAATCATCTGTCTACTGAACAGTCCTATTGGCAAATAGGAAAACTGAGGCAAAGGGTTTCAGGGGTGATATTTCAGTAAATAATTTTTTAACACCTAGATACTGTGACATGTCCCACAAAAAAGTAATGCCTGTGTTTGCTTTTTGTGAGCTGTCTCAAGCACATAAAAATGGACTAAAGAACAGAAATGGCTTGAGAGTAAGTGTGAGATAGCACAAAGCCCCAATCTTTGTTCCCTGGGGAGAAGTCTTTCACAATCTGTGGAGGGAGAAGCCATCGACATAATCCAGAAAAGAAAGAAGAAATCAAGGACAGGACCTGGCTGAGCTGAGGAGTGAGGTATGTCTCTCTCTGTGACCTTGCAGACCTTGTCTTTGTTGTAGACCCTTAGATGCTATCTCTCTTCTGGTGTGAGGGGCCAGGAGTTTTACCGACCATGGGAAAAACCAAAGCACACTTATCTTGGACTGCACTGTAACAAATCTGGGAAGTACTTAAATCTTTGCTCTGTCTGCTTTGCAGCAGAAAAGCTCTTAGGGTTGAAGTCAGACCCAGATAAGACATCTCTACTGCGATATCTACCTGTAGGTGCCTAAGGTCTTAGAACAACTGATGGAGACTGACCCTACAGTCAGCAGAAATTAGAAATTGGTTTAACTTCGAGTTGCAGGAATCAGATGACAGATGCACACGGCAACTGCAAATGAGTCTGTTCTCTCTGATGGCTGCTTTAAATCCTGGTGAAAGAGAGGAGATGGCACCATCAAAAGAGATCAAAAGGCACCAGCTCTCAGTCAGCCTGGATGACAATTAGATGATTGACCTGGAGGGGCAGAGGGGCAGAAGGAGAACTTGTCTTCTTTAGTCACTGAAGTGCATTGGTTGAGATAAATAAATGTTATAAATTATTGTAGTCAAAGTGATGGCCATTTGTTAATCACTGCTTTGTTTTATACTACAGCCAGTACCTATCACTGTGATAGTTTAAAAAGGACTAAGTGATTGTTCTAAGGCCCAATTTATGAATTAATCAGAGCAGGATTAGTTTAATTTAACATGGGATAAAAAAAAATAAATATCCAGCCATGGTGAATTGTGTCAAGCAGTTTAGTGACTGAAGGAAAATGTGAAGTAAGTTCTTGCATGCCACACTCCAGGGAACAATCATACCATTGTAACACATGCTCTGAGGTGGATTTTCAAGGAACACAAAGACTTTTTTTTCTTCTACTAGACAATTATGAGGGTGGACAGGCTGCCTCAAGGATATGTAATTTTTATAAGGTAACATTTTGTTGTAATGATGCCTAATTAATAAAATACTGGGTTTAGCTTGGTGAATATAAATGAAAAGGCATAATTTCTTGATCCATGAGACTAAATGATTACATATGACAGTTCCTCACCTTTCACCCCTTCTCATTTTCACTACAGTTCTTCTGCATTACCACATGCTCAATTGAGTTTCAGCAGTGGGCAAACTATGACTCATTCCATCTACAGCCTTCTGGTCTCTCCACCTCTTTTAAATGAGAGGCTTATCAGCCTCACAATCCGTGCGTTTATACCTCTGAGCTGAGCCAGGTGAGACTATTTTAAGTGACTAGGAGAGAATTTTATTAATTAAGATGTACCAAAGCCAGTGGAGCAATCCATAGAGGGATTTATGGATTTAGGGATTTATGGACTGAGCATTGAGGTTTTATGGTGTTTTCCCAGGCTGCCTTCTCCAATCCCAGAAAGCTCTCCCTGTCTACCTGAGTCCACTGAAGTCAAATGGCAGGAGAAAACCTAAGAGATGTACTTTTGGAAAGCAGTGAGGCAGCACAGGAATTATCATAAATGCCAAGGCTCAAATCACCAAGGTATTTCGGTTACCAGTTCCACACATTTTAGCACTTTGGGGCTTTTGAGACTGCAGAGTAAAAAATGCCATGTAGAAAGATCCTGTACCTTTGATGATTCCTTTGGGAGCCAAAAATTTCATTTTGCAGGGAGAATTCAGCACAGGAAAGGACTGGGTCATTTCCTTGCATTACTGTTATCTGTATTGTAAGGACAAGAGGTCTTGGACCTGTGTCATTTCAAAAGAGCTCAGGAGATTTTCACAGATATGGCCTTCCATAATTAAAGTTCAAACCAGTGACCTGAAGCTTCCTTGAAAATAACTGTCTTTAGAGTTCTAAAACATCAATTATGATGTAATTTTAAATCTATACAGCTGAAAATTGTTCCAAAGGCTTTTCTTTGGGCTATTGCTGTCACCCAGGTAGTTGTTCCTCTAATCATGGAGCAGCTAAAACAGTTAAAGAACCACGTTCTGCGATGTTTAATGGGTACATCCATTCCAAGACCAAAAAATCTTCTCATTTGTCAGAATAAGACACATAGGATGAACAGACAAATCTGTCAATAAAAAATTCATGGTCTCATGTCATGTCTGTGTTGTAGGCAGTTCATGGCAAGTTCAGACACATCCCAATGCTGGCAGTGGGACAGTGAGATGGGGCTAACATTGTACATGCTGAGACATTTAGTCCTCAGCTGAAGGAAGAAATGAACTAGCTTGAAACATTGCAACAGGCCTTGATGAATCCAACCTCATGCTTAAATGGAGCAGGACAGCCATTTGTCAAATTTGGAAAGCCACTTCAGTGTCTTCTGCTCCTCCTCTCTTTCTAAGATACATGGTTTATGCCTCGTGGCTTTTGGCAATGCTTTCAGTATGACTCAGAGCTACAAGACAGCCTGACACCCCATCAGTACAGTTGATATTGTGCATATGTTTATGGAAGAAATGGAACTAACTTTTTTTCCTCAGTGTAGCTGGCTCACCAAGTCTGTAAAAAATGAAGGTGTGACGTCGTTCCTCTTCACACCAGCTACCATGGCTAAATGAGAAAGCACAGGGCAGGCAGGTCAATTGAAAACCACTTATCTGATAACAGAAACAGACCCAAAGTAAAATACTAGATTTTCAGGCTAATTTTCAAGTTAGACTAAAGAGGTTCAGTGGCATTTGTTAGCAACAGTGGTGAAATACCTGGGCCTCTTGTCCTAGGAGATTTCAACATACAAGAGAGGGTGCAAACCCACAACTGGCTCAAGCTGCTCAATTAATATCATCCTGGATCTGTGTTTTGACCTGTCAGGATTGATGGACAACCCAAAGACTGCTGGTTGCTTTGCTTTGTGCAAGGCATACCACTATGAAGCAAGGTGCAGATCAACGCTGAAGATATTTTTTACCCTCTACTGTCTGTCTAGGCTGTATGACAGTGTTCAGCATCATTGCTGCATTCACTGCTGGAAGAACTCAAACACTCTGTGGATGAGCCTGGAGAGAAACCTGTACAGATGATGGCACAACTCAACATCTTCAGAGGTGGCAAATTCTCCAGCCTCATGTTTTCACTCTGCCTTTTCCATACATATTCAACTAAATGCTCTGCTTCCAGACACCCTGTAAAACTCACCCAGGTCTGATTCTGTTGCAGTGGATCATTCAGCTGGCTTGGGTGGGTTCAGATCCCTGTCCAGTGGTGGCTCTAGAATATTTTAGCTGCACAATGTCTTTGCTGGCCATATGATCATTAATGAAAGAGCAGTTTTGAAGACATCCATCTGTTCCCTGTTGTGGCTGCCAGGCTGTCGCATGAAGATACTGCTGCTCTTGAGCCTCTTAGAAAATGCACAAGGATGTTATACACCCTGTGGCACAGAGGTAGCCATGCACAGTGATTAGGTAATGTCATGTATGGTCTCCTTTCTGAGTGGCCCAGCCTGGAAACACTCTCAGCCCTGCAAGGCACAAGCCTCACCAGCCTTGTGGAAATCATCCATCCACTCTGGAATTATACCATGGCTGGATATGCTTGATGCATGGGAGGTGGAACAACCCCTGCCTGCATTTTAGCTGAGCTCTGGTGAGGTGAAGAACTCCAGTTTCCCTTCCTAGAAGTAAAACTTAGGGAAGACCTTATCTAAGATTAATTATAAGAAATAAAATGTTACTATTTTTAGTTCAGGTGTCACTTGAACAATATAAAGAAGTTCTAAAAGTCTTACTAAAAAGGAAGAAGCATGAATCATGGGGCATCTTATCTAGTGCCACTAAGGGATGTCTCCCACTACATCTCCTTTACTGCAATTTCAAAGATAATATCTGGCAGGTCAGTTTTGTACATGCTATAAACTGCCATGGAGTTCCTGATTATTATTTATGTTTAAAATGTATGTTATTGTTTCCATTTCAGTGAATATTTCAAGATTTGATTAAGTTCTTTTTGGTGAAACAGAAAAACAATCTATTGAAGTTAGTTTTAAAACCAAAACAAGGTGTTTTCTGAGCAGAAGTAAGGGAGGAGAGTAAGGGATGAGAGGTTCCAAAGTTTGGCTTAGAGAGAGGGTCCAATTGTGAAATGTGGGTCTTGGCTGGAATTTGAAATTCCTCTAAAAGGATGAAGTTCTTTAGTTATTCTGTTAGTCAGAAGCAGCTTGGTCAACAGAAATAGACTAGTCAGTATTTGTGTTTTATGTCTGTAGCTAATAAATTTCTCTTAGTTTCCAGCACCCTCACTAAAATAAAATGGAATATAACTTATTTATTTGTAGAGTTAGAGGAAACTGATGTTGAATTACCCTTTGTTAATGTTTATGTTAAATTTTAAAGCATATTTTTACCTACCTCCATGGAAAAGTTAAACAAAATTTTTAATAAAA
Organism: Chaetura pelagica; assembly: GCF_000747805.2. NCBI lineage: Eukaryota > Metazoa > Chordata > Aves > Apodiformes > Apodidae > Chaetura > Chaetura pelagica. Next base: position 37,506 of record NW_009954020.1, read on the forward strand.
CACCTTGTAATTCATGTTCTAAGTGCAACTGCTCAGTCTTTCTCAAACTCTAGGAAAAATATTGAGTATCATAAATTTAAGTTACTCAAAGAGGCTTTAAAACATATGCTAGACAGCTAGAGGGAATAATAAAATTTTATCCAAGCAGGGACTTTCCTAAGTAAGAAAAGGAGAGAAATGGGTAGTGGGGGAGAACAGGTCAAAGGAAACATTAGCATCACTCTCAGCAGTGGGTGCATTATATCACACAAGGGTAATTGGCTGCCTGACTCCGTAGGTTCTCCTTTCCATCCATTTTAAGGATGCATCTGGCCCTGTTTTCCTCTACATTTGGAGCAAAACACTTCAGTTATAATAAATGACAGCTCAGTAACCTCTCTGCAGTGAAGGACATTGTCCACACTGCTCACCAGCTAAATCTACAATGATCCTGAATGCTTCAGACTGACCACGTCTCTGGCATGTTTGGAGACCTCTTAGCATTCATGCCATTTTCTGTCCCCAGACTGCCTGCAGACAGGGTTCTCATGCATATTTGCTGATATAGTCAGGGCTGTGGCTTTGAAGTCTGCATGCATTGTTTTATGGCAGACAAGGTAGGTCCTGTTTATAGCTTAATCTCCTGCACATAATTGTGAAGTAGTAAGAATTGTTGTTCCAAAGAAATGAAAGAAATGCATGTGTGTGAAAAATCAGTCATTTTATTCACCCATAAAGAGACCATGTGAGATGATCTCTGTGCTGCTTTCCTTCATCACAGGCATGTGTTCTTTTAACATTGAGTGCTAGTATTTTCTTGTGATTAGTCAGCCTTTGACAGTGTAATCAACTTAATAAAAGCTCTTACAGATTTCTCATATGGAAAGGGAACTTTTTCCATGAATACTCTTTTCCAAGTCAATGAGATCTCTTGTAGCATAAAAATTTTTCTCCTGTAATAGATCAAAGCCTGAACCTATGTTTCAGCTACTTTAATCTTCTGTTGTTTTTTGTTTTTCATTGTAACTTTACTCTTTCTTCTCCTTGCCCTGTTGGTGTGCTCTCTCGTTCATTTGGTGGAAACTGTTCAAGTATTTCAGCTGAAGATGTTATTTGCCACAGATACCCATGAGCTTAATTCTATAGGAGCAGTGAACCTCACAGTGTATCTCGTCCCCGGTCCATTGCCTCATTTGGTGACGCTTGATTAACTTTCTTAATAGACTTCATGTGGTAAATTTTTTGACCTGACTAGCCTCGGGTTTTACTGGTGCTGTACTTTTATGGGGAAGCCCTGGTTATGTAGCAAGGCTCTTAAATCTTTGTCACTGCAAAGGTCAGATCTCTCTATTTGCCTTACCTGAGGAAATTCACAAAATCACTTACTCTACAGAAGGGACCCTGTAAAACACACTGTTGTTAGGAGTAGGCATTGGGCATTCGCTGCAATCCATATCCTATCCTTGGCCTCTAAGGTTTCTTCATTCCCAGTTTAGTGTGGAAAGAACTTGAATTCAGCCTTTATTCTTCACGTGTAAAACACACTTGAAATTTATGGTGCCTTCTATAATCTCTCAGTGCTAAATATGTGCTTGCTGGACCAGCGTGTATGTTGGCGCACAGCTGAGTTTCAGTGTTGGTCTTTGTGTTTGTTCCTGCTGTTGCTTTTTTATTTCCATCATTAAAAGAAACAAAACAAAACAAAACCAAAAGTCTAGAAATTCTTGATGCTTTAGTTTTACTCAGGTCAAGTGTCTGCTCTCCAAAGGACGTGCAGAGGGTGGACACATGGAGATGTGATATTCTGAGTTATTGATTATTTTAAAAATATTTATGTTATGTTTTCTTTTAGTCTAGTTGATTTGGTGATGATTATAGAGATGAGGCCTGCTGAAGCTCCTGTATCAACTGAACATATCTCCCATGAACTCTCCTTCTGCAAGTCATTTATTCTGGCAAACTCTTACGCAGGAAAACCTCAAGCTGATCATCCACAAAACTCATGAAGAAGAATAAATGAGGCTTTTACATACTGAGAGGAAAAACCCCTTGAGTTTCCTTTGCTTGTAGGACATAACTTACACTTCCAGTGGCCCCTTGAGAAACAGAATGAATAAATGAACTGATGTAATAGGATGTTTAATGAGTTTGGGTGATGCATATTACACTTTGAAAAGCTTGTCTGAGGGAAGAAATGGTTCTGTGCCTCAGTTATGAAACAGCCTGGCAGGGAGACAATATTTTAAAGAATATTGAAGGGCAAATTGCTATCACCTATGAGACAACCTACCTGATGGTTCTGTTATGTTGAAGCATACTGGGGAAAAGTTTGAGCAGACGTCTGTGTGGGTGACTTCTGGATGTTGAGACCATGATGCTGTGTGGCCTGGTGACTTCTGGATGTTGAGACCATGATGCTGTGAGCTCCCTGAACTCCCATGATGCTATTCCGGGCTGCAAGACAGAGGGACTGTTTTTACCTTAAATCGCCCAGCCCAGGATGTCACAACAGATGTGCATACCAAATCTTGTTCATTACTTGTGACAGATCCTTGCAGAAGAAAAACCTTTCTGCATGTTTCCCCCTTCCAGTAGCTGAAGGTGAGAAAGGTGTAATTTAGCTCTGACAGTCAAAAACAGAAACAGGCAACATAATCCAATTAAAACTTTGCAGTCTTGCATGAGCCATCACAGCTCTGAAGCACACCTACAAAGCCCTGAAAGCCATAAAAGGACCAACACAGACTCTTTGAACGTCATGGAACATGTGCACACCTCCTCGGTGTGTCTTTTGAGAGTGAATGTGCACACAACATCAGTTGGAGGGTGTAGCCTTTATATGATGTGGAATATCCACTCAGTCGGGTTTAAAAGATGTTTTCTTTATGTAGTTATCTATCTTTCTATCTATCTATCTATCTATCTATCTATCTATCTATCTATGTATGTATTTATCTATATTTTTTATTTTATTTTTATTTTTTAAAAAAAGGTAAATGAGATTTAGCCCTGAACTGCTGCTTGTTCATGTGCCTGTTGTACTGATTGCTGGCTCTGTCCTAAGCTGTTCTAAGACTCTCTTTCCAAGATGAAGCCTGGGTGTCTTTCAGGGAATAGTTTACTCTGGAGACAACTCCTGAAAGGAAATAGAAGATGAGAATGGATCAGGTTTGGGTCCTTTCATCATCCAAACACTGCAGTGATGTTGCAGTGGGCTTGGCACTCTCAGTCAGTCTGCTGTGTCCTCACAGGAACTGTGGGAGCTGCAACACATGCCATGCTTCCTGTCCTGCAACTGCAGCACAGGTGGTCTCACCACAGCCTTCCTATTACTTCAAATGTTTTGAACAAAGAAGCTCCATGTTCAGAGCGGTTGAAAATTGTGGCCAACAGCTGTTTGAAGTGGTCCTGACTGGTCTCCTCTGCAAGGACCTGGTTCTAAGCAAAGTTGACAAAAGCAGGTCCACACCTCTTGGCAACAGGATCACTTCTTGCCCCTCTTTTGTTTAGAGTATAGGATTACAAGACTATACTCATTCTAGGCAGAGAAAAAGGAGTGACCAATACACAGGAAAAAACTGCAGCCTAATGTGGTACTATGCATGGGGGTTGACAAGTGAGCATATCACAGTAGGCTGCAGTCAGTGACAGCTCTCAAGCCTCTCAGGTGATCATAACACCACTCAAAGTGGCCCAAGCAGAGTGAGGGGGAGAGCTAAGAGTTGCTGGTGAAGCAGCTGATAGCTCCAGTGTGGACTCCAAGCCCAACCCAGTAAGCAGTAGTTGCTAAAAATAAATGATCCATTGAAAATGAGCCCCAAGCCAAGAAGAATCCATCCAAGCCCAGTAGGTAGAGAAACACAGTCCTGTCCACCAGTGTGTGAACAGATGCCTGGCTCACATCAGGAGAGTGGTCATTCAGAAGTCCTGGTCCTGGCACGGCCAGTAATGCTTCTCTCTGGGAGAGGGAAAGCTGCTTGTTCCAGTTTCAGCTGAGATAGAGCTAATTTTCTTCTTAGTAGCTGTGATTGTGTTTTGGATTTAGTATGGGATCTGGTATGAGATGAACGTTGATAATATGCTGATGTTTTTTAGTTGCTGGTAAGAAATCAAAGCCTTTTAAATTTCATATAATTTTCTAGTGTGCAGGTGCACAAGAAGCTGGAAGGGACCATAGCCAGGACAAACCGACCATGTGGATATTCCATACCATATGATGTCATGCTTGGTATATAAAGCTGGGGGAAGAAGAAGGAAAGGGGAGGATGTTCAGAGTGATGGTTTTGTCTTCCCAAGTAACTGCTACATGTGATGGAGCCCTGCTCTCCTGGAGATGGCTGAGCACCTGCCTGCTGATGGGAAGAAATTACTGAATTCCTTGTTTTGCTCTGCTTGTGCATGCAGCTTTTGCTTTAGTCTTTATCTTAGTCCAGGATTTTTCTCATTTCTACCCTTCTGATTCTCTCTCCCGTCCCACTAGGGAGGAGTGACCTAGTGGCTGTGTGGGGTTGAGCTGCTGGCTGGGGTTAAACTACAACACTGGTGTCAAAGTTACTCTGAAGCTTAAAGAGTTTAAGCTTGTAGGAAGGAGAAGTGAAATGAGCTGCTTGATATTAATGGATCAGTGGTTCAGCTTAGGGAACAAAATACAAGCACAAGCGTATTTGATGACCCTGGGACTGTGGATGCTGCTGCCACTGGCCTTAGCCCCATGGCAACGTCCCTCTGCTGTGCTTACAATTCGGGCAGCTGTAGGAAAATCTCAGCCATGATAATTGTTGTTGCTTTGGCTTTTGCTTTTCATGTCACATGTACCTCTCAACTTCTACCATGGTTCTAACAACGGATGCATCTGGTTCAGAGGCCAGAAGAAGCACATACCCATTTAGTTGGGGAAAGATTTTTCATTCTCCCATGTCTGTTAGTCTATTACTATAAAAATATTAATTATTTTGGCTACATGTATCTGCTTTATTCTTTATGTCTGTAAAATTGTAATAGCAATCAACATGGAAAGGGAATATATTTCAGGCATTTTTTAAAGTTTGTTTATTTTTTTAAATAGTTCTATATCTTTAATTCCTCACTGGTCTTCAGAGCATGTCCAGTGCATGTCAATAAAGCTGAATTTATTTTGCTCTTAGGCAAAATGTGACCTTTCTCTTACTACATTAGCAGCCATGTGTACGTGTCAGTACAGTAGTATCTTTCTAAGAGCCAGTAACTCAGCAAAGCTGTTACATAGATTAGTTAACAAAAAAGAATGAAAGCAGATTGTAGTTGTCAAATGATTCATTGTCTACATGCAGGTTGGCATGTCAGGCTTGAGTTGCTTTGCTGTCAGGTCATTTTCTTACAACAGATGGTTGTATGGAATGATATCATTAAATTATGATTAACTCTAATGTTGCTTTAGTTTCCTCAGCATCTTCATATGCTATGCTATAAAAATACATGCACAATTTTCCTTCCCTTAGACCTGATGTTTTAAATTGAATGATAACAGAAATCATTGGGTGAAAATTGCTCCACAGAATAGTGAGCTATTGAAATTGATACTGCCTCAGGCAGTAAATAATTTGACTTAGTAATGAACAGATAAAATGTGAATAAAGTTTATAGTCCTTTGTCTGAAGCATACCCAAGTTTGGATTCAAATTCCACTAAGGAAGTTCCTTAAAGTATAAGAATACTTGTGTTCTGGCTTCTCAATCTGGCTTCTCAGCACTCTAGTTCTTCCCCTCCTCCAGTGATAAATTTACTATTATCTCTTGCATAAATGGCTAGCTAATTTGTCATGCTTCCCTTGATGGCTTGATGCTTATTTCCACATCCTACAGGCTCTCTGCTGATGCCTGCTCAGCACAATTCAGTGTATTGAGCATGACAACAGAAGAACATGTCTCATGTTTTGATTGTTGTCTTTCTGTCAAGAGAACTGCAGGCTTATTCACGGCTTGCATATACCCTGCAGTCAACAAAACATCTGCCTTGATGAAAAAGATAATTATTTGCTCATTTTCTTGTTGTTATTTTTAAGATAGCAATTTCTACTCCATGTTTTTCCATTGATTAATTTCCATCCTAATATATAGATAGAGGTCTCTATTTCTGCCAGTGTGGTAAACACAGTTCCACCTTTCACTAATAGAATGATTTTCTCCATTTTCCTTGCTTGGAAACAATGAGACAAATTATACCTGAGCATTCCCATCAACACTAATGACAGTGAAGGACTGAAATGTTGTTAAGTGATGTTGCTAAAAATCCAGTTGCTGCTCTGATGAGTCTTCTGAAATGTTAGTTGAAGATCAAATTATTCTCTTGGCAATACTTCTGTGTATTTGAGGTAACTCTACTGAAATCCATTGTGTTTATATCTAACCTTACTTTAGTCATGTCCTTGGCTGGTAATTTGATGTCTGACATCCAGTTCTCCTCTCCCCTTGATTTAAGACTATTTATGGGTAATTCAAGAGTAACTGTGCTTAATCCAACAGGTGTATCAGTGGTTAAAGACCAGGGAACAAGTGGAGAAAAAAACAGAATTTGCTTTAATGTCTTCCATTCTTCTAAATGTACTAGAACATGATATTGTAAAGTGAAGTGAAAAACTGCAGCAAACCCCAAACACTGAGGGCCTTATGCCCACTATTGTTTCAAGTGGCAGCTCCAGGCCAAATAGTCTGTCACATTATTGCAGGTAGTAATGTTTATGAAGGCCCAGAGGTCCTTGAGAGGGATCAAGACCTTAAGATGCTGGTCAAAGAACAAACAAAATAGTCCCTTCAGCCAACGAATTTGATGTTACACCTGCTTGTTAGAGTGTAGATACACCATACTATGAATAGCTTGACTGTAGCAGACAGACCTTGAGTGGGTGTCCTTAGTTTGCAATACCCACATAGTGGAAAAGACAAAATCAGTTCAGAACATCCTGTTCAATATGAGGCAGCAGAGAGGGTAGACTGGTGTCCTTATCTATGGTTGGGCTGCTTTACAAGCAACCTGGCTGAAGAGCCATTCACAAGATGAAAATATTAAAGCTTTGCAGATTTTACAGGGAGTTTCTTTCTGGATGATGAGCAGCTTGAAAAGAAAGAGCTTGAGCATAAATTGGATTAATGAGCAGCAAAGGCTGGTCTTTTTGGCATTGCAGAGACAGGATCTGACAGCTTGAGAGCAGAAGAATTAAATTCAAACAAGTTTAAATTAAATAACTCTTTAATGCAGCAGCAGAGGAGCTTGCTCACTCACAGATGCCTGTAGATGCATTGTGTCTCCCCCTCCCAGTTTTTCTAAGCTGCTATACAGCTCAGTATGGCAGTATTGAACATACTGTAATAAATAGTGACTTAAGAAAATGGTCCTGTTGCACCCACTGGATACTTGACCACAGGTATAACCTTCTTAGCTCCAGGCATGTTGGGCATGGGGGACAGAAAGGAAGAGCTTCCCTAGTCTCTGCCAATTTCTCCAGCTCCAGATCGTTACCACAAGTGGTTCTTAAGAATACCCAAATCAGTCACATCTCTATAGGAGATAACTTACCCCAATGCTTATGTTAACTCTTCCCAAAAACAGCCAAGAAAAAGACCATAACAGACTTCATATGTGACACGATCCGGTATTCGGATACGTGGCAATTTTTTCATAAAGGTGATCCCAACGGGTGAAATTAAGACGCAAACGAGGTCAGATGTCACATGCACAACAAACTTTTATTAGAGTAACAAAGCAAAGGTCCCTAGAGCGGATAGGACAGGCAGGAAACAGAGACAGAACAGAGAGGAGAAAGCAGAGAGATAGAGGACAGCAAGCGAGAGAGCATAGTTACCACCCATGGTGCAGCGATGTCGTCGGTGGGGAAGTGGTTCCTGGTGGAAAAGTACTTCAAATGCACCCATAGAGTCCCAGACTTTTATACAGTTCTTGCCTACTGCCCCTCCACTTTTCTTTCCGGAGTAAGGAAAAACTCCTATCTTCTCCGTGCTCCTCTGAGATAGGAAGGGGGGGTAGGTATGGCCCCGAGTCAAGGCCTGCAGATAGTCCTTTTTGGGATAATTGCTGAGATCTCTGCATAACGAAGGGGAGGATGAGACGACTGACACCACAGGTTTAATTTATTGCAGGGGAGCATCCTGCTCCCTAAGAGTCCATCAACAGATGTTCTTTCTCAGATGTCACAAGACACACACCAGATATCTTGCACTTATCTCTTGGATTGTTCGAGACAAACACTGTAAATTCTGAATGCCACAACATGGTTTCACAGTATTGCTCTGGGGTGACTTGGATTCAGGACCTACTAGTGGTCTGTCTGTCAACCACAAGATTTCTCAAAGCACATTTTAAAGACATCTCTCTTGAAAAGGGAAATGAAAAAACATCAGAGCTCTGAGAAGCCTCTTGCAACCATTTTGTGACCTATGTCCCAGCTACCCAGCTCTACCTTCTGTCTGACATCCATTCTTCCCCTCTTGCTGCTGGGCTTCAGCATCTATCAGATGGGTCAGTTCACCTTCACCACAAACCACAATGCAGATGGGGGATCGAGGCATTGGCTGACACTGCATGGTGGCACAGGAAGATTTGCAGAACAGAGCTGTGCCCCACTTGCTAAGTGCAAAACCTGTGCCCATTTCTCCTTTGTGACCCTAGGGCACTGGCAACAGCTCCTGCTCTGCTCTCATGAAAATGCATTCACTTACTCCCAGCCTTGCTCAGGGCAGTCTCTTCTGAACTCCAGGTATCCCTGTATTTTAAGTAACCAGAAATATGCATAGAATGTGTGTAGACAGGCTTACACTGCCATCAACAAGACAGCAGCACTGTCTGTACAAGTTGCCATCTGGGAACAGACCGGAGAGGGTATCCTGAGCTGAGCTAGATTAAAGCCAGCCTGGGTATGCCTGTATATCCTGAACTCTGCTCTCTGATTTTCTAGTTAGCCAGAGCCATCTGTATGACCAACGTGAAGCAGTCAGAGCTGTCTTCAAGCACTGGTTTGCTTTGCATTCCTTCAGGGAGAATCAGTGCTAGGGGCTGCTGACTGATTACAGGAGCAAAATCTCTGTGTTTCAACACAACTATAAATTTCACCTTACAAGAGTCTTGCTGCAGAGCGTGTTGAGCAAGTTGCAGCTGGTGTTGAGCCAGGCTGCACTTGATCTGCCTCAAATAGGAGTTAATGGCAGGATAGAAAGGATTAGTCACACACAAACAGCCTGAATGTTAGAGCTCCTACTTTGTCATGGCTTTTCTTTCAGCTCTGAAACTGGAGCCATATAGTATGGAGAATTTGTGAGACAGTCTCAGGTGCTGAAAAACTGCTCTACAGCACCTGTATGTTTTTCTCATCTAAAAGCTGTTTCTGGTGCTCTGTGTGATTATGGGTGAACAAGAGAGTACATAAGAGAGTGCCAGGCAGGTTAACTGGACCCCAGTGAAAATCTGGTGGTTTCTCCTCTGCCTCCACGTTGTACATCAGACTTTAAATGGTTAATATCATCCTTACAAGAAAAAAAATATTTGCAGCATAAAAAACATGTTCTCTCTAATCAGCCTCAACATAAGTGCTTTCAGCAGTGACCCTCTTTCCAAACACAATGAAATTGCTCAGAGACCTTGTTATTTTCAAATGAACTCCTGCTTGTTTAATATTATTTTTAATGCAAACAATCCAAGTTTCTAGGGATGATGTTGAAGACAGTATGAAATGTTTTCATAAATAAAAATGAAATTTGTGAAATGCTTCCACAAATACACAAATGAAAGTGCTAATTAATGTAAAAATACTATTTTCCTAAAATGTTTGGAACAAAAGATATTCCTTACAAAAAAAACTCATAAAAAATCATTATTGCACCTGTGTCCCATTACGTCTCTCTGGGTAAGACAGGCCAGCTCTGTAAGAGTCATGGGCATGTGCACATATCACTCTGGGAGAGCATTACATTTGTGCAAATTGCTATGGATGAAAAGTTAATACGAGGGGAGCTTTTGCACCATCAGACATGTTGAGAGTGGTTGATGTTGAGCAGGGTGTACTAAATTTTTTGAACTGGCTGCTTCTCAGCATTCCTTATTGCCAAGTCCTGGTAAACATAAACAAGGTGAGGTAAGTAGTTGACACTGAAGTGTAATTTCCAGAAAGCAACAGCCTTCAATTAATAAGGTCCTTAGAAACCACCCTGCAACATGATGAAGAGTTCTCCTATCTTGACAGAAAAGCAGCCCTTAAATTTTCAAGGAAGTTTTCTATGAAATGATGCAAACAGCAAAGAAGTGTTTAGAAATGTTTTGATACTGCTATAGTTGCAAGTAAGGAAAAGGAAATATTGATGGTCTCAAGAATGAAGTTCTGTGTGAGATTGAACCAGCTTCAGCACAAATAAGGTTTTTTCTGTATTGTACCAAGATTTAATCCATGGAAATATTATTTCTGTTTATTTGGGGTTTTTGTTTGTTTGGTTTGTTTTTTTTGTATTTTTGGTTTTTGTTTGTTTGTTTGTTTTCCCCAAAACCAAGAGAAGAAGGTTTGCCTGACCTTCTGAAAGTCATTGATCTTCTTCAATATTCTTAGATTCACAATGACGTTTTGCCCCAAGGTTGTGAGTTTCCTTTGAAAAGTTTCAGGGGCTGTGGGAGATGAAGAGCTATTTTTTTAGAATACAGCTAAATACAGAAATATAAATACAGAATACAGAAAAAAGCAAAATAATCTCCCATTTAAAACTGTTCTGGAACTTATATTTCAATCTGTGACTAAGCGGTGTTTTCAGTAGTTCATAAAAACCCTTTTAAATTGAAAATGGGAATGCTGGGGTTTGATCAAAGTATCTGCAGAGATCCAGCTAATGAGTGAACAGCTGCAAATGAGATGCTGGTCCAATAAAAACAGAAGCAGTTCCAAAAGTGATGTTTCTAAAGACTTGCTCCCCAAATAAGTGCTCCTGCCAAGCAACTTAGCTATAACGTCTGGCATGCAACTATACACTGGGGGAAATAAGGAGGACTCTGAAAGTCATTTACCAATGGTTGTACCATCCAGAATTATTAAAATAGAGAGTCCAGGACTTGTTATTTTTTCTCTTTCCTCACAGTTGAAAATCAGGTCACTCACTCAGCTTTTTCAGCTGCTTGAAGACAGTCTGTCAAGCTCAGAATCAGGAAGGACTTACTGAGGGAGAATGGTAAATGTGCGAGGAATACATGGAGCTATTGACCTGCTCTCAATGTAAATGATGACTACTTGCCCACACAGACACAACAGACTTCCCCATCGAACCTGCAGTCATTTCCAGTCCTTCTGGGTACTCCCAGCATGAATGGACAGCTCCTAAATTCAAACAAAAAGGATCTGAACACAGACTCTATGAATGTGATACAGAGACCATCACATTGACATATTTTCACTGCTACAGCTGCAAAAAAGATTTACAAAAAAGTGCAGTAGATATGGCTGAAAAGGTTACTGGTAAGGCACGTCAGTCAAACTAGAAACATCCTGTAGGAAGGTGCTGATCTAGCTGCAATTTTTAGAGAAGAATCATTTTGCCTCAAAATACATGGTACTTCACTATGATTATCTGTTTCTCATTTGAACACACTAACTAAAACCTAACATCCATTCATCATTTTTCTTATATATAATGTAGTTTTGGGATGCAGCAAAAAAACCCCAAACATTTTAACATGATCATTCCACTACAGAAAGAAATATGGGATGTCTGTTTCGTGATATAGTCAGAACTGCTGCCTTTCTGAAGAGCACTTTTGAAATGCTGTCATTCTGATTGACAGAACTTGTTTCCTCATGCAAATCCAAAATGTAAGACCGAGGGAAGAGTCACAAAAATGATGTTGAACCTCACTTGGTGGTGAAATACACTGATTTGCTTCAGATTGTTTTGGAAAGCTCCTTCCATGACTGCAACCTTAGTATGAATAAGCAGACATGTGCAGTTCATCAAATCTAGATCTTATACACAGATTTCAAATTCATCACCTGATTCAAAACAAATATGAAATGAAGAAAATGAATAAGAGGCCCAAATGTGCCAGCAGAGTAATTTTAAGTGCTGAAGGAAACAATGGAGAGAGGCCAGGCTTCTGTGTTCTCAAATAGTAATTCTTTCTGCTGATGTTGTAGACAGATCTGATATTGACCTCTACATGTGTGACTGGCATCTCTTACATTCTTAGTTCTCATAATCTAGTATTTCAAGGATTTACTAACCCCAAGAAGATGAACAGTTCAATAGGTAGGTAAGCAGATAAGGGAAAAGAGATGCTAAATGCTCTTGAGGGAGCAGGGAGGAAATCTTCAACTCTAAAATCATGAAATTCCAATGATTACACTAAATATACAAATTTAATATACTAATTTAATTACACATTGTCTCTAAGATTTATCTACTGAGGCCCTAATTTGAGGATAGTAAAATCTGTTTTGTGCTGTCTCTTCATGTTGTCTCTCTTTTTTATCTGAGTGTTAAAGTTATGTAGTTACTGACCACTTCAAAAGCAAAACTTTCTGAATAATTCATACAACACAGCATCATGAGGCAAGGTTTTGGGAGCCTGTGGATATCTCTACATATCAAAAAACAGGCATAGAATTCTGGTAAATAAATGTTGGCATTATACTGCAAAAAAACACCAGAGGAAGACAAAATACACAGATGGAAAAAGCAAAAATACACAAACAATTGGCGTTGCCCAGAAATCACTATTCCCTCAAGAACTGGTAAAAAAAGTGACAAATGCAATTATTTCTAAGTCACATAATTTTTAATTGGTTGACATGGCTAAATCCTTGACAGAATAATGAATTAAAGCCAAAAGCAATCCTTATCTGTCAGTTTGATTGCACACCCTCAAGAGCAAAGTGATCCCATTGCCACAGTACATAAAGAACTGTGCTTAAAGGAAAAGCTTTAGCTTGTTTTTTAAAAATTATTATTATTCCTTTAAAAATGTAAATATTTAAAGCTATGGTAAAGTATCAGGTATATCAGCTGCCACAGATCTGCTGCTTTTGCCATCAAAATGCAGGGCTCTTAGCAACAACTGAATATTCTGGACACAGAACTGGGAGACGGGAAACTCATTTGATTCTTTGCTTCCATATAAAATAATTCTGGTCTTAAAAGTCACTCAGAGCCTTGACCTTGCTTCTGGTGCAACCAATGGCACAACCTCATAGTGGTATAAGATACAAATTTTGACCCTTATCCATATGTATTGGAGAAATAAAAAATATACCATCACATCTGACTTGACAAGAAGAATCAGCAAGTACTTGGTCACAACTTTTATGTTTAATAATGGTGACATTAATTTTGGGGTATGGCTCTTTCATTTTAATTTCTTATTACCACTTAAGAAGTACACCATTATTAGGTAGAGATCTGCTGAAGGACAGATTAAGAGAACTGAACAGTTTAAAGGTGTTTCACACAGACAGTACCAGATTGCCTTACCTTTAATTTGTTTGCACGCTCATGAAGCCAGTAGTCTGAAGCCAACGGTGATAATCCTAGAAAGTAGATGAGTGGCTTTTGTACCAAATCTAAATGGACAGAGGGAGACTTCCAGATTTATCCCCTAGATGTGTGTGCTTGTGACACCCAATACTGAGTACTGGAAACAGGAATGGGACTACATGAGCTTGGTTAGGTTAAATTCTCCTCATTAGCAAGGAAATCTCTAGCTGATTTTGTAGGGACATGGACTTGGGGCATTATCAAAGTGGTTACTGTATTCCTGTGTTACTGTGGTGTCTACAGTTGAGAAAGGAAAAAAAGCTCATCTGCTTCTGCTGTTGGACTTACCATGTGCAAAGCTACATAGAAAATTATGTTCTTTTAGATGCCTCTTGCTCTGCAACATCTTCAGAGACATTTCAGGCAAGCAAAGAAGATATCATTGCTGTTCTTTCTCCTTTAGAAGTCTTCCATGATGCTTAGAAGCCCTTTGCATGGAGGACTGGGCAAAAAGACCTGAATTACTTTTGTTGTGCTTTGTTTTGTGTAATTTGTGACCAAACATCAATATGATAGCTATCAGTGACATCACCTAAGAATTCTGCATTTTATCAATATTTGATACTTTAAAGAAAGAAGAACAAAGAAACACCAGCCAGAAGTATTGTCTCAAACCATAGTTTTGGACCCTGGATCTTTCACAGCTTGAGAAACATCTGCTAGAAATGTAGGTTATGATTATCAGATCTCTGTTCAAATTCTGACCTATCTCCTCTTACATCTTTAAAAGCATTGTTTATGGCATCTCCAGGGAAAAGGTAAAAAATCTTGGATGAAAGTCAAGCTGATGAGACTCAGAGCCACCTGATTAGAAAGCTTATCACAGAATTTAACACTGATGTTAACCTAAAATTGTTTTCCTTCTTTTCACTAAAGAACAAAAGAAAATGTTAACTATGTCAGTATTCCAGGATTGACAGATAAATTTTGGTCAGGTCTATTGTAAATACTGTGAAGTGAGAGTGCTTCAGAGGCTACTGTAAAATATCTGCAAAGATAAATGGAAAAACAAACCAGTGTTATTGAGAGGTTTGTCTCATTTTTTATGATCTGATAAAACAGGGACGTCCAGCTACAAATCTTCATTGATTTTAATTAAGTTTTAGAGATAATAGTCAGCTCAGCCATTGCATCAGCACTGCATACCTGAGTACTACATTATATTGCAGTTGGAGCTCAGATTTATCAGTGTCTATGTGCAAAATATTAGCCTGGGGCAATAAAGTGATACGGTAATGGGAAACATACAAGGAAAATACAAGCTCTCTTCTCTCATGCCTTTAGCCTGTCACTCACAGGAAAATGCCAGACTTCCTTCAGCTTCAGGACTTTGCAATGAGTCTTTTGGCACATCCTCACCTGGCTCTTTCAGTCATTTCTGAAATAAAATAATCAATAAAGTACCTGCTGTTGCAGGTGTTTTCTGGCAGAATTCAGATTTCCATGAAGATTTGAAGATTCTTTCCCCCAGTTGATTCCCCTGCTTCTTTGCCTGATATTTCCTTTTTTTTTTCTCCTTCCTATACTGAATGTGAAGGGTGACAGGCTTTATTTTCCTTTCCTGCTGTTCTCTTTCCTGCTTTGTTTGAGCTGAAGCATAATTTTCCTTGCACCAAGCAGAGTGGGGCAGGACTACGGAGTCAGAATGATTGAAGTGGAGCTGACCCAGTGCAGGGATCAGCAGTTGGTAGGAGAAGTTAATGACATGTTTTTATGCATTTCCCTTCTCCATAACCTTGTCTTGACTGCATGAACATTTGCTGCTCTAACCATTCTTCAGGATGTTCTCCATCTCCATGTGTTTTCTTTTAATTTTCCCTGTTTTGAGGGGACCACATATTGGGTGCCAAACTGGCTGCTGCCATACCCGTGAAAATTCAGGCAGAGCTCAGGCATGACCATCCAGCTGTGTCCCAGTCAGAATTCCTAAAGCTGTCAGCACAGCAGCTGCTCAAATTTCTTACCTTCTTTGATATCTTCTCTTTCTCAAGAAAAGGGTGGCTCTTAAATGTGGGCTCATCACTGCTGTATTTGAGCACATGAAGAAAAGGCCCTCAAAGACTTGACTCCATTACAGTAGAGCAGGTCAAATGTTGGCAACAATCTGTAGAGCCACATGAGTGTGATTTCTTCTGTGGGAAGTCCTAAAACCTGCCATTTAGGACTATTCGCCTCCCCTAGAGTACAGAGAACTGTTTTGTAGCTCAGAGAATACAGTTAGCAGCAGCACAAGTTTAGCAGGATTTTGACCATGATTATTTTTTTCATCTAGTTAGATTTCTTCACTAATGTTGTGCAGATGTTTGCTTACCCGTAACAGACCTTTTTAACGTGCTAATTTGTACTCACATGAGGCTTCAAATAGGTTCTCAGTGCAAGAAATATCTATGAAATGGTATCTGCTAGAGGGGCAGGGGATGTGCAGATGTTTTGTTCTAATCTCTTGTGGACCATGAGCCACAGAGGCCCTTCCCAGAGGTTATCTGGGTATGATACATACTGGTTATGATGCATCCCTTCAGGAGCTCCACTATTAAACTGAAAGGCACTTTCTCCCCAAAAACTATGAAAATAAAGTTTCTGGATTAAATTAGGCTAACTAACCCAAGTAGATTTACTCTTTTCAACCACAGCTACTTTTCTAGAGCTCTCAGGATGCTTCTCTGAACCTCTGAAATGTTCAGGGCAGGTATAAGCAAGTAAGAAAAAATTCCATGTGTTCCTCTATATCATATGCCAAATCTTAAATCTGCTTTGGTAGCATTGTTCTGTAGTTACCATTTAAATAGCTGTGACCAACCATTTTGCCCCAGGAGGTGATTGTCTGTCTATCACTGGAAATAGACTATATAATGACATTCACTCAATAGAGAAAAAAAGCTATTGCATGATCTGACACGTGTGTTCTCAGTACGTAGTCTTTACACAGCACCTTCTGCTCAAATCCTTTAGTGAACTAGATTCTGCCCTGGCAAAGGCTCTAGAGGAAGGCTGGGCAGCTCCATCATTTAGCTTTTTTTTGCAAGAAAACAGTATGTTGCTCAAGCCTGAAAAAATTGTTACCTGTATTGACTGAAATGGGACGGTATTAGCTAGAGTAATTGTATTTCTTCATGCCACTGGAAAAAAAAAACATCTTAGGATCAGTTGGTAGAAACCAGTGTTTCCAAATTCAGTATGCTCATCATTTAGGATGCAATTCACCTCATCCTAAAATAAATATCCCTTTTTTAACAGATGAATTGCAACATAAGATAGTTGTAATGGGAGCCTGGATAACTCAGATAACAGCTACAGAGCAGATGCCTAAAGGCAAAATGAATCTAATCCTTACTTTCATGTAATTTTTTCTTCCATGGGTCAGCAATTCCTTCCTAGGAAAGATTATTGCTGAGAAGATGGCAGGACCTACATATCAGGCATCTTTTCATGCCTCTTATCTCCATTATTGAGTCAGGGTATAACTGTTTTTCCCCCCACAATCTCTGGTTTCAACATGACAAATGAATGAGGCTGAAATATAAATTAGATCCTTATGCTTTGTTACCCTGTCAATAGATACCCATAAGCAAGTGAGAGGTATTGTAGTGTAAACTGCAGAGGAACAGCAGAGGAATGAAGCCTTAAGGATGCTAAAGGGTGAAGGCAACAATAAAGAGCTTTCCTGATGGGATTATATTTGATAAAGAAATAATTTCTATTACTCAGTGCACTTGACATCAGTATTGTCAAGACTTCTTGGGGTAGATGTGCCCATATAAGTATTTAAATCTCATACCACAAAATCAGTGACAATATCTCAGTGTATATCTTCTATAAAACAGTGCTACTCAATAGTAACAACATGCTTGCCTTTATGATCAGAAAGTTTAGTGAATTGGAGCAGCAAATCCTATCACTCTTGAACTTTGGTTTCTCTTCTTTAAATATTAATATTAAGTAAAATTATCTTTACTCTTCAGCCAAGCATTCTTAAGAATGGTCATACCAGGGGACTTTTATTTAATTTGGATCAAAATCTGGAGGAAACTAGCTCTTCTCTTGTACTTGACTGGCAGTGAGTTTAAGTCACATTCTAGGGCTATCAGAGACATTTGTCCACCTTCTCTTTGTATCATCCAAGATCATATTACTTCTTTAATGTATTCAAACCTCTTGCATTCCTGGGTTGATCACATTCTTCTCACGTACAGACACTCAAGCCCTCATGACACTGACTGTTCCCACTACCTTTCTTTTCCACAGCGGCTTTTATTTGATAATTCTTCTTTTTCACTATATTATGTGTTTATTTTTCCAGTGACTCACACTTTAGACTACACATAAAACATCTTCCCACACTGCATATATGGCCTGTCAAAAGCTATCATGTGCTTCTGTACTTGAACATGGAGCACACCTTTCGATGGCCTTTAATTTTAAAGGTCTGCGGGAAGTTTTGTGACAACTGAAAAATAGACATATGCTTAATGTTTTTTCCATCATTGGTTAAGCCTTGCTTCCCTACCCTGAAAGCTTTCAACAGGTCTCAAGCCAGCAACCTGTCCAGGGAGGGAATAAGAGACTAAAATAGAGTTCACTACTAGATAAATTAACTGCATTTTATGCTGAACAACAAACCTACATCAGCTATTGATTGACATTGTCAAAATTCAAAAGTATTTTGGAAAAGTCTGAATGACTTTCATTTCCTTTTTATGATTAAAGATCCCTCAATTTCATACAACAGCTACTTCCATTTCCTTCGTAGACACTCACGTATTAAGATACAAGTAGATTTAGCTTGTCTCTCTCTTAAACACTTCCTTTAAAACTTTTCTTGGAAGGGATCCCTACAAAGAGAAAGTAGTCATCATGGAAGGAAATATCTCCTATCTTTGAATGGATATATAATGCAATGTTTGTCAAGCACACATACATCAACAGGTTTTGTGACAACAAAGGTTTCTGCAGTTCCTCACCAGGAGCTTGGTAGCTGTACCATATTTTAGTTTATAGTCCTTGGCCTTATAATCAAACCCAGATACCTTCATTGTGGCAGAGAAGACTAAAACGTCCTAAGAAGAATCTTGTTTTCTGCCCTCTTTGGTTAAAACAGTGGTAACATCTTCCACATCCTGAGCCAGCTGTGGGAGCTGCATCCTTTTGGAGTGGGTATCAGGATGCTCAGACCCCACCTGCTTCACAGACTTGTTTTGTCTCTGTCATCCCCATTGATTGCCAGACCTATTGGCTGTGGCATCCTTACAGTTACAGATATATCAGGGACTGTGGAATTTTTAGAGAGCTGCACAGCCACTCACCTAATACTGGGCACCACTATGTGAAGTAACAGAAGATTCAGAGGTTCTTTCTGGTTAGACTGCTTTGCAGGACTGGATACACTCAACTGCAAGAAAAATAACGGGAGAAAATTTCATGTAAGTTTACATCTCTTTTCATCATTCCTTCACAAAGCAAAATGGAGATTTAATGATTCTTTACATGAACAGCCATGTGAGGTCCTGCATTATAGCAGCAGGCTAAGAAACGGTTCTGAAAAATAATTGTATTTCAACAGATGGCTTGTGATGTGTAAATATCAATATATGTAATGTGCAGGTTTTGTTCAAGGCCTGGTTATCTGGCTTGTCCTAGCTCTTTATGTGTATCATGCATTTCCCAGGTGCCTATAACTGCTATGAATCAAAGGACAGAGAACAATAAAAATGTCTGTTTAAGAGCATAGCCACTCCAGACACTAATGGGCCTATGAGAGCCTTTGGCAGGCACATCTATCCAGCCCTGAGAGCACCAAAAACAAGCATGGATGACAAGAATGGATTTAGCTGCCAGCTACGTTTTGCAAGGCCATTCATTCTTGCAAACACCCAAGACTTGTAACATGGTTTCCAGCTGTGCAAAGTAATTAATTATAATAGAACACAAATAATAATCTGTCGCTCCTCACTCAGAGTAATTTTCACTTTCTAAAACCCATGTGCACCCATTTTGTGTAGTTACTGCAAATGATGTTTAACATCCAACAGCGAGATTTTGATGGACAAACAGAACAAACAAGCAAGCAGTTTAATTGAAGAGGTGGTAGATGCTGATGTGTCATGCAGAGTAAGAAATTCAGGACAGCCCACGTTCAGCCTGCTAGTACAAACATTATGGTGTCTCTGCACAGGCTTCTTTGCAGGCAGGGACAAGGCAAGGGAGCCCAGCCAGGCAGTGAGTGCTACATGGTATTGCAGGAAGCAATGAAAAAAACACCCTAGGTGCTTCAAGAAAAGCTTCTTTTCTGAGTCCTGAAGCATTGGATGAGTAGTTTTAGAGGTGCCCTCTGGCACCTGGTGCTGGCACAACACAGCATTTCACTGCAAGAGAAGGACGAGTCCCTTTGCAGTGGCACAGAGTCATCAGGAACATGCAGAACTCGCCTCTGCCAGCCACAGCTGCTGGCTCTGTTGTGATCTAGCTGGTTCCTTTGTAACAGCAGCAGAATCACAAAACCCACAACTCATAGCAGTGCTAGAGGGGGGGAAATCCCCCCCTCCAAAAAAAAATAATAAAATAATTCTCATCCCCTTGAAACCTGCAGGAGGTGTTTATGAATGACACAAAAGACAACTCAAAGCTGAGAAAAGACAACCAAAGGCAGAATTTATGACTGCACCAGGAGGGGTCACACAGTTACAAGCCTCAGGCATTACGATTCTGTGTAAAGAATATGGATCTGTCTGAGGAATATCATGAAAGTACAATAAAGCCAAGGAAAATAAAAGAAACAAGCACCAAATTGATCATCAAACATTACAGTCTGGATCTGTGCTCACTTCACCGTGGCTGTGCAACTCAGCATCTCACAGCAGGCTTATTGACATGTTTTCTCCATAAGGGAGCTGCAGCAAATCTTCTAATTCCTGAAACGTATTTTTTCTCCATTTTTTTTTTAACAAACAGAAGAAGATTATATGTTTCACTGAGCCAGGAAGCAGATTTTCTATTTCTGATGAGGTCCCTACTGCTTCAGCTCTTCTTTTCACACTGATACCATATCCAACAGTTTCTGGGACCCCTGCTGAGAACCTATAAGAACTTCTCTTCGGGTGCTTCCCTCTGTAATTTTTTTTATATTATACCTTTAAAAAACCTGAACTCAAACGCCTCTTCCCTCAGTCAGGGGTGCATCTCCTTTGAATGCACACCTGCTGATGCAGAAAGTGTGGTCCTTAAGGGTTGCACCAAGGTTTGGAGAACAAATGAATTAAAAAAAATCAATCCCTCTGTAAAGAAAATGTGGGCAAAACCATTCTGAATGGCACAGTGATTAGTAGCTGATCCAGGGAGAAAAGAAGGTCATGTATGTCAAAGAATCTATAGAAAAATGATGGTATAATAGTTATCGGCCAAACTTTTAGGGGAGTTGGATTTAAAACTCAGAAATGATATTTTATTTTCTCTCTAAGCAGGCTTTTACTGAGACTTTGCAAATCTACACAGTAGCTCCTGCTACAGGCTGTTGTCTTCACCAGAGATGTCCCCAAGCAACTTCACAGGACGTGTCATCAGGAGCTCACGTGGCCTCCCTTCTTCACAGTCTTTCATGTTTTCAGAGTAAACTTTGAAGTTCTTTCTGACAAGAATGTTTGGGAATGACAACATCTGTCCTTGGGACTGATTTTCAATTCCATAACATAAAATGAATGACCATCATGGACCATGACCTCTAGGGGCACAAAACACTTTGCAATGGTCTGAGGGATGGAGACCACTGTTCCCATGCCAGGGAGTATTTTGTTTCTCTCTGCTTTTCTTCCTACTGTCTCAGTTTCAGCATCACAAGTGAACGTGATCCAAAGAAGATTTGCTTTCACCTTCTTTTTAAGGAGTCTCATACACAGCTGCAGTAGGCTCATTTGCAGCTTCATTAAGGAATTCTCACTTTCCTGCTCTGCATTTGACTCCTGGTTGGGGTGAGAACCTCATTTACTTACTTGTTATGCAGTTTTATAGCATTAATGGTTACGCCAATCAACAGACTCACTTTGCCTATGTATTTTTAAATGTCAGAAAGGACATACTATTAGGCATGACCTCTTACCTCTATCTTACATTGTATGCATTTTGCCCCTCTCTTTTTTACATACCCCTTGTAACAATATGAAAATATCTGTTCCTTTTTTACAAAAAAAAAAAATTACTTTGTTAATTAATTACCCCTTTACCTCAGAAATTAAACTCCTTTCTTCAATTAATGACAAAGTATCAGGACAAAGTGGATGCCAGAGCATAGTGATGACAATCCAGCACACATTGTTATGCTCACATGGCAGTGCCCTGCCCATCCTTTTTCTTGGGTTCCCTCCTCTTGCTTTCTAACTGAGAATAAATCTTTTTCTATATCTTCAGGGTAAGTGGTGTCTTCTGATGCTACTCAGCACATTAATCCTGGGCTTTAGAATCCTGACATTGAACTAACCAAGGATTATTGCTATTCCTCTGAGCTCTAGTGTCTGGGAGGAGGGATTCTTCTTACTTACAAACACTCCAGGTGCTGCTCCACTATATAAAAATTCAATAATGCTTAAAAATCTAGCCTTTTCTTGGCTGTGGCAGTGGACTCTTACAGATATCCAAATTATTGCTCGGCTATATAGAATCATGTAGCTCTGCTCTGTAGCTCAGGTTGCTTGTTTATATAAAAATATAACCTCATTTATGCTGTAAATCCCAGTACTGAGCCAGATCAGGATGTTATTTGTTTCTCAGCAGTGACAGAGGAGAGTGCTTCCCTCTGTTCCAGCATCAATTTAACCTGGCCAGCACCTGGAGCTCTGGCATGGTTACCTCAAAAAAGCTTTCCAAAAGGCACTGCAATATGGAGAGAAGCTATTTCACTGTGTATTATTATTAGCCTGGATCATATTTTTGTGAATCATTGAAGGAAAATAGAAACACAGCTGGCTAAACAGTGCCCTTTAAATGTCAGGACAGTGTGTGTGCATGAGTGTGTGTATATATTTATCAAGATTTAAATTTTAATTCTCTGGTGTTCACACTGTGAATTTCAGTTCAGGTTTTTTTATAACATACCCAACTCATGGTTATTTGTCAGAAATTATTCCAGAACAACTATCTGGGCACTTAACTGTTTTGGATTCTCTAAAGTATTTTTCTAGGTTTTGCTGTTTGCCTATTTCAAACATAAAATCAGCTACATATTTAATATTGGGAACCTTAATCTCTGAGATATCTCCTTGGGATTCGAATACCCATGAACTTAGTTGATAAAAGCTTCTGCCTATTTGAGTACTTGATCTGAACTTTTTATAGCTTTATACATTTAAGTTAGGATGGATGGCCATTTACCTCAGAGCTTCCATAAATTTCTAGTTGTGAAAGCTTTTGTCTTTCTGTGCAACAGAGACTTTCCATGATGGCCTTTGGGGACACAATGCTCTTGGTGTAACTGCTGAGATCTCTTGCACAACAGGATCACCAGGTCTGCAATATGGGTGAAGAATAAATGTTGCAAATGGGCATATTCTGCAACCCCAATCACCTGGCTAAGGATTTTAGAGCATCCCAGACTCTGTATTCCCCAGCAGCTACCTCTACTGCCTGGTTAGACTGTTAGACCAGCAGGTGGCCTTTCCCCACAGTTCTGTGAAGGGCAAAACTGCATTCTTTTCCTTAAGATGGAGTACTTGATGTCACTATCAGAAAAATGTATCCTTGCTCTTTAATCTGATGCTTTAGCATCTTGAAACCCTTTCGAGGATCTCTCACAGATTAAGACTAAATAAGCAGGTAGGCATTTATGATGAAAATGTATGAGTGTTGCCATGTACCAGCAAAGAAATTTTTGCTTCAGCTATGCAGAAGAATCACAGAGTGATTTAGATTGAGAGGAACATCCTGAGGTATCTAGTCAAACCCACTGGCTCAAGCAACATCAGCTACAGCATGATGCCCAGGACTGTGTCCAGATGGATTTTGAATATCAGTTTTCTTCAGACGGCAGCAACACATGAAGAAGTCCACAACAGATGAAGAACTAAAACTAGAAGAAGCAAGTTAGACCAGAATCTAATTCCTTCCTCTTCTCTCAGACCTTCAACACTATAACACAAGTAAGAAAGATTATTTCCTCTGTGAATTCATAGACTCATAAATTGATATGATGTGTGGGGTTGGAAGGGACCTTTAAAGGTCATTTGGTCCAGCCCCCCCAACAGTGTACAGGAACCTTTTTAATTAGATCAGGTTACTCAGAGCCTTGTCAAGCCTGGCCTTGAATATTTGAAGGCATGGGGCCTCCACCTGGTCTCTGGGAAACCTGTTCCAGTGCTTAATTCATTTAGATTTGTCTTCTGACTTACATACTGCTGTTTATGGAAGTTATCTCTTTCACCAGCAGAAGAACTGGTTTTTCATATATCATTCTGTGTGGACTTCTAAACTTGTCAAGTGTTCCAGGATCCTTTGGGATGAAAAGTAGTATATTAATGTAAAACACTCTGTTATTATTTATTATTTATTATTTCTTTACACATGCTCAGTGCTCCTGGGGTGTTCTGTTTGTTGTAGTTGTTGTGGTGGTGTAATGTGACCTGGCACTGCATCTTGCCACAACACACGAAGACTTATTTCAGAAGAAATCGGATTAAAACTCATCCTTCAGTTTTACACTCAGTATTTTACACTGTGTATCTAACTCTTTTCTTGTTTTGTGAGGTGTGTAGAACTAACATGCTCAGAGAAACTGATTTGCCTTCTGTTTTCCCTCAGTTTTTGCTCAGTGTCATGCTGAAAAAACTGGCTGGTAATTCCAAATAGTAGATTGTGGTGTGTTTTCCTTGGGGATCCACACTGATACACCAGTTTCCTGCAAAGAGAAGGGCTAAAAGAAACAATAAACATTTTTTACTGGGAGAGGACTAAGCTCATCAGGATATCTTCTAGGTTTTGTCATCCCTAGTGCACATTAAGCAGTCAGTCCCTATGCCTGCATGCATGTGCTCCAGAGGAAACCTCATTCCCACTGGATTGTTTGTCTTCTCATCCCACCTGTAGACTACTGCCATTCTTATCATTTTCTTTGAAAGCAGAGGAAGATCTTCCACTGGCACAGCCTCACCTACCATCACACTAAAGCAGCTAATGGCACAAAATAACCACAAATTCTGGTTTTGTTTTTCTCCTTTTTTTTTTTTTTTTTTTTTCCTTCACATCCCCACCCCGTAAACTTCCCCTCTGTTCTAAGTGCATTTTTGGTGTTTCACATGTTATTTTAAAAATATGTTGAGAACTACTGTTTACCTACCTAACAGTGCCTGTCTACAACTCCTTGCACCAGTTGTGTCATACCTGGAAGCCCACAGCACTGAGTGATCAGGCACTCTGCTGGGGCTTGTGCTGACACATGGAATTTTGTGCCAGCATCTGTAGGAAGCTTAGCTTTCTGTACTCGGCTTTCTCATCCCAAACCAGGGGCAGTGAAGAAAAGGAATAAGAACACCAAGACATAGCAGGAAATAATAATAAACAAGTAGCAAGAGTAGCTTATAGTCCTTTTGGTTGAAAACTACAAATATGATGATTCCTAGAACTACAGACAAAAGCCATCTACTGGTTTTTCCTTCCTTCCTTCAATGAGCTTTACCATTCTGCCTGTTTTAAAAGCACTAAAAAACTCAATTTTCTTCAAGATCTTCCTCTTGCAATTTTCAAAGAAATCAGATAATGAGGAAAATTGGTTCTTCCAAGCAGTTAGATATGTTCAGATTCTGCAGTAATAGAAATACCAGGATAGAACCAGTTTTCTATTTGGTGGACTGGTGACATTTACCAAAAAATACAATAATGCAAGAAAGGATTGAAGGCAAATTGTTACTGTTTCACAGTGTATACACAGGAGTTGTGGTAGGCCTTTATTTCCTTTTCAGGAACTATTCTTATTTGAATTTAGAGTGCAACTGTGAAGTTTGGGGAGAAATTTCTTCATAGGAGATGTTCTCCATGTGAGTATGAGACCTGCTTACATGGAAGAAACCAAATCTATATTACAAATAAATAAATATTTGTAGGAAAGAATATTATGTGCAGAGCATCTAAACACCTCTTGTCAGGCTTCCAAAATAGATTTCTTTTTGCTAGATTCCTTTTAATATGTTGCAGTTTGTGGAACTTGTCAGAAGTTTTCTGCAGGTGTTTCTCCATCAGGAAATGTCATTTTGCTGAATTCAGAACACTCCCTGATAACTCGTTGTTTTCCAAGATTTGATTTCATAAATAGTTCAAAGGAATCATTTAGAAATTGCAAGACTGTGGATTTTGTTTTAGAAAGACATACTTTTTAATGTTGAAATTCCATTTTTATTATATTAGTTTATCACTGAAGCATAAAATGATTTTATTTGTCTAGATCTTGTTCAGGAAGCCCAGTTTTCCAACAAAACAGGAAATATCTTTCATATACGGGTCAAGAGAGTACTGTTTTTCTCTTTAAGAGATGCTTCTAAGGAGGAAGAACACTTTTATTCACCAGACATGACATTTCATTTGACTATATTAAATGCACTGATCTTATTTAAAATTAAATGTAAAACTATTACTCTTTAACAGTGCATTTTTAATCATTCAGCAATATTATCCATCTGTTGGGGATCTCTTAAAAATATTTAAGAAGTCTTCCCATGAGATGAAGGCCACTAACAACCAATTATCTGTCTCAGTGTGAGTATAGACTTACTGCAGAAATTCCAAAATGTAATTTTCAGTAGATGAGCCCTAAGTAACTGCTGTGGAGAATGCATGAAATTTCCAGAATCTGCATTTTCCAGACAAAAGAGATGCTTTTATTTCCTCTTGTGAGGAACATTCTAGGAGTGTTACTCAGCAGATGTGTTGCTATTCCCATAGCGAATTTTCATGGCATTTCACACAGGTGTCATTATTTATTTTTATTTTTTTGGAGTGAGGAGCATGAAAACGAGGCCCTAATATTGGAAGATGGGTACTAGTGTGTGGGGGTGGGTTGTACAGATCAGAAACACTTGTGACACACTTTAGCTCATTACCAAGTATAGTCCAGTGGAGTTTGTCTACATGGACTGATGGAAAGAATAAATGGAGGTGCATGACTAGAATAAGGTGATTGCACATCTGTGTCAGGGCAGAATTTCCTCCTTATAGATAAGGGAAAAAGGAAAATGCTGAGAGTCATCCAGAAAGGGTCTTCCCCGGGAGGTGTGAACTGTGGTATCACCAGACCCACATCCAGGAATAGGCAATTCAGAAGCTCTTTGAAGGTTTAATTGGAAGTCCTAGAAATCTTCAAGCACAGAAGTTAGTGAGGATACAGGTCAGGTGCCATTTTCTTAATTCCTTCTGCTCAGGGCAGCACTCTTTGTGGCACACATATTATAAAAAATAAGGATGTGTGTCCACACCTCTCATATGATCTCAGAAAGAACATGAAAGTTATGGTGGAGAATGTGTTATGAGATTGAAAGAGCACTTAATGCTGGGAATTTACTGAAATTATATTTTTGAAGGGTGTTTTTCTTGTTATTCTCTTCACACATAGGCTTTGAACAGAGGCATAATCATTTCAGGGCTAGAGCTGTTCATGAATACTGGAGGGAATCAATTTATATTTGGTTAAACTTAACTAAAAATGAGCAGAGTGCTCTGTAGTGCCAGATCAGTCTGTCAGAGTCAAATCTGAACTTGTGTTCTAGGGGAATCCTCCAACACTGAACGTAAACAACATCTGCCACTTTGCTATGATTACTACACAAAAATTCAGGCCAGTTACTCTGTCACTGCTTGAGGCCACAGCTCTCCTGATTGCCAGCCAATGAACTAGTTAAGGCTTATAAATGTATTTATATTGGTTGTTAATATCCTTCTGATTTGCCCTCTGTGTTAATTAGTCCAAGACCTGTGAAGTTTTATCTCCCAGAGGGAAGGTTGCAACAAAACCACAATCCCCCTACTCGTGTGAAAAGCTTGAAAAATGTGGTGATTTGGACTTGATTTTCTCAGGTATTATGTATAGTAAATAACCTGGGGTCTTGTGGGTGAAAAGTAGTCTCTCATTCTCCATCAGCTTCATGCTTAATAACAAAAGTTGGAGAATGAGAAAAAGCAGAACTGCATAGCCTTTTTATCTAGATTAAAAAGTCCATCTCAGACTGAAAATCCATCCTTTGATCCTCATCCTAAGCCAGCGTCTTATTCTGCTTTTAAAATTTCATGCTTCCTTTCTTTGTGGAAAATAATAATATTAAAAATTGTAAGGAAATTC
Source organism: Chaetura pelagica (assembly GCF_000747805.2). NCBI lineage: Eukaryota > Metazoa > Chordata > Aves > Apodiformes > Apodidae > Chaetura > Chaetura pelagica. The sequence goes on from NW_009954020.1 coordinate 65,337, forward strand.
TCTTTAAACTGAAAGGGTGACACAGCCATCATATCTGCTGAACAGATAATTACACATTCTTCTTACAAGGGCTTGGCTGGAAAAAACATTTAAAGGGAATTAGCATATTAAGGACAGTTTTATTTTAACTTTTATGCTACAGACTGTTAAGGAACTTCACTTAAATATCATGATGGAGAACAGCTACACAAATAGCTTTAAATTCTTAATAGCTGATAACAATAATTATTAAAAATACCCTGTTGATGCTATCAGTGTAACAGAACTTCCAGTTCCTATTGCAGCTCAAAGCAGAACTCAAGCTAAATAGCTTAGTAACTTTTAGTGTGGTAAGAAATGCAAAACCCCACAGACTTCTTAAGGACAAAACTTGATGGCATGACTGGATACAAACACCAGTTCAGGGGAGTAGCCTGGAATACACTGAAGTGCTACAGGAATATTTAAAACTGGAAAATTCATCTTTCTGGAGATTTTTTTTGTCAAGTTGCTCCACTTGTGTGACGATGCTTATCCTTGGGTTGCCTCTGAGCAGCAATAACTCCTTCTGAAATCCATTCCGGTTTCTGACTGCTGCACTCAGGACCTTTTCACAAGCAACCAAGAAGGTCTTTCTCTGACTGCAACATTTGCTCTTGCTTTCCTGAATTGGACTATTCAGCCTGTACAATGATGCCCCAAAGTTTCACTTTCTCTGGGTCTTGATGAGACTGCAATTTGCCTGTCTTCTTGTTTGTGCTAGTTTTCACTGTTTGAGATAATTCTCTTCACAGTAGCCAGTATGGGGCTGTGTTTTGGATGTGTGCTGGATTCAGTGTTGATAACACAGGGATGTTTCAGTGATCACTGAGCAGTGCTTGCACACAGTTGAGGCCTTTTCTGCTTCTCACCCCACCAGTGAGTGGGCTGGGGTTGCACAAGAAGTTGGGATGGGACACAACAAGAACAGCTGACCCCAGTTGACCAAAGGGACACCCCACATCATAAGGTATCATGCTTAGCAATAAAATTAGGGGGAAGTTTGGTGGGGGAACCACTGCTGGGAGTCTGGCTGAGCATCAGTTGGCTGCGAGCAATTCTCATTTGCACCACTTGTCTTTCTTGGGTTTATTTATCTTCTTGGTTATTTTCCTTTTGCTTTTCACATTTAACCTTATAGCAGCTCTCCAGTGCCTGAAGGGGCTACAGGAAAGCTGGGGAGGGGCTTTTCACCAGAGAGGGCAGTGATAGGACAACAGGTAATGATTTTAAACTGAAAGACGGAAGGTTTAGGTTAGACATCAGAAAGAACTTTTTCACCATGAGGGCAGTAAGGCATTGGAAAAGGTTGCCCAGTGACGTTGTTGATGCCCTCTCCTTGGAGGTTTAAAGACCAGGTTGGATGAGGCTTGTGCAGCCTGCTCTAGTGTGAGGGGTCCCTGCTCACAGCAGGAGGGTTGGAACCTGATGATCTTTAAGGTACCTTCCAACCTTAACCATTCTATTATTGTTATTGTAGTTACTCTTTTTTTTCAATTATTAAACTGTTCACGTGTCAAGCCATGGGTTTTCTCACTTTTACCCTTCTAAAAAAATTTCCCTATCACCCTGTGTTGGGCTTAGTTCCTGGCTGGGGTTAAACCACAACACTGTTGTATTAAGATCTCAGCTAGCAGAGCATCAACTTTTTGAAGCTGAATGCAGCCTGACTTTTTTTTTTGTCATTCACAGTTACTCTTAGGATCTGCTTAGTCTCTCCACTGTCAGCTTCAATGAGATCAACTTTGTTCTACTTATGAAAACCCAAACCAGAAACCTCAGTGCTCTCTGAGTCTGAAAACTCTAGTAGAGAAACATGCGAATAGCATGACCGAAGCACAGCATTTATCAGTTAAGCAATTATTTCAGTTGTTTCACTTGCTTCCATGAATGTGATAATGCTGAAAAAAATTAAAGTATAACAATTTATTTTTACTGGTTGTTTTTCTGAGTTTCACAAAATGGAATGTTTTCATTCATAACACATTATTGAGGACTAGAAAGATTGTGCAACTGGTATATGATGGGTTCTTTGCCTGCCACCTTTTCCATGAAATCACATCTTAGTATAAATCTGACATAGAATTTGAGATGGTCACTCCCATTAAGAGTGCTCTAACCCTCAGACTGCAGGAACACATGCAGTCAGCTTAGATTTGTGGCATCCCACAGAGTTCCTGTCTCAGGCAAAGGCAGCAAGGCAGGACAGTAAAACTACTGATGCGTGCAGCTGAGGTCTTAGACAGACAAAGAAGCAAAGTTGATGAAGTTTCATTGAGTTTTGCCCACACTTGTTCTGGAATTCTGCTTTCAAGATTTTGTTGCAGGAAAGCCTGTTATATTTCCCTATCATGCTTTCCCTAGTACATGTTCATGACTGTAAAAAATGACTTACAGATGAGTGCATGGATGTAATGATGTATCTGGAGTTCTGGACTAACACACTGCTGGATGACTGAGGAGTGACAGAACATCTGCTATCTGCTTCTTTGTTGTTGTGGTTTTTTGGTTTGTTTTGTTGTTGGTTTTTTTTATGAAATCACTTTTGATAGTATGCTTATAGCATATGCTTTTTTTACCTCCTAGGAGCATTGCAAAAACTGGATTTGGAAAGGATGAAAATGGTTTCTTATAATTCCTTGTGCTCTGATTTATTTTTAATGTTTCAAGATTGTAAGTGTTTGGAGCTTTTCATTGTTACCAGTGGACACAGATGATCTGGGGTAGCCTCTGGCATTGGCAGACCTAGTTTCCTTCCCAAACTACTTACAACTTTAATAGATTACAGAAAGGAAGCATTGCTATTCTAATTTGCATACAAGGTGCTGAGCTACACTGCATTTATATAATCTACCAAAGTAGCTCTCTGGTAGAGATATGAATGTTCAAAATCCCAGCCACAATAATTTTGTTAGTAGGTTAATTACACAGATGTGTAAATACACACAAAAATCCCTTCATTGATTCATTAGTTGACTTAGGACTTCCTGAATTTCAATAATTTTTTATTGCAAGAGGTACCAAAGTGCAAATGCCTGTTTAAGAAGAAAATCTGGGCACGAGGAACCCTCTGACTTTGAATTCCAGCCCCGATTTTCAGCTCCTGCTTGTTTACTTTCCTCTTCCAGATCCTCTCTTACACTTTTTATTTGCCTCACAGCAATTCTGGGCATGTGAGGAGGGGGAAATGTCATAGAATTTACTCATGCTGATATGCTTTCTGCCATATGGTTAAGAAAAATTTCCTATGCAATGTTCTCTGTGGAACACTTTTCTTGAATATTTTGCAGTGGATTTTTAAAACACATATACGATGCTAAAGTCAGTTTAATCCTGACAGCAAGTCAGGGGAAATAGATAGTTTCTTCCTACAGGAATACATTTACAATCTTTAAAGTTATACTCTATCTAGTGACACATCTCAATGTTGAGACCTCAGAAATATTTATTGTACATGCATGACTAGTGGCCTGTGATGCAGAGGAGGCTGACAGAGATTCAGTTTATGATACATTCCTCCTTGATTTTCTCTCTGGTAAACATGATGTCTGAATTTCTGAGCAGTTTGCAATGGTTTCAAAGTAAATCTATTCTCAACTACAACAAGGTTCAAGTGCTTGTCCAAGTCACAGAACTTGTGGAACATCAGTACCTATCCTGAATTTGTTTGGAAGCTTTTCCAAAACTGACAGTGTTTGTAAAAATCTTTTATAGATTTACTTCTAAGCAGCCTCTTCCGAGAAAATGCAACATAAATCCTGAGCACCTGTCAGTTTTACATGTGCACCTGAATAAAAGGAAGTTAGTATTTCTGTCTCTTAATACACAAGCAATTCAAGCCCCTTTCATATTGAGTCCATAATAACATCTCCCCAGAGCCTTTTCTTCCCCAGGCTGAACAACCTCAACTATCTCAGCCTGTGTCCTAACTTTTCTCCAGTTTTATGTGTAACTAATCACATGTTCCCAGGTGATGTTTTAAATATCAGGTTTTATGGGTGTATGGACATATGGCTAACTAGTTAGCTTGTTTTGCTGTTTTGGATTGTATTCAACTGCTGTAATTTTGCCCTTATACCATGTTCCTAGTATATACTGAGCCTTGGCCAGTAACTGCAGTCCGTAAGTGACATAAGGTATCAAGTGAAAGTCTGAAGGAGTGACACATAATGACTTTTTTTCCTCATATGCAGTCCTCTTTGGAAAGGTTGTTCCAAGCTATGCTATGTTCTATTGCATATAATTTCACAACAGATAAAATGTCCTAAAACAATTGCAGGTAATCTCTGCCTATGCCTCCTCTTCTTCATCTTTCCTTGGCTGGCCCAAGCCTTGTTCAAAGCAACGGTTCATATGTATCTCAGTCTCTCCAGACACTCCTTCTTGTTGCTGTTGACCTGGACCACACCTTCTCATCACTCCATTTTCACTGAAAACTGTCAGAGTCCACTGAATTTATTAAAGAGAGATAACTAGATCCTCAGTGAGAAAAAAATTAATTGCTCAGAATTTTTAGACACAGTCTCATGACAAACCTTCAGGAAACAGTGAATGCTGATATTCATAAGAATCACTGGGTCCACAGATGTTTTCCAAAAAGAGAGATTTGTATTTAGCATTATGGCACAGCCTCTGAACAAGAAGAAGGCTATTTTTTTTGAGGGCTTATTTCTTGGAGAGAACTAGGGAAGGGATCTGAAGATCTGAGGAATTTTGTAAACAGTAAGAATTAAAGTTGTGGATGACAATGCATAAAGGGGAAGGATCCAGGGTAGAGTACCCCAGAATGGTCAGTATTTAGAACTACAGAGCATGACAAAATGAGTTCTGGGTGCAGCTGAGCTTATTGTCTATTTTCCTTTTATAGTCTCCAGTGGCCTTGGATGCTTTAGGACTTGCAGATTTTAAGGTTAAGAGAGGGAAGGGACAAATTTTTCATTATGCTTTGTGCAGTATGAGAAACTAATTGCTGAGTCTTGTTGTTGTGATGCAAATATATAAGGTTCTGTGGAAACTTTCCAATCAGAAAGGATAACAACAGCTTTAAGAAAAAGGTGGAAAAAAGGTCTGGGTTGATTAGTACATTATAAGTAGACCCTCACAGTAAAATGATTGATGGCATAGTCCATCATGGCCAGGCATTACTGTTCCCTTCAAAATCAGGCTTTTAGTGCAGTCTGGAGATCACAAGATGGATGAAGGTTTGGTTAGAGTCAGGTTTGGGAAAAGGAAGCCTTGAAACTTTTCTGTGGTGGTGGGTGGGTATGTACAACTGAGAAAGAAAAGTGCACTTGAAAGAGCATTGACATTGCTATTCCTTTATTTTGATTGATTAATCCAAGATGACTGTGCAGCTTTTTAAATACCATGACTTAGGGTTTAATAAAGGGTTAATGTTTCAATAGGAAGGATAAGGATTAGATTGGAAGAAATGCCAATATTTTTTTGAGGTAGCATTATATATTTCCCAGGGGTTAAGGTGAATGTAGGTGTTAATAAGAAGATGGAGTGGGGGGATGTCTGTTTTTTGTGACAACTTCAGGGGTTCATGAGATTTTTTTTTAACAGGCTTTTTTTTTGAATAAGAAAAGAAATAGGATAAATTATACAGTATGGTTTTACCTTATATAAGAAAAGTAATATTCATGTTGGTGTGTTTTTGAGATAATGGCTTATCTTTGGTTACTTTTAGCTGTGACTGTGAAGCAGAGTAGGGTTAGGTTTAGAGTTATGGGAGTGGGGGAGATAAGTGCTATAATTATGAAAGTATCTTGGAGATGGTGCTTTTGTAAGAACTGCTTCTTTATGATTATATTTTCCTTTCAAGTTATGCCTTGTGATTGCAAAATAGCTATAGCAAGGTTAGCATTTATTTTTTAAAAGTGAGAGTAGCTTACTATTGTACTGACTTCAGACCTTCAAAATAAAATAATTCCAAATTGCCTAGCCAATGCATCATAGGTATAATTTGAATTCTTATCAATGACTGAGGAATATGAAAATGTAGAGCTAAGATTAAGGTTACTGGTAGGGGTTAGAAAATGAGGAAGATATGTTAATTTGTGTTACTGTTTCCAGACAACAGAAATAAAACTAGTGTGAGTCAGGTGGCTCACTGTTGGCTCTTCAACTTGATCATATGACTGGAAATTAAGCAGTGAACAGGGTTAGAACTTGGGCTATGCTTACTATAAAACAAGTGAGCATGGAAATATTAAAAAATTATATGGTGGACAGTACCTAGAAGAAAACAAATTCTGCTTTTACATAAGGCTTAGTATACTGTTTCAGGGTCTGACCATCAACCTTTTAGTGTCACCCATGACAGTCAGCTCTACCAGTGTTAGGAACAGATTTAAGGTTGAGAAAGCAACGGAGATGCAACTTTGTGAGTAGACACTAATGTAAAATGTGAAATTGAATTGTTCAGGTGAAAGTTACCAGGTCTGGTTACCAGTTCTGGGACTTTTGTGTACAGAGTATGTGTTACATTTAAATTTGTAGTCAGCTTTAGGGATGGTTAGCTTTAACAATTCCTTAGGTAAACAAATGAAAAGTTACAGTATTTTTAAAAAGGGACAATGGTTACTTCTTTCAGTCTCTGAGAGGGTAACAGAACAGAACTGCAGAGCAGAACATGGGAGAAGGAGGAAAAGAATTGTATTATTTATGGTACAGAAATTTAAAGTTAATTTTAAGATGTTTGTATCAATAATTTCTACTTTTATTTTATGCAAGTTCAACAGTTATGGTGTTACTGAAACTCATCTTGAGCTTAGAGTTAAAAAAAGATGGCAGGACTATATTCATTTGTTAGAATATTTTTAATAAAGTGCCTAAATAAAATTGGTGGTGGTCAGTGACTTATGAGTATTTTTGTTATTTCTCTGAGAGTTTGGCAAGAGTGACTAGAACAAGGTTAGACTAAAGGCTGGGATGAATTTTAAGCACATGAGACACAGAAATACAGAAGAAGCAGCTTCCTTTGTTTTCCTAATAGGTATATCAGGGGCCTTGTCACATCATGAATACCTCCAGACACTTGTGTAGCAAGCAACTGAAATATGACAAATGCATTAGAAATTTTTTGATGGTCACATTTGAGATAAAGCTGTAAAGATTTTGTCACATTGCCACAAAAGTTTCTCTATTCTGTGAGAATCATTGTGCTCCTTCAGAGTGTGAGCGTGTCTGGGTAAATTAAAGCTATAAAAACCATTAAATAATTGTAATAATTATCCCAAAAAAACTATTGCACTACAGAAAATCTGGAATTTTTTACATGCTAAAGGAATCCGAACATATCCTAGTATGAAAGTACACAAGTGAGACATCTGTATAAACTATCATATTTTGGTTTCTTTTCAGTAAAACTTCTAAAGTTTTGTGAGATAGATGCAAAATCATGAAATCATGAAACAACCTTTCTTGCAAGAGACCTTGGGAGGTCATCTACTCCAACCCCATTGTCAGAGAAGAGTTAACTTCAAAAAAGCAGGGTGGACTTAAAATCTGGTGAGCAGGTTCAGAAACTTGCCAAAGGATTCAGCAGAGATTGTCAGATGTTTTTTTCATGATAAAAAAAGTCCAGCCCTTTCCCTGGGTGGAGGTAATAAGACAGACAGGGAGCAGAAGCAGATAGCCCATAACAAGTACAAGCCTCAAGTTTCTGGAGACAGACCCTGCCTCTTTGAAGTGCTGAGGACATTTAACATGGAATTAATTAGAAAAAAAGGTTGATCCTTTGTAAAAAGGTGCTCTTTCAAGGCACCTTGGGAGCTGCTGAGATGTTTAAGTTTGCAATTGATAGCTGCTATCTTACTGATACTTTTTAATAAAATACACGTGATTGTAACTTTTTTAGTATCCCCATGACCTGAACTAATAGAAAAAATTATGTCAGCGTATTTTCAGCTGTATTTTTTTCCTGGACCAGAGAATATTGATAAAATAAAAATATTTGTTTAGTGTTCTGATATTATTCATCATTTCCTTGAGCCTCTTGATATAGAAATGACTCACATAAATATGAACTCTCCAAAAGGTTAAGTCAGTAAATCACATCCATCCAAAAATGTGTATATTTAAGGTTACTTTCAGAGATAATTTTTCTTTCAGCTGCCACCATGCTAGATTGTATGTATCTGTGAAAATTACTTCAAGGCATTGTCATTCTCCCATGTCATGTCTTTTCCTATATCCCTCTGGAAGACCAGGAATAGAAGAAATAGGCAAATCTATTTTACTCTGTTTTTTCATTCTGGTTACAATGAATGAAACAGAAATAGCTTTACAGAAGAGAAAAAAATTATTTAATTTGCTAGTGACCTATTGCATATCTGCTTTAAATATTTGCCGATAGGGAAATCACTGAAATTAAACATTTGAAAAACAGTTCCTTGTGCATAATCCCTCTTTATAAAAATGTTAATTTCCTGCCCTAAACAAATACTTGTATTTTAATCTTTCACACTGTTAACATTTCAAAATTTTAATACAAGGTAGAGGTGAAAATTAATATTGGATTACCAAAGTATTAATAAACAATTAATGAAAAGACTTTTCAGCATTCACATATAAACAAATAAATGCACATCATCTCATCTTTACTTCAATAGACAACTGAAGTCCTGTACTGAAGTAATTTACTACTCTGTATGAACAGGAATACTATAGCTCTGTCTCTAACATCTGGCAAATGGTCTTTGTCTTTATTGTAGTCCAACATTAATAAAGATCTTCTGGATCTGCATTTGACATGAGTACAATCAGGACATAAGACAGTTTGGGGGTTGTAAAGAATCAAATCAATATGAGCTTGTATTATGCAAACGGTGAGATTCCAGATATGTGAAGACATGATAGTTATGTAAGATTCAGCATGATATAGTCTGTAACTGCCATGCCAATTACAAGTCATTGGAATCCTATTGAGGAGAGGGAATTATAGTCCCAATAGAGAGTAACCTGAAATTATGACCACCTGTGATCTGTTCTGTGCTCAATTAAAGCTCTCTGTCCCATTTCAATCACAGAATCACAGAATGTTAGGGGCTGGAAGTAACCTCTGGAGATCACAGAGTCTAACTCCCCTGCTAGAGCAGGTCCACCACAGAATCTAGGGCAGGTTGCTCAGGAAGGCGTCCAGACAGGTCTTGAAAGTCTCCAGAGAAGAAGACTCCACGACTTCTCTGGGGAGCCTGTTCCAGTGCTCTGTAACCCTCACAGTAAAGTTTTTCCCCATGTTGAGGTGGAACTTCCTGTCTTCTGGTTTGCATCCCTTGTCCTTTCACAGGGCATGACTGAAAAGAGATTGGCCCCTCCTTCTTCAGACCCACCCTTCAGATACTTATATACATTGAGAAGATCCCCTTTCAGTCTTCTCTTCTCTAGACTAAACAGCCCCAGGTCCCTCAGCCTGTCCTCATAAGACATGTTCCAGTCCTTTAAACATCCCCATAGCCTCTGTTGGACTCTCTGACGTAGATCCTTGTCCCTCTTGAACTGGGGAGCCCAAAACTGGACACAATACTCCAGGTGGGGACTCACTAAGGTAGAGTGGAAGGAGAACCTCTCTTCCATGTACTTAGAAGTTACCTCCATAATGAGCTATTTCATCACTTCTCTAGGGATGGAGGTGAGGCTGACTGGTCTGTAGTTTCCTGGATCATCCTGGAGACTGGAGTGACATTGGCTTTTCTCCATTCATCAGCCACCTTTCCTGTTTTCCATGATCTTTCAAACATGATGGAAAGTGGTAGAGCAACAACATAAGCCAGATGTCTCAGCACTCATGGGTACATCCCATCAGGACCTATGGATTTGTGTCTGTTCAGTTTACCCAACTCTAACCCAATCCTCATTGACCAGTGGGGAGCCTTCCCTCCTCCAGGCTTTCTCTCTTACACCCAGGGTGCAGGATTCATGAGGGCTGGTCTTTGGAGTAAAGACTGAAGCAAAGAAGATAATGGGACATAATCCTTTACTGCTTGCACCATGTTGTGTTTTTGCTGTCAATTTCTGTGCAGACTGAAGACACTGGTCTTCAGTGATATGATATCCTCCCTAGGTTTAGGATAAAGTGCGTTGCTGGCAACAGTGTGAAAACTTGGATTGCTGCTACCTGGCTTGATCTCTGAAGGAAACAATACTATACTTCACTGGACTGAAATCCCAAACTAAGCTTAGCTGAAACCATCTTAAAATTATTTTTTAAAGATAATAATGAGTTATACCCAAACACAGAAAAGTGAGACGTTTTTCTAGCTTTCAGAGTATTTTATCTTATTTTGTAAGTTTTGTTCTTCCTAAAATGTAACTTTTGAAATTATCCAGCATTTAAGCATAGATAACCTCCTGCAGTCTGTTGTAACCAGGGTGTGAAGTACACACCTGGTGTGTGAAGTTTTTTTAGGGAACACCCTAAAAAAATTTTAGAAGTCTGCACCAGACACTTAGGAAAGCCATGAGTTGCATTGGAAACTGCATCTTTTTGTAGCAGTACCCAAAGTCCAGTGGGGTCACAAATCATAGAATCAAAGAGAGTTTTGGGTTGGAAGGCACCTTAAAGACGACCTAGTTCCTAGTTCCAACACCCCTCCATGAGTAGGGACACCTCCCCCTTTACCTGGTTGCTCAAAACCTCATCCAACCTGGCCTTGAACACTTCCAGCTTCTCTGGGCAACCTGTGCCAGTGTCTCACCACCCTCCTAGTGAAGACCATCACCCCTTTTCTGTGCGGATATCTGAACCATACACTTAAGGACTTGCATTATCCCTTAGGTATTATATTTCTTTTCTAGCCAGAGAACATTATGCAATGAGGCCAAAAAAGGGATTTTTGAGCTTTCACTGCTGACCAGTTTGGGATCAACCCACTCTTTTCCATTACACTATAGAGAAATGTTGAACCCATTTACAGGATTTCATGAACTTTAAGTTTCAGAGTGTCCAAGCTAACAGGAGAAAGATAAGTCAATAAATTTCAAAATATCTCTTTTTTTCTAGAAGAGCTTGGTTTCAACTCACTGTGAGTTCACCTTACTCTGTAATGAAATGTGCTCTTTCATGTTGTTACTCTTATGCAGTATCTGTCTGAGCTTGCAGGTCACACAATAACAGCTGGTATAAAAATAAAACAGAATCAGTCTTTTTCAGAAGTTAGACAAAGTTAGTGAATGTCCATGCTGTGCAAAAAACTGTCGTCTTGGCTTCAGCCTCTCAGCCAAAACAACACAGTGCTTTGGAGCTTGCTAAGACAGCTATGCTTCAATGTATGCTAGTAGCTTTTCTTCCTACTCCTTTCCCTCCCATTCCTCTGGCACAGAGCAGCATTTGTAGGAGGGCAAGGAGCACAGGTGAAAAAACTTAAATGAGCCAAAGTTGACGTGCTTCTGAGCTGCTACTTCCCTTCAGATTTGCTGAAGAAAAGGAGTGCTATGGGAAAGAAATGGAAGCATTGAAAATGGAATAGGAGGAGAGATGAGAGGAAAGGATTTTAAGGAAGCTGGAATCAGGAAGATGTAAAGGGGATATGCACCAGGTTGAAGAGCAGTAAAACAATCTGGAAAGAACATAGGAAAGGACCAGAAAGTGGTGCATGGTGGTGCAAACTATGAACTCCGACACTGACTTCACTGGGCAGATTGGCTTATCTCCCTTCAAAGTGTCCTCTTTGGTACAATTTTGGCTCACTGATCAAATTTAGTACAATACAGAGCAGCATGTCATGAAGTCAAAGCACAGGCCTGGAGTCAGGGGACTTAGTCTTTTAAGGCAAGATAAATGGCCATTCAGTGATGCCCAAGTCACTGAAAGCAGTAAAGCCATTAATAGCTATAAATAATAGTCAGGATAACAGTTATTGTTTCTAAGCTGGGCTGACTGGGTCAGGGCAATCTCCACACAAACCAGAGGATGCTGCTTCTGGTACCTAGTGAGACAATCTCTACAGAGTACTTTTACCACCTAGAGTTTAAAGTTATCAATTCTGGGGGTATAAAACAAATGTGTACACATGGAGTCATGAGCACGTAAATGTAGATGTCAATGTGCAGGAGTCTATCTGTGCTAACAGTGCTTGAGCTTCCATTAGAGGCACTTGTGAGGTAAAGTGGGATTCAGCTCCTTAAACCCAGTCATTTCTGTCATTTTGGAGGTCATAGGGTATCCTACTAACACAGATCTGCCAGTGCTGCAGAGGATTGACAGCTCTGGCAGGAGATTTAAGGAAGAACTGTGTCTTTCGGGAGAACAGCTGGAGGCCAGGTGGTATATCCAGAGAGCACTAGATGCCTATATTCAGACAGCTGGATCAACCATTCCTCCCACTCATTGGTGCCCCCAATGAGCTGACTTGTCAGCAAACATCAGCTTTAGAGAGAGTTCTTTGGGTTCTCCTGCCTAGAATGATTTGGGGCTTGAATCAGTTGGCCACACATTGGTGTTATTTGTGAGGCTCTAGAGGTATTTGGCCGTAAGATTAAGACTGTATTTCTGTTCAGATGTCTTTCAGGCTAGGTATCTTTCTTTATGATTATCTGTAAAAAAGCTTCTAAAGATTATACCTGCTGAGGAAAGATAAACATGATACAGGGTCAAACCAGTGGAGTCATGATTCTATCTGTCTCCTTCTGTAAAGGTCACTAACACATTTTAAGAGAGGTTCTACATGTTACCTGATGGAAAAGAGAGTTACTTTTTTTTTTTTTTTTAAATTTATTTTTTTAAAATTGTATTTATGTGAGTGTAAATCTGTCAAGTCCCCCTTAATACCCTGAAAAACAGATATATTTTTCTTCCCCCTTTTCAATCAGAGCTAGATTTCCTAATATTCTGATTCAAAGCTTTCACATGTGATCAACTGTTTTAGCAGGGCAAACAGATACCTGGGATTGTTCTGGTTGCCATAAATATCTAGAGATAAATTGACTACAGATGTTACTCCTTAAGGGAAAAGGATCATTGGCACTAATTCTATTCATTCATCCAAAACAAGCTCAGTGGTGTAGGTTCAAAAAATCCCACCCCTTACCTTCTGCTTTGAAATATCTCCAAATGATTTTGCTTATCTTCTTCCTTTCCTAGGTGTTTTGGTTGATCCTGATATGGATGTTATAATCTCTGTAAAGAGCTTCTGTACTGGTAATCCTGTGACAGCTTTCCCTGCCCCTTGTTCATTTCAGAGTTAATCTGTGCAGTCAGGAGGAGATGAATTAAAGAAATAATAAAAAAAAATAAAAGACATACTGCATTTATTTCATGGCTTTTCAAGGCAAAATGTCAGAATAGTAGGGAGGGCAAAGAGTGGGAAGATAAGCTCCCTCCTTGTGTGTTCTCTGCAGCTCTATTGTCTGCACTCTTGCCCTATTCTCTATCTCTTTCTCAGCCCACCTTCCAATTAATGTAGATTAGGATATCTTTTCCCTCTTTCCTTCACAGCTATTAGAAATCCTAATGTTTTGGCACACTTGCACGAGGTAGGAGGTATGGATTTGAACCCCTTCAGATTGAAGTTATGATTCAAAAAAGGTTTTGTCCAAATAAGCACTTTAGGCTATCATACTAAAAACTGTTTGCCACCACTTGTTTTCCCTCCTCCTTTCTTTATTCTGGTTATATTTTTCAGTGGAAGTGGCTGAAGCTACTGATTTCATACGGAGACCAAGGGGGGAGGTAGGAGGACCCAGATTTTGGTAAGGGGTGCAACAAACTGATGGGGTTGTGTGAACAGGTACTAAGTATTCCTGTGCTGGTGATATGTTGTGCAAAGTAGCAGAAGGTACTGATTTTCTGTCTTGGTGGAACATGAGTCCCAGGAAATATTTTGATACTTGAGAGTTTCATTAAGCCTGCCAGAGATGGATACCCCAACACCATCTAAGTTGGCCTCTGGGTTCCCATGGTTTTCTGTTTCTTTTTACTTTTGCCTTGGTGAGGACACATCTGGAATATTGTGTTCAGTTCTGGGCCCCTCAGTTCAAGAAGGACAGGGAAGTGCTTGAAAGAGTCCAGTACAGAGCCCCAAAGATGATGAAGGGAGTGGAACATCTCCCTGATGAGGAAAGGCTGAGGGAGCTGGGTCTCTTTAGCTTGGAGAAGAGGAGACTGAGGGGTGACTGACCTCATCAATGTTTACAAATGCATTAAGGGTGAGTGTCAGGAGGATGGAGCCAGGATTTTTTCAGTGATGTCTAGTGACAGGACAAGGGGCAGTGAGTGCAAATTGGAACATAGGAGGTTCCACATAAACATCAGAAAAAACTAGAGTGACAGAGCCCTGGAACAGCCTGCCCAGAGAGACTGTGGAGTCATCTTCTCTGGAGACATTCAAAACCCACCTGGACATGTTCCTGTGTGATGTGCTCTGGGTGACCCTGCTCTGGCAGGGGGGTTGGACTAGACAGTCTTTCGAGGTCTCTTCTAATCCCTGAGATTCTGTGATTCTATGATTCTGTGATTTTTAGTTCTGGCTGCTCAATTTGAGTGATTTTTGGTTCTCTCGTTAGAATATTTTTGAAAACGCACAGAAATTTTTGGTCGTTCTTAACTTATTTTATCAAGTCTTACAGATTTTCAAGAACGTTGAATGCTCAGTTTCAGAAGGTTTCAATAAACCTCAATAGCTGAAAGATCCCAAGCAATTCAGATGTTTTTATATATCTTACTTTATGTAGTGTCATTGGCCATCTGTAATAAGGGCTTCTGGTGAGTCTAAGTGACACAACACTAGGAAAAGAAAAAAAAAAAAAGTCTCATTCTTGATTATCTCTACTACAGGCTCAATAAACATAGGGTTTTAAAATAAATCTAGGGTGTTAGTCAAAGCTCTGTACATATGCCCATCTGTCATGATCTGTGATAGCAAAGCCCCTGCTGCTAACAGTGTACAGAGAGATGCAATTACTTGTTTTATAACTTGAAATATTAGCAAACACAACAGGATGCAAAAAGTAAATAAAAGGACAAGCCAGACACCCACAAATTATGCAGATGACCTTCTGCTTACTATTAAAAATCTAACATTCAAAGCACTAAAATCATCCACCCTATCAGAACATGGAACGATTTCATGTTATAAAATCTACCCATCTAATCAGTCGTCTATTTTCTGCCATTACCCAAAAATTTATCAGGTCTTTGGAATTAGAATCAGAAAGACAAACACAATTTATATTCTGATCAAACTGGCTTAGATGACATAATGAAAGACAAGAGGAAACTGGCCATCTCAAACCTCTGAGCTGAGCTAATCAAACCCCTGAGTTGAGCTAGTACTGTGAAAACTGTTAGTATTTGATAAGTCCATTTTATTTTATCATTATTTTTGCAGAGGAGGAAGCAGAGGAAAGAGGGCAGTTAAGTGCTGCCAGATGACAAAGCCATAACCTACAGAAAATCATTCAGATGATATAGTAAAAACATTATATTAAACCCTCCCAAAAATCTGCAGAAAAGATGAGTGTCACACCTGAAACTGTCAGCCAAGAGCCAGTAATACCTAAAGCTATAAGAGACAGGGTTGGGATGTGAAAGTAATAAACAACCCTGGTTTTGAGATCTGCAAGAACCAGCTAAAAAGTCCTGTAAAGGAAGAGGTGAATGCTTTATAAATCATTCTATCAAAGAAAAGAAAAGAAAAGAAAAGAAAAGAAAAGAAAAGAAAAGAAAAGAAAAGAAAAGAAAAGAAAAGAAAAGAAAAGAAAAGAAAAGAAAAGAAAAGAAAAGAAAAGAAAAGAAAAGAAAAGAAAAGAGAAAAGAAAAGAAAGGAGAGGCGAGGGAAGGCAAGGCAAGGAAAGGGAAGGGAAGGAACTGGAGGATACACAACTGGCATGTTCCTATGATGGTTCTGAAAGACTAGATTCGATAGTGTCCCTCCTGACAAAGGCCAGTCTTATGAGGTGACCTGCTTTTCACCTCTGCTGCTTCACAAAGATTGTGTAGAAGATGCCTGCCTGGACCAAGGCAGACCCCAGGCCAGCAGCTGAATTGGTGTGATATGCAGTAAAAATGAGATCAATGTCTTACTGTATATGAAGAAAAATAAATAATAGAATAGTTTTCATTGGAAAAGACCTTTAAGATTACTAAGTGGATCCAACTGTTAACCTAACACTGCCAAGTCAACCACTAGGTTCTGAAGCAACACATCTACACATCTTTTAAATACCTCCAAGGATGGTGACTCTATCGCTTCCCTGTGCAGCCTGACCACGCTTTTGGTGAAGAAATTTTTCCTAATAGCCAATCTAAATATCCCCTGGCACATCTTGGTGTCATTTCCTCTTGATCTGTTGCTTGCTACTTGAGAGAAAAGACCAACCCTCATCTCATTACAGCCTCCTGTGAGTCAGTTGTAGAGAGTGACAAAGTTTACCCTCAGCCTCCTTTCCTCCAGCCAGATATATATATGAGATGGAAAAGAGATTTTGGACAGTTAAGACATTTCCTAAATATCTTTTCACATATTCTAGTAAATGAATAGGCTTCTCAGAATCAGCTTACTAACACTAAGCCAAGCAAAACCTGGTCTAAACAATTTAAATCTGGACTATTATACTATAGTAATATAAGTCGTTTTAGTTCTTTATCTTAATTAAAACAGAAAGATTTCATTGGTTTGGTTCTAACCTAGACAGGCTGGAGAGCTGGCTGGGGAGGAATTTCATGAAATACAACAAGGGCAAGTGTAGAGTCTTGCACCTGGGGAAGAACAACCCCATGTACCAGTACAGGTTGGGGGCTGACCTGCTGGAGAGTAGGGGAGGAGAAAGGGACCTGGGGGTCCTGGTGGACAGGAGGATGACCATGAGCCAGCAATGTGCCCTTGTAGCCAAGAAGGCCAATGGCATCCTGGGGTGTATTAGAAAGGGTCTGGTTAGTAGGTCAAGAGAGGTTCTCCTCCCCCTCTACTCTACCCTGGTTAGGCCGCATCTGGAGTATTGTGTCCAGTTTTGGGCCCATTAGTTCAAGAAGGACTGGACTTGTTCCTGTGTAACCTACTCTAGTGGATCCTGCTCTGGCAAGGGGTTGGACTAGATGATCTTTTGAGGTCACTTTCAACCCCTAATATTCTGTGATTCTGTGTGATTCTGTGAACTTTCTGATATAATCACTCATTGAAACCACTTGAGATCCAAGTCTTTTGCTTCATATATATTTGAAGTGAGTGTGGAACAAGAAACGTAAATAACAAAGAAATACAAATCAGTAAATTGTTAGAGAAAATAACCATATTTATATAGCAGTAATTATTTTAAACAGTAGTATGTACTCCCTAGACTAAAAGCATAAAATAGTATTTTTCACAATATATTCAGGTGGTTTTTTTTCTTCTTTCAGTTTGTAGCAGCTCCATTGACTTCAATAAATTGCTCTCATTTTGCACAAAAGTAATTGAGAGCAAAATTTGACCGAGTGATTTCAATGTTTCTTTAAATCTAAATTTATAGTAAAGTGCAAAAACTTGTTAATGATGAATTGTTTTGTTGCTAGGCAGTCTGGCCCTGATGGGCTGTTTAAAGTTTGATTTACTCTGCTGATCCATGACCTTTTTCTCTGACAAGTAATTTTTTATGATTATTTATATATATTATATAAACACGTAAAGGCTTCTGAGGTGACCAGGGCTTTATTGTGCTATTAGGCACTGTCCAAAGGAAATATCCTTATTCTGAAGAGCTCATTGTTTATGTAGCAGGCAGAGTTTTTCAGGGCACAGAGTGAAATTGAAGACTGAGCTTTAGCCCCCCTGAACTGCATTTTCCAGCATGCTGGGCATTCTGCTCTGTGTGGGAGGGATGAGGGGACTCAGTAGCCATCACTGCCTGCCCCACAGGGACACATGGGGTGAGAGGGGACTGGAAATCAAAATTTTTATCTGATCTTACTGAAAAAGAGAGAATTAAGGGGAGGAGATTCCAGTCTCTCCAATGTCCTCAACACAAGCTCTTGTGTGTACTGCAGAATTAGTTAAATTAGTTAAATCTGATTAATTTAGATGACATCGTTATTAGGAGGCAGAGAATAAAGATGCTCACAACCACACATAGTAATTAGGGAGATGATGTTAGCCTGAAAATACATTGGCATAGATGTTGTCCCACCATCACCTACCACAAACATTCATGACAAGTAGACATGGCCAGGGAATCACAACTCAGGAGTCTGTAATCTTTGAGGTTCCTGCCCTGTGCATTCTCCAGCCTGTCAGCTACTTACTGCAGAGCTGTTTGTGAGTGCTGGACATCCTGTGTGGGTATTAGAAAAGGAAAAGAAAGAGAAAGAAAAGAAAAAGGAAAAGGAAAAGGAAAAGGAAAAGAAAAAGAAAGAGAAAGAGAAAAAGGAAAAGAAAGAAAAAGGAAGAGAAAGAGAAAATGAAAGAGAAAAAGAAAAAGAAAAAAAAGAAAAAGACAAAGGAAAAGGAAAAGAAAAAGAAAAAAAGAAAAAGAAAAAAAAAGAGAAAGAGAAAAAGAAAAAGAAGAACAGCTGTGCAATATTTATTTTGAGAACAGAACAAGCTTGCAAATATTGATTTCCCAAAATGGTACAAGACAAAAAGGTCATATTTTCAGACCTTGAAACCTTGGTGCCTTGCTAAGGTTCTGTGGAACTATTTCACCCGAGGTGTTTGTGTTTCCTTAGCCAAATGCTGTTGCCTCATATCTCAAAGGGGTTGTGCTGCAAATGGCAAATGAAAACTGATTGCTGGATATCTGCCTGGCTGACAGGGCTCTGCAGGCAGAGCTGTGCATGAAAATGGTCAGCTATGGCATGGGCCACACCAGTTCATTGCAGCACCAGCTTGGGTTACAGACATGGCAGAAAGGCCACCCACCTCTGCTAAGCACAGGGATAACCATCACTTGAGGGGGGAAATCTGACAGGCTGATTCAGTACAAAATTTGTTAGAGCAAATCTCACTGTCTTCAGTACTCTGCCTTTTTACATATTATATCTTGCTTTTAGATGAGCTTTTGAGGTGTTAAATAACCCTAGTTTGGCTGAGCAGAGGCCAGTGCATCTGGACTTGTCAAGCCTTTTCTCTGCTTTCTGCTTTTTTGGCTCACCTTTCAAAGCAGACTTGCAGAGCATAATAATCTAAAACCACACAAGCACTTGCAAGTGTGAATCTCAGCTACAAGGCTTAGCTTTGCCTTGCCTGCTGCTTCACTTGAAGCATTATCAAACCAGAGTTTGCTCTTAATCTTACTTAGGATGATATAAATCAGAGATTATTCCACTGAGATCGATGTAAACTTCAGGTAAAGCTGATCTGAGTAATAAATATCTAGTCCCCAAACCTGAACAAAACAAATTGGGCTACTGACTGAATATGTCACTGTGAGTGCTCTGAGCTACAGATGCTGGAAAAAGCTCTTCAGCCTGTCCAGGTCTTCCCAGAGGGTGGCTCTTCCTTCCAAATGAAGTACTGAATATTCTAATGCAGGACTTTTACATACTTTTACCTCTTCCTCCCAAATGACATCCACTTTTTCTCCATCTCCCTCAGAGGTACAGAGTACTTCCACACTGTCCAGCTGTTCCCTGGGAGCACTAAGATTTGTGTTTACATTAATTCCTACTCTTTTGATTATGAGAAACTCTTACATTACTTATACAATTTTACCTGCCTTTACTATTATGAATACCCCAGGTAATCTTCATTCTGGGATTCCTTGTCTGAGGCCAATGGGACTGGTGGACATAAACAGATGCATAAAAATATGCAGGATTTAAGCCAAGGTTAGATGGCACCACTACACTGAGCCCTACACAAAGGAGGGGGAGGAACAGGTTTATATATAATTATTCAAAATGTGTAGGATTCTTAGGTCAACCTCTGTGTTGAACCTCGTTCAGTGCATCACACAATCCATCACTAAAGCTCTGTGGTCTTTCAACAAAGTTGTAAACATATACATCAAGATATGTGAAAGGGAAGAGAAAAGAACTATGATTGTGTCACACATTAAGTCCTCTGGAGAGAACACTGTCTACGTCACTTGCATCAGTGTGTGAGGATGTAAACAACAGCTTACAGCTGAATCTTTGCAATTGCCCTGGAGTGGGAGCATTGAAGATATGGGAGAAAATGTTGCTGTGTGTTCTTGATGTCCCCTGGATTTTTAATTTTTGGAGTAAAGCATAATTTAACCCACTACAGAGGCACTTTGCTGCTCTCCCTGAAGATAATGGTGAAACTCCTCAAGAACATTGGATGAGGACCAGGTTTATTATTCATGATGGCCAAGCATGAAAATACTTCAATGCCACCACTCATCAGCCAGAATGGGAGTCCAGAAACATGGATTTCAGTATAGTCTGAAGATGCCTGAAGAATTTTTGAGTCAATCAAAACACTTAATATTTCCCCATAAACTGCCTGAATGTTGAATGGCAGTTTTGTGGATGGTGTATTTATAATACCTGCACTGCATAAGCTTTGATGTCAGCATCCCATTTTGAAATCCTTGGCTTCTCTGTTAGTACAAAGAAAGCTGACTAAGATTTTGACCAAAAGTTTTCTGACACATGATATTAACACATTTCAGTCCTTATCTTTGCCAGTTATGACATGAGAAACACAAGCATTAGGCCATTAATGAGCACTTAGACCTGTAAAAAAAGCCATTTTGATCATGAAACAGTACTTGGAGAGCTGATGTGCCAGTACTGTTATTCTGACATGATGAAGTAATATAGAATATCTGTTTCATATTTTCATCTCTTGAACTTCACTTGGAAGGAAAGTGAAGAATGAAAGACTACAAAAATATAGATTGTAAACAAGACTGTATGAAGAACCTCAGAAAAGAAGAGTTAAAGTAAGCTGTTGAAACAGCTTGAAGTCATGCAAATCTCTATTGTTTCTTTATTCTCTATATATTAATTTATTTTTTTATGTTATTCCTGTAATTCAAACCTCAGTGGATGTTGTCTTAATACTTATGTTCCTAAATCCACTTTTTTAACCTCAAGCAACTTGGCTTCTTCCTCCTCCATAGTTTAAAACTTTCTAATGAAGATTCTGAAAGGAAAAAAAAAACACAACAAAACCACGTAAAAAGAGAGAGAAAAAATCTAATCTGCTCTCTTACTATAAATAAACCAACAGGCTAACACTGACAAAACTATTCACTGAGAAGTGAAAAAAAACAAACAACAGAGGTATTGATAACTGATTAATAAACAATTATTAATTATTATTTTTCAGCAGGGATAAAAATGAAGAGGCATCCACCCTGGTGGTGGCAAAATGATGTTCCAGATGATGAGCTACCTGCTAACTCAAAGTAGGGTCAGCTAGAGCAGATTGCTCAAAGAAAGCTGCATCTGGTTGGATTGTAATAATACTCAAGGATGGAGGCTTCACAATCTCTGACCAACCTGCTCCAATATATCTCACAGTAAAAGAACTTTCTCTTACTTTTTTGTGTTATTTCCTGTATTAGTTTCCACTGCCTCTTGTCACGTCAGTGCACAAAGCTGCAAAGAGTCTGACTGTCTTCCATACTGCTTCCCATCAGATATGCACATGGATGTGATCTCCCAGGTCCTCTCTTCTCCAGACTGAAGAATTCCAGCTCTTTTAGCCTTTCTTTGTACTTCAGATGCCTCCTTAGTCCCTTGTTCATTTTTGGGAGCCTTTACTGTACTTATTCCAGTGTGTCCATGTCATTGTCAGACTGGGGAGCCCAGCCTTGGATCTGGATGCAGTCCTGTGCCTAATCACTGTAGTCTGTCTATATTTCTTACTAAACTCTACTCCTATTTCTCTGTGATACAGTTTTCTAGTCACTGTACCTGGAGGTGTACGTATACATTTGCTAGTGATTTTCCAGCCAGACTATCCAGCAAGAGGGAGGTGACCACTACATGGAATGACTCAGGCTCTGAAGTTGGTGACCAATAAAATGGCCTAGGGTCCAGATCTGGAATGAAGATGAACTGAAAGCCCATATTAGCATTTAAGAGAGCTGTGAATTTGGTGTGTTTGTTAATGCAGAGAGTGAGGGTGTGTGCATGTTGACTGGTGGGTCCCTATAGTTCCGTGTTTGAAACTTGATTAGATGAGTAGCAGACTCAGATGAAAACCCCAGCTAAGGTGTAAAAATCTGAAGGTAACAAGAAAACTGTTGCAAGAGATTATAAGAAAAAATGTATGTAGTCCTGACAAATCCTGATGAAAGACATGAAAAGGCTGCCTATGTGAAGGGAGGAAATATTTTAGGTTATAATAGTATGTTGGCAATAATGGACATTTTAAAACAAATTTGAGAAATATTTGAGTAATGTTTTGATTGCTCCTACACTGGTCTTAGTTTGGAAAATAAGTCCTTCTATGAAGAAAAGTGCTAAAATTATAGTATACTAAATGTCATTGTTCTTAAGCAGTGATTTGGTTAACTGATTTACAGCTGCATGTATGGAGCATGTTCTAAATAAATTCAGAATCTGTAAGATATTTTATGACAGCTTAACTTTTTTAAAACAAGAAACTTCACCTCAAACTTTCATTTTGAAATCCCAAAAGAACTGGTCAACAAACTCTTTTTATTTTTATTTTTTTTTCTCCTTTCATTCCATGAGCAGTCTGAATATCTGCCACCCTGAGGCAGTGACAGATTTTCTATATAAAATTAAGATTACATATTTTGCCTAATATATTTCCGCAAAGACATTGTTTGTGTAATCTTGGTACAGTCTTTGTCCATGCTTTACGAGAATGGATATCTGTCTGGGGCAGAACATTTTTTCTATCCCTGTTTCTGAAACAACCCAATGTTGTGAGAGTTGTGGTGTGAGAGTTGGTTCATGTCTCCTGTTGTTGTCCAGAGGCAGAGCAGGCTCCTGCCAGCTTGTAAGAAATCACACAGACATTTCTCCCTCTGCTTCCCTGTTGAGCTTGTGCAGCTACCGGTGGTGCAGCCATTCTTGAGGGATTTGGAGTTGAAAGGGAGCAGGCAGTGCTTGGCAGGTTGGAAGGCTGACGTATTGGCTAATTAAATTCCTTGTAGGCTTTCCCTCCATGATAATGCTAAATCCAGGGATAAGTTGTCCTGGAAACAGATTTGGATACTGTTCTTCCGACCCTTGTTTTTACACTTATGATTAAAGGTACTTGAGTATGTAAAACACCAGCTGAAGTGGTTGGATTTATTTATTTATTTCACAGAAAGTAGTTCCCATATTAATTGATAATACAGTGCACTTTCATTTGAGTTTGAATAATAAAGCAATGTACTCACTCTTCAGAGCTCAGTTTTTAGCCAACAACATATATTATTCATTGTTTCAAAATGTAATAAAGATTCATACGTAGTATCTGCTTTCCAATTAAACTTTATGAGTGAGGATTGACTATGTTTATATTTTTTGGCTGTGCTTTTTAATTTTCTTCTAACGCCTCCCTGGGAATTCAAGAGGCATATACATCTTGAGTATTGAAATAGTGCAGTATATTTTATGGTTAAAATGTTATTAAAGAGATTTGTGGAACTATCAAATGTCATGACTGAAAGTAGGCATTGAACCTGCCTGATTTCTCCAGCAGACTTCATTGTTTGCAAATTCAGATGGAGCCAATGGCACTGCAGACAAGTGGCCTGGTCGTATTTTGTTTGAGTGGTGTCACTTGACTTGTTGAAGGATTCTTGGTATTCCTGCAGATTCAGTTACACTTTTATTCTTATTCAAGAGCAAAGACTGTGGCCACAGCCATTTCGTTTTTTTTGCTGCATGAAGTCAGCAAGGACTTTCCTTTTTCAGAGTACAAGTTGGTGGCCGTAGTGGAAGAAAAAGATCCAGATGAATGCAGATATGACATGTTATAAGGACTAAAGAGTCTTCAAACAAGGAAATGGAGGGGGTATCCATTTTGCAATGGCACAACTCAAATAAGGACATTCTAGTTGTCCATTCAAGCAAATGCGTCAGTGTGTCAAGTAGTGTTCAACATGGCTTAAGGCAGATGATAGTGGTTGTGGAACAGAGATACCCAGATCTCCCAATGCTAAGCAGTTTGCATGGCTGAGTGTGTTGTGAAGGCACTTCCATTTGGTCTTTCTGCAGCCAATACAGATGGAAAGGGCTGCTGACCTCCTAATGATTGTGATTTAGGTCCTTGAATTCCCTGAAGGGGTTTCTCTTTTTCCTGTGGCTACAGAGGAAGCCTAAGGAAATTTGAATAAAAATGTAGGCAATTAAGTTATATGGAGTATGACCCTCCTTTATAACTCCTTCAGTTCACCCAGAAAGAGTAAAAAGAACAGCAAGAATGCAATTTGAAGCACCCCTGCTATTTTCCTGTCTCTAATATGCAAACAGCAGAAAACATTTCTGAAGACACAGGTGGTTGACTGAACCAGACAGCTAGGAGATAACATACCTGCAGCTGGCTGGCAGCCCAGACTGTGATGCAATTGAGTGTGTCTAAATGGAGATATCCAGCAGGTTAAAGAGAAAAGATGCTCCTGTAAAACGTGAAAAAAAAAAAAATGTAGGAAAACATTTTCAAGAAACAAGTAAATAGGACTGTACACTTGGCAGAATGATAACAGGAAAAGGGAATCAAGAGTTGGATAGTCTTCTGGCTATGGGAGGCCACAGGCCAACTGGTGGTGGTAGGTATTGACATTGATCTATGAAGGTATAACCAAGAGAGCTCACAAAGCTTCTGAAGAAGGGAAACCAAAGTAAAGAAACAGCATTCTGGAAATGAGCAGCTCACTTGGTAAGAGGGGTAGGTTTTTGATCTTGTAGGTCACTGATTCTGTCACTAAGGAGACAAGGGAATGACAAACTCTAGATCCTCATCAGCTGAAGAGCAGCCAGTTTTCCGGGGAAGCAGGCTGTTACCAGAAGAAGTTAAATTAGTAACAAAATGGTTTAAAATGAGAACTCAGCATAATGCTCCAAGTACAGTGCAGTACTGCATGAGATATGCTTGAGTTCTTGTGCTGAAAGAAACAAAAGGATTTTAGTTTTAGCATCTAAGCTTGGAGAAATCAAACATAATTTTGAAAGATTAAGAGAAATAGATCCACAGATCTAGATAACCCAAAGATAGGGTTGTTTAGGTACAAATAATTTTTACTTGATTACATTTACAAGCAAAATAACAACTAAGACCAATAGACTAAAAAAGATACTTGAGGTTTTAAAACATTCTGTTTCACAGAAATGAAAACAATTAGGAGGTAAATCAGCTGGAAAAAAAGCCTATCAACAAACTGATGACTTATTATTGAGAATGGCTGCAAAACATTTCACTGGATGCTTCAAAAAGCCATGTTCTGACAGGGGGAACTGAAGACTTTGCCAGCTACAATAACAAACCAAAACAGTTAGAAGCTTGGGTCAGGGGGGAGGTGACAGGACTTTATAAAACAGTAAAAAGCTGTGGGGAATGGGTAGGAGAGAGAGTTGATACACATGGGTGTAAGCAGGTATCATGCATTCTGATCCAGCTTTGTGTAGTCTATCATCATATTTCTGTAGTTTTATACCACAGCAGTGAAACAGCAAGAGTAGTCAGCCACAGGTACAATTTAGGAAGATTCGTGATGAAGTTTCCACTGCAGAAAGATCAAGATTTCACTCGCTTTCTAATACCAAAGCTTTACTTCAGACAGGGTTAATTAAATGAGGTGTTACAGTTTTTCCATGTAGTTGGTAAGTTAAACATTGCAATGTTTTCTTTTGGCTTAACAATTTATTAATTCAGTCTCTAAACTTTCCTCAGGAATATCATAGGATAACTAAACTTCCTATGTAAGTTTATTAATAAAATAAATACTACTCCTGCAAAAACTATTCTTAAATGAAACCTTCTGAAAAGTTGCGTTTTGCCTCATGTGTCTCTGCCTTTGTGAAACAGCCATGATTTGATATGCCCACAGATCCTTCGACAGGACACCCTCAATTCTGCTTCTTCACAATAAACAAAGCACATAATGAGTAGCTGATTTACCAGCTTTTAGAAACTGCTTTTCCTCTTTGTTACTTTTATTTAGTGCAAACTCTTAAAGAACTGGGGAGGGACACTGCCAGCAGGAGACTTGAAGACAAAGTGAAGTAGAACAGGTCCAGAAGCAAGTGACAATGAGAAGGGAAGAAAAAGATGGTTGATGCAAGACACTTGGAGAAAGAAAAAAAGCATCAATTTTATGTTCTTATGTGTGTGTATGTAGAGTTGTTCCAGCTCCTTTTTTTAAAAAAAAATTATTATTTTTTCCTTTCTTTTTTCCCCAAGGGATCAAAGACATTGGAGGGCCCAGCACAACTTCATGGTCTGGTAGTGAGTTCATGGCTCATTACAGAAGAAAAGAAGAAACCACAAATACTAAGTAGAAGAACTAGAATAATTTTTCAGACTGGTTAGTTCTGTTTCCTGGGATGTGTGCATTTCTGGACTTTGCCATCCAGCCAACTCTGAACTTGGCTCAGAATCCACTGTGGAAAATGTTTGTACTCTAAGGTCTTTGGAGCAGAAATTTATTTCCGAAAACCTAAAATATCTAGAGTCTGTGATATCACAGGAAAACTGAGTTGTTGGAGGCATTAACAAAGATGAACATATAAATTATCCCTTCTTGTAAATTCAGTTTTATTTCAGTTACATGTTGTGCAGCCTGAATCTTGTGCACCTCTCTCCTGATGGCAATTTTTCTTAGTAAGGTTCTTAGCTTAGGTTATTGTCTGAGAAGTTTAGCAAAAAAGTGGACATCTAATAACTTGCTAAGACTTAACAGGAAAACAAACTGAGAGATACTTCTTCTCCAGGCTGTCAGACAGAGAGATAAGCATGCTGTTGTCTTGGAACTGCATCTTCTCTGTTTCAGTTGGGTTTGTACTTTTTAAAGAGATGGCCCAGTCTGTGCTATCAAAGTTACAAGGTGCCTTTGCAGCTGAAAACCAGCTGTGCTGTTTGCAAGAGCAGGGGAGGAGACATTACTGGGCTTTTGCAGACACTTTCATATTTCTGCTATGCAACAATAATACATCTTCTATGCTGCATCCACAGGGATGCATGTGCTTCTTTTAGGCACACTGAGATTCTGCAACATCCTCCATTTTCTCTCTTTGATAGTTGAAATCAGTCCTTCAGAGCTATTAGCTCAACTAATGACAACTGCCCAGCAAAGTGGCTGCCAGCAAATATTCAGTGTCTTAATAAAGATATCTCAAATAAAATGCAAGCCTGCAAAGTGTAGTAGCTGGCATTATGCTGCTTGTGCAACCCTTTTTATCCTCCTTCCCTTTTAATATTGAGCACTTGCAGTTAGGGAAGAAAGAAATCATCATGAACCTAGGTTGTAGCCTATTGGATAACTTCAGCTGCCCAGCCTTGTGGTTATGCTCTGTTTAAGGTGTTTCTGTTCTGTTGAAGGCAACCACACTAACCACCTGCCTCCTGGTGCCTGAAGGTATGAGACATATTGAGGCAGTAGAAATGGTGTCTGGTCCATGCCTGCTCTCCA
The DNA here is from genome assembly GCF_000747805.2 of Chaetura pelagica. Classification (NCBI taxonomy): domain Eukaryota; kingdom Metazoa; phylum Chordata; class Aves; order Apodiformes; family Apodidae; genus Chaetura; species Chaetura pelagica. The sequence goes on from NW_009954020.1 coordinate 92,838, forward strand.
GGTGAGGGTGCTGGGCCACCAAGGCAATTAATCTGGCTTGTGGTTCACTCCCTTTTTCCCCAAAGACCCTTTGGGTATCACCTCCTGGCTCCTCAGGGAAGGAGATGCATAATTGTATCGGCAGTGCCCTGATCTGGGCTCCTAGGCCCTCTCTGCTCTGAGGTTCCTTGGTCAGCCTCTCTCCTTGGACAAGAGTGGTCTTATGAAAAATGGTATCTGGGAACAGATTAAAGGAATTATCATCTCATTAATAATATTTCTCATGGGCTGTAGATTGATCAGCTATTAACAGTCAGAAGAGAAGGTTCTGGAGAGAAATGTAAACATGACAGGTACATAAAGTTCAGGAAACGTCTTACCAAATTAATTCAAATTGATGGTGTGACAATGCCCTCTTCCTCTCAGTCCAAAATGAGAGAACAGCAGTTCAGTGGTGGTGTGTTGCCCACCTTTAACTCACTAGGATGGTCACCACCATAGGGGGTTGTGTTACAAATAATTCACAACTTTTACAAACACTTTAATACACATGCCCTCTTAACCTTATGGCTATGTTTTCAGGCATGGTATTCTGCTTCCAGTTTCTCTTTATATAGGTACTCCTGCCATGTTTCTTTTATTTTATTTTATTTTTTTCCTAACCTTCTTACATTTGGGTGTTACATCTTTAATTACCTTTTTCAAGAAGTTTCAGTTCTTGTTCCTTTATTAGTAATCTCAAATCCCAAATTTAATCTCTGTGATAGTTCACTTCTTTTGCAGGCACAGTCATCTTTTTGCTTTTCTCTTCAGCAAGATCCTCATGCTTTTCACTCTTCTTTCCTTCTCTGCAGTTATGTTCCCCCATCAGCTCTTTCTTAGGAGCCTATTGTTTCTACTAAATCACTGTTTTGATTAAAACTGTCCTATCTGGGTGAGATTTTTGTACCTCAAAATGACATTTCCACATCACAAAAAGAAAAGCCTTCTTTTTTCTTTATATTAGCTTTCCAGTGATATTCAGTGAAGCCTCTATTCTGTCCTCTCCATCTTTTAATAGAATAATTGAATCATAGAATGTCTTGGAACCTCTAAAGGTCATCTAGTCCAACCCCCCTACAATAAGCAGGGGCATCTCACATTAAGACAGATTGCTCAGAGCCCCACCAAGACTGACCTTGAACGCCTGCAGGGACGGGGCCCCCACCACTCTCCAGGTAATGCATTCCAGTGATCCTCCAACCTCATATTAAAGAACTTTTTCCTAATGTCTGACCTAAATTTACCCTTTTCTAGCTTGAAACCATTACATCTTGTCCTTTACATACCCTAGTGAACAGGTCTTCCTCAGCCTTCTTATAGGCTCCTTTCAGGTATTGGAAGGTCACTATAAGGTCCCCCTGGAGTCTTATTCAGGCTGAATAGCCCCAACTCCCTCTGCCTCTCTTCATAAGAAGTATGCAACTGTGTGTGGTTTACTGGGCCTTACATTCTTTAACTCTGAGGCCCCTCTGTATGTTCCTGGCAGGATCATTGCATCAACCATCCACTATAGACATGAAAAAAACATTTGGTAACCAGCGTTCACTTAATCAGGACTCTCATCTCACTACCTGCACTAGCTAGGACAAAGAAACAGTAAAAATGAAAGGCAACAGGTAAGACAAGGATACACAGCCAGTGAAAGGAGTTAATTTTAATGTAACACAAAATTATTGCATGGCATACACTAGTACTAAAATGCTGTGATGATTAAATGGTTAGTCTCTTTTAATACAGGGGGGCTTGATGAATATTTGGAATACGAGGATTTAAAAATGGGAAATGAGAAGGAGAGTGAGATACTCAATAAAATCTCATAGGTAGGGGCACTGATCACCTTCCATATCTGAGCCCACTTCTTCCCACCAGGATCCAGCAGTGGCCATGTTCTCACCTAGTCTAGCCAGAAGGAGAAACTGGCACTGAAAACCCTCTGTGACTTCCAAGGTGACAACCTCTGCACCTCTTAAGGCCAGAAGGAAAATTCATGCAACTAAGGGCTTTAAACACCAGAGAAAGATCCTGGGTGGGGGTCTGGTGTCACTGGGTATCTGGTCTGGCATTGTCATTTGGATGTTTCTTCATGTAAAAAATATTAGCAAAGAGTATTTTTAAGGAGCCATAGGCTAGTAATCACTCCTTCTGGCAGTGTCTGTTAGAGACTGCTTGGAAAAATGTATGTACCATAAATGTATAGGTCAGTACATCCTCCTAACCTGGAGGAAGGCTTCTTGATCTGGACTTAATACTGAATCTTAATGTCTGATTTATCATGGCAGGTTCATTATTCCTGCATAGACATGTAAGTTGGTGGCTTTTAACTACTTTCTCATTCTGCAAAATAATTTCATTAAAAGTCTTTACTGCAGTTTCAGGAGGCAAATCCCTTCATACCATCAGTAGGTGCTCTTCTACTATCTAAAGGCTCTGCATTGTCTTTCCATTACCCTCAGACAGATGCCTAATGCTTATTTATTTCAAGAGGAGAGTTCAGAAGTGAGTGCAGCAAAATCAAGGTAGGGTTGACAGTTATGGCAGCTCTAAAAGCCACAGAGGGAACGAAGCATATCTAACTGACTGATTGTTATACATAAAAAACTTCAGCCATCATAGATTATTTGTCTGCAATTCCACTCTCATTTTTCACTAGTAATTGTTAGTGTTATTTGACATTCCATCTTCCAATTTGCTGTGGTAATGGACTCAATGCTGACAAACAAAGTGATGAAATACTGCTTATCTCAGCTTTATTTCTTCTCTGAATAAAACCCTGGTGGACAAAAATGTGTTGCACAGAAAACTTTATGATCATTCAGCATCTCAGCTCTTCTGAGCTGATCATAGAATCATAGAATGGTTTTGGTGAGAAGTGACCTGAAAGATCATCTTGTTCTAACACCCTGCATTGGCAGAAACACCTCCCACCAGACCAGGTTGCTCAAAGTCCCATCCATCCTGCCCTTGAACACTTCAGTGACAGGGCTTACACGGCTTCACTGGTCAACATGTTCTAGTCTCTCACCACTCCCACAAGAAAGAATTTCTTCCTAATATCTAATCTAAATCCACCCTCTTTTGGTTTGAAACCATTCCCCTTTGCCCTATTGCAACATGTCCTTATAAAAAGTCCTTCTTCATCTTTCCTGTAGGAAAAAGCTTTTCCCTCAAAGCCTTTTTTTTTTAATATTTTTTTTTACATTCCAGCAATATCAACTTTGCTAATTGGCTCAATATTTAGTGAACCCTCCACTATGGAGGGTGTCCTAGTCCAAGTGTAGCAGATCATTAGGTGTGTTCACACCTGAAAACTTGTGAGCCTCAAAGGTTCCTCAGGCATTTATCTTTGCATGCAAATTTTTGGGTCTGGGAATTGAGATATGTTCACCTGGTACTCTGGACCATGGCAGTGTTTGCACCTCGGTTAAGCCAGGAGGTTTTCCGTTATTGGATGAGGGTTGCAGAGATGTCAACCTCAGCTGCATACACTAGTGGTATAGATCCTGCTGCTTTATCAGAAGGGGAAGAATATGTAATTCTGACTGAAACTTTTATTAACATAGCCCAAATACAGCAAGATTTCTTAACATATTTTCTGGGAAGCTTTCTGAACTGTCACCAGTTAGAAGATTCCTCCAGAAGAGGAGAAAAGTAAAAGAAATGTCTGACAAGATAGAGTGTGTATTAATTTAGTTTTCTTGCACTTTACCTGCCTTAAATTATGAGTTGTAGGTTTTTACTCTTTATATCTGGAATGTAGTTAGTTGGCTTCTTTTCTGCCATAATGAATCCAAAGTGGCTGAGCACTGAATAATGCTGCATGTAAGGTCTGTATTGATGTTTCTTGAGCTTCAAGGGTGATTCTCTCTCTCTACTCTGCTCTTCTGAGACAGCATCTGGAATGTTGTGTACAGCTCTGGAGTCCTCAGCACCAGAAAGGCATGGAGCTGTTGGACAGGGTCCAGAGAAGGGCCACAAAGATGATCAAAGACCTGGAGCAGCTCTGCTGTGAAGACAGGCTGAGAGAGGTGGGGGTGGTAAGCCTGGAGAAGGGAAGGCTCCAGGGAGACCTTATAGCTCCTTCCAGTACTTTAAGGGGCTACAGGAAAGCTGGGGAGGCCAGGTTGGATGAGGCTTGTGCAGTCCGGCCTTGTGTGAGGTGTCCCTACTCACAGCAGGGAGGTTGGAACCTGATGATCTTTAAGGTGCCTTCCAACCTTAACAATTCTGATTCCAAGATTCACTTTTGCACAAAGTAATTAGGCTACAAGCAGCTGAATACTTACAAACTTTTTATAAAAAGAGACAATTTAGCAGAAAGGACCCTTCCAGACATTTTGATTTTTATTTCTGAATTCTATTTCTGAGGGATTTTTTTTTCCAGTTTTTTACTTCTTTTTTTTTTTTGTGGATTCTAGGCCAGTATTAAATGCCCTATTTCATTACTCCTTTGCTATGTGTGGATCTGAGGAGATCTGTGAATTGTGAGAGAACAGTCCCAACTTTGTGTCAAGCTGAGAACCTGTGCTATAATGTAATGAAAGGGTTTACATGAGATGCAGAAAAGAAGTGAATTATTCTACTTTGTCATCTTTCTACCTGTATCTCTCCAAAGTATATTTTAGTTTGGATTTAGGTGGACCAGAAAATTGAAGAAATCCTATCAGTTCTATGAAACTGACATAAATTCAGAAAAGCTGGACAAGGTAATTGGAAAGAATGTATAATGAAAGGAATGTTTATTCTTAATAGCTGAAGAGATTAGCATTTTTCTGTAATACTGTGAATTCATGCCTGATCTGCCAGAGATAGAAATATAACAGAAACATCTTGGTTCAGAGGATGCCTGCATATTTCTTACAGCTGCTTTTGATTGGAAATGTATTGAAATGTTGAAAGTTTAAAGATACACAATGCTCAGACACACACCCAACCATATCCAGTTCAGAAAGGTTTCTAGAGAGTTTTTCATTTTTTCAAGGATTAGCATAGAAGTTGCTCCCAGCATTTACCGCTGTTTTCATTCAATTTTAGTTGACACAATGTGTAAATTTACGCTAGACAGTCTCTGCACTGGCAAAGCTCAAGATATTTAATCTGCCTTTATTTTTTCTAGTCAGAAATACGTAGTTCAGTTATCTTCCCGTTTAATCAAATTATCATGTGATGTCACCAACATGTATGACATTTGCTTTAGTGTCAAAAGGTTTGATATTACATATTCTTAAACTCTACTTTGTTTGTTCATTGTTCATGTGTTGATTCTGGCTACTCATTAAGGTACCATTTCTCCTCATCTTCACTAAACACATTCCAAAAACTCTCAAGAAAATCTCCTGAGAGTAGACTTGGATAGCTCTATTTAGACATCCTTAGTTGTTAAAAGCTCTGCTGGGGCTAATGGAAATATTGGCTACTTGAGGACTCTAAATCCAGCCATTGTATTGTCAAAAATAAGAAAAGCTCAGAGCTTTCAGACCTGCATTGCTGAAATATTCTTAGTGTGGAAGTGAAGTCTGTATCTCTTAACAAGACAAAATCTTCACTAACAGAACTTAACTAACAGAAGCTTTTTTGCTTAAGGGTTGTTCTTAGCTTGACAACTCAGAAAGGAAGCTGCTGAGATACATAGCAGCCTGCCCCAGTGTTCTGCTTAAATTCCACAGCAACTCTTGCCCAAGGGTGGAGAGATAACTGAAGGACTGTGAGAAGGGAGGCAAGGGGCTTAGCTCACCACTGGTGACGAGACCTGTGTGTTCACCAGAGGAGCTTCTGATCTAGTTGAATGCTGGTTCCTGTTTATTATGGAAAACTTTCCACTTGTTATGAAATGACAGAAGTTAATTGAGAGGACTGCACAAGGGATGAGCAGAAAAGGGAAATTTAAAAGACCCACAAAAGTGTATGTGTGAAAAAGGTGAAAGTAGTGCAAAAGTCCATGGGAAGCATAAGATATGGGCAGATTTAAAAGTGCAAAGAGGAATTTTTCAGGTTGATAAGCTTCACAGGAGGAAAAGTAAATGTAATAATAACAGTAATATATTGCAAAATATTTTAATAGAGATGTGAGTTTGCTAGGTGGCCTGTTCAGTGGATAAGGAACTCACTCCATGGTTGCATCCAGAGGGTAGTGGTCAGTGGCTCGATGTCCAGATGGAAAACAGTGACAAGTGGTTTCCCTCAGGTGTCAGTGCTGGGACCTGTGTTGTTTAATATCTTCATTAACAATATTGACAATGGCATTGAAAGCCCCCTCAGCAAGTTTGCTGATGACACCAAGCTGGATGGTGCGGTAAATATGTCAGAGGGATGGGATGCCATCCAGAGGGATGTGGATAAGCTGGAGAAGTGGGCCCAGGTGAACCTCATGAGGTTCAACAAGGCCAAGTGCAGGGTCCTGCATCTGGACTGGGGCAACCAGAGATGTGAACACAGGCTGGGGGAAGACAAGCTAGAGAGCAGCCCAGCGGAAAAGGACCTGGGGGTACTAGTGAATCAAAAGCTGGACATGAGCTCATATGAGGACAGGCTGAGGGATTTGAGGTTGTACAGCCTGAAGAAGACAAGGAGGGGACCTTATAGCAACCTTCCATTACCTGAAAAATGCCTATAAGAAGGCTGGGGAAGACCTAGGGCATGTAACTATAGGTCAAGGGGTAATGATTTCAAGCTAGAGAAGGGTAGATTTAGTTCAGACATTAGGAAAAAGTTCCTTAATATGAGGACAGTGGATCAGTGGAACAGATTGTCTCGAGAGGTGCCAGGGGGCCGTCCCTGGAGACATGCAAGGTCAGGGCTTGATGGGGCTCTGAGTAATCTGTTCAAGTGTGAGATGTCCCTACTTATTGTAGGGGGGTTGGACTAGATGACCTTGTGAGGTCCTTTCCAACCCAAGACATTCTATGATTCTGTATTTCTATTTAAGTAATAATAAATGCTTAAAAATACCACATCAAATGTCATGAGCAACACTTGGAAAAAGAGAAAAAGAGGAGACTCCTTTAAGAATGAAAAGAGTTTTCCTCAGTTCTTTGCACACCAGGCATGTGTCAAACTCTCACAATCCTTTTGTTGTCCCTGAACATAGAGGGTTTGTGTTTGCTCTTTATAGACAATGCAGTATTGGTGAGCTCTGCAGCCTTACTCTCAGCAGTAGCTGTTCTTCCTCTGGCTCCAAAAGCGCTGCTGATTGAAAGCAATATGCTGTTAGAGACTGAGGAGAGAGGCATTATATCCACTGCTCAGTCCCATGGCAAAAAAATGTGCCTTGAAGGATGCTAAGAAAAAGTTAATTCACCTCTAACTTTTCACCTCAAGAGCTAAAAGTTGATCATATGCCTAGTTGTAATTTTCCACTGTAAATCTGTTTGCTTTCTAATTTTATCCACAAAGAAAACAAGTTTGGAGACGTCCTGGTCATTTGTTTTTATATTCATAGTGAAAGACACCACATCTTAAAAAGAAAGCATTAGTTTGGAAGTAAAACTCCATTCTATTTTTACAACTCTGTTTCTTCTAGACTTAGGAATTTCTAGCACTTAGTATGCAGCTTCAATTAAGAGCAACTAATCTCCACAAGCACTGCTTCACCTGAAATGGGGACTTCAATTAGTGGTTGGGAAGGAGTTGAAGGTAAAATCTAAGGGTTCAGCTCAGGACAATTTGAAATCAAGGGTAGAGGAAGTTCCCTTTAAATACGAGGAATTACTTCCTCATGGTGAGGGTGAAAAGGCACTGTAACAAGCTGCTTAGGAGGTTGTGGAGTCCCCTTATCTAGAGACATTCAAGATCTGCCTGAATGCAGTCCTGAGTAATGTGTTCTAGGGGATCCTGCTTTATTGGAGGAGTTAGACTGGATGATCTCTAGAGGTCCCTTCCAAATCTGACAATTCTGTGATTCTGTACCTTGAATTACCTGGTCTTCCTCAGTTATAGACCTAAACTCTCCTAGCTTGAACAAATTTTAGTCAAGACTTTGAGTCTTGTGAAAGAATGAACTCTAATATACTTACAAATCAGGATACATTAGAAGCATTGCACCTGTACTCATTTTCTGAAATGTTCTTGGTTTTCTTAGGCTTTAGTTTAGAAGTGATTTGTCCCAATTCTAGGTACTGGTGGTTAAATAAATTTTTTCTCTGTTTCTGCAATATTCACATGTTCAAAGCTCACGAGGCAGGTTCCCACCAATCTCAAGAGTCTTAAAGTAAAATTTTTCAGTTTTCTGTCTTGTTTCTGATCCTTTCAATTAAATTAATTGCATTTTTCTGGGGTGCAGCTTTGAAAAGTTAATTACAAGCTCCAAAAAAAAGAGAATAAACAAAGACAATTGAAGTAATGAAAAAAGACAAGAATTTGAAAAATTTTATCTCTCAGAGAAAAAAAAAGAAAAGACTGTAAGAAATAGAAGGCCAAGAGGAAATGGTTTGGGTTAGAGGTATATCTCGCTTTACCTTGGTGGAAAAATGAGACCTTTTTCACTGTGCTGAAAGCAAAAGACTTGGAGGGAAGCTTGTTTTTTACTTAAGTAGAATTTTATGAAAAAACCCAGAGATTACAAAATAGCCAGATACCTGTGGAATGAAGACTTGCCAATCCGATTTCAGACTCCATGTTTTTTCACTTACAGGGAACAAGTTTACCTAATAAAGTTGGAGACAGTCCAAAACAAAAGAATTTGCTTCTTGTCGTCGTATCTTAGACCTGTAATATTTTGGCTGCTCATGCCTGGTAGAAATCAGGGAACAGCTATCATATATCTTGCTATTACACATGCATAATTTACCTTAGGAAAGATAAGAATGTATGGATTTAATTTTTATCTGCTCATGGCAACAAAAAAACTTGTGCACACCCTGCCAACGTAATTTAAGAAGTGATAATAGGATTTTGCTTCTTTGGGGGAGGGAGGGGAGTCATCAAGACAGAAACACTAGAGAGCTGCAGTGATCCTCATTTCTAATCAGCAGAATTTAGACTCTTCAAACTTTAGCATGGAACCAGCCAGAGAATCTGACATTATCTGTGAAGAATGTTAGAAGAAGGATATGAACTTTTTATAAGGGCATGTAGTGATAGGACAAAGGGAAAGGATGTCAAGCTGAAAGGGTAGATTTAGATTAGACATTAGGAAGAAATTATGTCCTGTGAGGGTGGTGAGACACTGGCCTAGATTGCTCAGGGAAGCTGTGGAAGACCAATCCCTGGAATTGTTCTAGTCCAGGGTGGATGGGTCTTGAAGCAACCTGGTTTAGGGGGAGGGGTCCTGGTCTAGGGGGAGGTGTCTTTGCACATGGAATGGGGTTGGAACTAGATGATCCCTTCCAACCCAAATGATTCTGTGACGCTATGAACTTGAAATGTGCACTGAGAATCTTAAAACTTCCATTCTGCTGTGTGGTGCTGAGCGTTGCTTCTGCCATGTAACAGAGAAATCTTACGGCTTCCCTAAATGCTGCTAGATGGATGTTACAACCAAAACTTGCCAGAGTGCAAGTTATTGTGTCTGTGTCTGATCTCAACTCCAGCTGGGGGTTAGGAAGGAAAGCAGGTCAGCAACAGACAGCTCAGAGGTATACGAAAAAGTCAAGAGTGACAGCATTCCTCTGAGAGCACCATTTGCACAGGTATTAGGACACCTGATATGCTTCTTGTGGATGCATAGAATAATTTATGTTGGAAGGAATCTCTGCAGGTCCTCTAGCCTCACCTCCTACTCAAAGCAGGACCACCTGGATCAATTTGCTTGGTGGGAATCTAAGATCTCATTGCCGATGTAGAAGATTGTATGTGCTGCTGAAAGCCTGAGTTGGTTGGTTTGCTTTTCAGCATTGCTGCAGCTCCTTTGAATGACTTCTATTGGATTATGACGTGCTGCTAGTAAGACAGCTGTTCAGCATTTAGATAGCTTGGGCATGGATTGGTTCTCTTAAAAATCCTTTATAGGACTTTTATGAAAGTCTTTCTTCTGACCAAGCTGACATATGGCAATAAGTGTAAAGGTAGGAGTAAGAGTATAACCTTAATTTTCTTGGTAAAATAAGGAGGCACACACTGACTGTTTTTCACAATATCATCTTTTCTTTGACTCCACATTTTTATCAGGTCAAATGCACAGCATGAACCTTACACCAGGACACTCTGAGTTCTGGTTTTCTAGGGCTTTGCACATACAGAAAAATGAAAAATAAACACATGAAGGGCTGGAGTTCTAGATTTGAAAAACTTGGTTTTGTGTAGGCTTAAATACCAACTAAATCACTTTATCCAGACTACTCTTCAATTCAAATAAATTAAAAATACAAAGTTTAAAACCACAATTTTGTCACCTATTTTACCCATTGACGTTCATGGACCCCACAAACGTGATCTGGCAGCAATATTTTGTGTGAAGAAACTCCAAATTATCAGCTGCATGTTTGGGTTTTTTTCAGGATACATGAAAGACAAGGACAGAATTGCTACTTAACAAGAGGCTTCCTAATCTAGCTTCCTTAGAAGAATCTAGAAATATTTTCTAGGAAATGCTCTGACTTTAACAGATACATCTACTTTTGCAATACATCTATTTTGTATGCTTTTGCTTAGCATGTTCTGAGAGAAAGTAAATAAAATTTTCTGAAAAGGATCCTTCCAATTGCAAGGATGCCTTCCTTAAAAATTCTAAGTCAGTGAGCAAATGTAAAAGAAACAGTAGTTTTTACAGGGAGTTGTATAATGCATTGTAATCCCCAACTTGTTTAAACAAGAAGGGTTATATTTTTAATTCTAGTGTCATCCTTGCTTTCTGCATTATAGCCCCAATGAAAAGGATGAATAATTTAATTCTGCAGATAGTCACAAGATAATTTATCCTACAAGTATCTGTTGTCTCTTTAAAGCTTAGTTGAGTCAAACAGGAGCCGGAGCCTTCTGTGATTCATTACCATAAAAGTGGCAGTAATTTACCCTCTGTTTGCCCTCGGTGCTGAGGACCTTTCCACTGATTACAGGAGGAAACCTGTGCCATTCTGCACTTTCTGCTGCAGTTAGTCATTAATATATTTGGGCGATGGCTGGGACAGCATCACTCATGAGACATCAGAGAGGGCAGAAACCGAGACACCTGTAGGACATTACCAGTGTTGTACACGGGCCAGACCTTAAGACCTGGAGGAGCAGGGAGGGTGATGGGTAGAGTATTTGTTTTCTTTTTCTTTACTCAGGTGTTGGGGGAAACTGAAATTTTGGCTAGGGGAAAAAATGTTTCAAAAAATTGGAAGAAACTGGAAAGGCAGCAGGGTGTGGCTGCCATAGGCATGCTGGTGCTTACCATCTATTTCTCTCCATTTCAATTTTTCTTCACATATTCCTCTGCACTGTCTTTCTACATAAACGTTTACACACTGGAGCAGTGCCCCTTAGATGTGGGGAATGGGCAAGAGAAGGGACTCGGTTCTCACGCTGGTATGAATCTATAGCACTTCTAGTTATGACATTCAGTTACTCCACTTCAAACTGGAGCAATGAAATGCAGAATGTGGCCCATGACCACCAAAATATATCTGTCTATAAATAATTAACCTTACGTTTGTGCAAGTGACTAAGGTAGTCACTGTCTTTTGCTCTGTTCTGGGTGATAGAAACACCAGCTGGTGAATTTTTGTGTTATATACTCATGATAAATGTTAAACAAACAAATTACATATTACGGCCTCTGCTTAGGGACCTGCCTCTCTCCATTTGCTTTATAGAAAATTTGCATCCTTAACTTTGGCACAGTGCAGTCAGACACCTTCACTCATCAACAGTCTCTAGTGGGAAGTGTGAATTCCCCTCATCACTATGTTTGATGGTGGGGCTGAAGGACATTTACAAACTCTATTATACATAATGCATGATGATCAATGCTATCACTGTCCTCCAGCAAGGACACAGCATGGGAATGGAGAACCAAGCCATCAGTCCAAATTTATTTCTAGCTCCATGTGCTTGAGAGGTATTGTTCTGTCCCTCCTCACTTCTTCTCCAACAACATCATAGATATTTTTGTTTCATAAATCAGGTCTTTAATATGCCATTAAAAATGAGAGGCCAACATTGGTTGCCTTTATATTTTTTGAACTTTGCATTTTCTAGCTTTCCTGTGTGATCCTAAGGTCTAAAAACTTTATATTTTAAACAGGAAACATAAATTCTAATATAATTACAGGATGCTGGGGGCTGGAGTTTGAGGGAAAATACTGCATTCTGGTGCATTGGTGACATAATTAGAAAAGTCACCAACTGAGCTTCCAGCAGTGTAACACTCCTCTCAGCCTTCCTCAGCTCTGAGCAAGAAAACTCAGCAGCTCTGAGCCTGAAACCGCACATCCAGGGCTTTCCTTAGCTGTGCATGGCAGAAGGGCTGGAGCCCAGCAGTCATCTCTTCCTCTGTCCTGCAGCTGCAATTAGGGAAAGCATCGGCCGTGGCGGGGTACCCCTCTGGGGGGAAGGTCACTCCTGGACCCTGTCCACACTCATTTGCACAACTGCTGAGGGCCAGTGGCAGTGTGGCCCACTGGTCACTGGCATTTCCCTGGGGCAGGAGGCTGTATGCTATGAAGTGAAAAGATTTTAATTATGAACACTGTTGTGGGTTAACGCCAATGGGTAAGTAAACACCACACAGATGCTGATTCACTCCTCCCCCAAACCCAAATCCCAGTAGGATGGAGGAAGAGAAGAGGAAAAGAGAAAACTTGTGCATCAAGATTTTAAAAAAAAAAAAAAAAAAAGGCATTTAATAAGCATAGAAGAATGGAAGAAAAAAGCAAGCAAAACAAAATTATGCAAAATACTCCTGGTCTCCCACAGGTAGACTGATGCCCAGTCATTTCCTGAGCAAAAGATGGGTAACCTCCCTACATCCCCTTGTCTCTGGACTGTGACATGACCCCACCTGGAGTACTGTGGCCAATTCTGGAGGCCCCAACACAAGAAGGACATGGAGCTGTTGGAGGGAGCCCAGAGAAGGGCCACAACAATGACCCAAGGGCTGGAGCACCTCTCCTATGAATACAGGCTGAGACAGTTGGAGATGTTCAGCCTGGAGAAGATAAGGCTCCAGCAAGACCTTATAGTGGCCTTCCAGTATCTGAAGGAGCTACAGGAAAGCTGTGTAGGGACTTTCTACAAGGACATGTTGCAATAAGACAAAGAGTAATGTTTTCAAACTGAAAGAGGGTGGATTTAGATTAGGTATCAGGAAGAAGTTGTTTGCTGTGAGAGTGGTGAGAAACAGGAACAGGTTGCCCAGGTAGGCTGTGGAAACCCCATCCCTGGAAGTGTTCAAGGTCAGGATGCATGGGGCTTTGAGCAACCTGGTCTAGTGGGAGGTGTCCCTTCTAGCCCAAATCTTTCTATGATTCTATGTGGTATCTCTTCAGTTAGTAAAAGTCATCTGCCTGGTTGTGTCCCCTACAGGCCATTGCACATCCCCAGACTATTCAATGCAGGGCGGGTGAAGGAGAGTAAGGAAAAGAGGAGGCTCTGAACTGTTCAGTAACAGGTAAAATATGGGTATGTTATCAACATTGTTTCGTCACAGATCTAAACCACTGCACCATGTGAGCTGCTATGAAGAAAATTAACTCCATCCCAGTTAGACCCAGTACAAGCCCCTGTCTTTGAAAGGAAAAGGTTAATCCTGGACTACTGGTAGGAAGCATTAACAGTGATTTCAGCAGAGTTTAGTACCAGCTTGTTATTCTTTTCCATTTGTGTAACTCCTCTGAGCTACAGGAAAGGATTTGAATAAAAGAAAAGGCAAAGTAAACCCTCATCCTCCTGGGACAAAATGTTCCTGCTGTTTTCCTGCTCTTTTACTTCAAAGAAAGAGTTTCAGGAACAGCTACAGCACTGAGCATTATGAACCACCAGTGTACCTAATGTTATTCAACATAAAGTGTGTCAGGAGAAAGTAATCCAGGAATATCAGTCATTGTGCTGGGAGAGGGGAGTCAGCTGGGTTCTCAGTGCAATACATCATTCTCTGAACAAGTTTCAGGCAGACTCAAAAGTCTGTCAGTGTGTCCCTCCCAGGTTTGCTCACTGGCATGATTAAGCATGAGCTGGCACAGCTGTTGTGTGGTGCCTTTGTGTCATATTCCCCTGGAAATCCAGAGCCTTTGGGCAGTGGCACTTGAGTTTGGAGCAGCACCTGAATTTCCTGTTCTGTGTCAAGGTGAGGACTGTGTTCACAGAGTCTTATTCAGTGACTCCATCGCTCCAGACAAGGCTGCCTGGTTTGGGAGCAGGTGGGTTCTGTCATGGATGTTTTAAAGATGTATGGGGTCTTCTTCAGTGAGCCATTTGCCAGGATACTGGCTTGAGCTGTTGTTGAAGACTTTTAAAGGACAGAAGTGGAGTGAAGGAAGAATGTGAATATTTCCCAAAAAAGGTGTTTAGGGTTTTTTAAATGTGCACATGGGTGCATATAAGATACCTGCTGCAGTCAGTGGGGTGTTGTGATTGGGAGATTTGTCTCCTGTGGTACTACGGTCATGGGAACTGCCCATGGATCCATTACAGAAGTGAAAGGCAGTAGATTTGCTGCATTTTGGCACAGGATCCAGGCTCAGAGCCTCATTGCAACTGCTTGGCCCTCTCACAAGCTCTTCTTCACCACCCTTCTCAGATGTGAATATCCTTTTTGGTGTTATAAGGCAGACGATTAACATTTTGCTTGGCTCAAACTGAGCACCTGCTTTAATCAGAGTTAGGGCAGAAACAGGATCTTGCAAAGTCATCTGTGAGTGCATCAGGGAGGGTGTATGTGTGTGTAAAATTTTCATACCTGTCACATGAAACCTTTTGGTTTCATCTTTTTATTATCAGTACTTTGTATTATGAGGGCTCTTCTATAAGCATTGACTGCTGGGGCAATACTTACCATGGACTTTGCACAAACTAATGACCCATGACAAAGATGCTCCAGATGTTTCTCTGCATGGCATCCTTTAAAACTCATTCTTTTAGATAACAATATTGACAGTTAAAAATAGTAATTTTACCACAGAGAGGTCTGAATTTTAGAGGGTACCAATAAAAGGAGCAAACCCAATTGAGGAAACTTAATTCCTCATACTTGTCATGAGGCTGCACTTGCTGCATTTACACATGCCTGTGACCTCCCTCATTCTTCACAGGCAAAGAAACCCACAGCTAGGGACACTCAGAAAAAAAATTCTCTTCAAGAATCTGCTCTGTTAACAAGGAGAGAGACAGCATTTACTGTTTTCCTTAAATGAAAGTGGTGTTTCTTACATACACCGTAAAGGGTTGCTATCTCTTTTTCTAAAGAACATAAGAAACATGTATGCTACTTTATTTTAGTAAACAACTCCAGGTTTAATAAACCCTTCAAAGACTGTCAGGGCAAGGTAGAACGTGAGATGCCAGCAGCAGATGTTGGGAAAGCTGCAGAGAAGAAGCGATGTTTAGTAGAGAAGGTAGGAAAAGACAGTGATGAAAATAAATGGAAAGAAATTTGTCTCAACAAATGCTTGCCAAGAGCCTGACTTTTGTGGTGTGGACAAAAATTGCTGCTGACATTTTCTGTAATGAAGTTGCTTCTGATTTGTTCAAAGTTGCCATCTGCACTCTGGGTCATCCACTTTATTCCTGGGTTGGATGTACAGGACAGACCTCTACATCTGCAGGACCCTGGCATCCTCCTGCAAAACATACAGATTTGGGGCTGCCCACTTACTGCTGTAACAAGAAGATCCTGACTGAGAAAATCACCTTTGTGTATGAATCCTTCCCTCTGGCTTTCTTCTTTTTCCTTAACATTAGGGATTGTTTAAACATTTTTCTGAACATTAAAAACAGTGATTATGTCTCATCTCTCATTTTACTGTTCTGGCCGTATCTATAGGTGATGCAGTTTGGTATAGTTGATTGAAATCAAAGAAACTATCTCAATTTCCACCAAATGAGGAGGAACTAGGGCTTAAAATGCATGTTAATAATGAAACAGTCCTGTACAGAAAGTAGCTGTGGGTAATGAGGCAAGGATTACAACTAGAGATTTCAGAAGTGTATTTATGAGCCTTAAAGCCACATTTCTCATTGCTAGGAAAATAATATCTGTTCTGCACTTGTTAATACAATTATATCTCCTATTTCTGGAGAATTATCAAGTCCCAATGCATTTAGAAACTGCAGCATTGTTTTTTTTTTGTAAAGTTGAAAACTATATTTGATACATTCAGTGGTCCAAATCGCGCACTCTGTCTTTTGTTCTGATCTATTACCTGTCCTCTACGGACAATCATTGACCCATCAGTGTGAGTAATTTGTTTTGCTCTGGAAAATTTCAACCACTGCTAGGACTGACTAAGAGGAATTGTTGTTTCAGCAATAATCTCTATTGATGTGCTGTGTATTAAGCAATAAGCGGCTGCTTAAATTGATTAATCGTTGAAGTGGAGATGAGATTTTAAGGCAATTTCTAATTCTGTTCATTGCACTCACATTTTATTTTTTTTATTAAATATCACCTTTGTGGTGTTATGTTACAAGATGAATAGAATTATATTTTTTTTATCAGACTTCTCAGAGTCATACATTCATTTCTGAACATTTAGGATATTTAAAAAAATCTCTGATATAAGTAGGTCTATTTCCAAACATTCCCTGAAGAAGGAGAAAAGGATAACCTTGTCTTTTAAGATGTATTTGTCTGTAGTTTCTTGTGTGACAGCAGACACTTTTTTTTTTTTTTTTTCCACTTTGCAATATATAGGGCAAGGAGAATTGCCAGAGCAGGTCAGACCCAATGTTGATGAAGGCCAGCCTTCTGCAGCTGGCAGCAGACAGCACCAGCTGCTTCAAAGAAAGAAACAAGAAGTTTCACAGCTTGTGGCAATTTGAAAATTAACCTTTGAAAAATTTCCTCCCAGATTCAATGGGTGGAGATTTCATTTATGCCTGAAGACAGGAAGGTCTGCAAGTCTTCCTCTTTTCCCTTTCCCTTTCTTTCCCCTGTTTGCTACCATAAATCTGGCTGTTCTTCATAGTTGTATAAAATTCTGGATCTTTTTTATTCTTGTGATGCTCTTGGTCTTGATGATGTACCATGCCAAAGATTTTCACAGGTGAATTGAAATTGGTGTGAAACATTGTGTCCTTGTATCAATACAAAATATGTCTGTTGTGCTTTTAATAGTTTGTAGTGTCAGTGCCTGATTATTCACAACCTTTAGGCCACAGTGATTTGTCATTTGCTTGCTGTTATCCCTTTCCCCTTTTTACCTCTTGTGCTCTTAGAGTGTAAGTTCTTCAAAGCAGTCTCATGTCCTTTATTTTGCTTTTATGCACCTCTCAATTAATTGTGGACATCAGCTATTACAGAAGGGAAGCATACACTGATTCCTAGTTTAAGGTATTTCTAGGGGAATCCAACACTATTCAGGTCTTCTGGCCCTTATTTGACTAAATGTGAATAGAGCAGCAAAAAAACCCAAACAAAATTAACACCCACAAAATGTGTTACCATGTCACCTGATGACAGTGTATACCAAGGGTACAAGGTCTTCTGACACGTCAAAGACTTGAGGTAACTAGAGGAGTTATGGTATTCTGGTGGTCATGTTTCTTGCTGATGATTGATCATGAAAGTGCTGTCTTATTTGACTGTATGTCTTATGCTGACAGACTCCTTCCACTGAGTCTCCTGAAGCTGCTCCTGTTTGCACAATGCAAGGTGAGAAAGGGGCACATGGAAATGCTGTGTTGGTTGGAGAACAGGATTTCTTCCCTGCTTTCCTTTGTGGCTGATCTCTGAGCTTTCCAAATATATAGACTCTAAGGCTTTGAAGAACCACTGAACTTGACATCAATTTCTACATTCGCTCAAAGCCCTTCTGCTGAATTTGACTCAAAAGCAATAGGATTTACATTAAGACAAAACTGTACTTATTATCTCTTTGAAGGAGATTATAGATAGGTTTGCAACAGAGACTGCCTGTTTTTCTTTTACTTTTGTTTAAATCCTGATCAGCAGGAGTGGAGTTGGAAAGACCTACTGAGAGAGAAGAAAAAAACTCTTCACCATATGAATGAAGCATTTCACTGTTTTCATTTCCTCTATAGTATGTGCTTTGCTAAAGAGGTATTTTTATAGGGAGGCTTGAGTGGATGGAGTGAGGGTAAAAAACCAATCCTTAAATAGGATGGAAGCATAAGTTTCCATAATGTGGCCATTATAAACTAAATGCTCAACTCTGTGTGCTTCTTAACAGATGCCAGACTGCCACTACAGTTTAGGAAGAAAACTGGACCCCAAAGCAGCTCCTTTTTATGCAGGCAGGGATTCCTTGTAGCAACTCCTACATAAGAACATGTCTTTGTGTTTAATTTTGTGCAGTCCTAGTTGTTGGGTGCACTTGACATGGGTACACATGCACAATAAATATAGTGACTGTGTGTTGAGGGGAGGGATAAATATATGTGTCTAACCTTAGTTGGGACTTTGTGTATCAGATTACACAGTTCAAGCAGGACAACCACATTCTACCTGCTCTTCAAAGCCAGCTCTCAGTCTATATTACAATTCAAGGTAAATCAACGCCAGTCTTTTCACTACCTCTTCTAATCCAACACAAGTCAAAGTAAGGGCACGTTCCTGTACCAATGAAGTAACCGAGATTGGTTTCATTCCCTGTCAGTAGCAGTTCTGCCCTGCAAGTCCCATTACTTCAAGTATTCAAGAAATGGGTGCAATTTCAGATGAATCAGATGATGAGATTAGTATACTAACTTTCACAGAAGAGTTTCATGTTCACAGTCCAATAGATCTTGCTAGGTCTGGAGGAATTAAACAGAGGCAAGTTCATAGAATCACAGAATGGTAGGGTTAGAAGGCACCTTAAAGATCATCCAGTTCTAAGCTCACTGCATGGGCAGGGACACTTTTAACTAGACCAGGTTGCTCAAAGCCCCATCCAATCTGGCCTTGAACAGTTCCAGGAAGGGGGCATCCACAACCTCCCTGGGCAACCCCTTCCAGTGTCTCACCACCCTCACAGGAAAGAATTTATTCCTAAAATCTAATCTAAATCTCCCCTCCTCCAGTTTAAAACCATTACCCCTCATCATGTCACTACAAGCCCTGGTAAAAAGTCCCTCCACAACTTTCTTGTAGGCCCCCCGCAGGTACTGGAAGGACACTATTACGTCTCCTTGGTCCATCCATCAAGTTCTCATCCTTTCAATTTTGAGACCAGGATGTCATGCAGGACAGTGTTGAATGCTTTGGACCGGTTGAAATCCCAATCTGGCTCTGCAGACAGAAGGGAACATTAGCTTAACAGTAAAGGGAACATTATGGAAAGGTTTGGGGGGCCTTGGATTAGCCACAGGCTAATAACAGTTAACCCCAAACTGTGCTCTAAACATTTATCCCTTTTCAAATTCTCTGTGGGACCTATGCTTCAAAAAGTCATTGCATCAAACAATAAATATTTTTATTCAGTCTTGTCTTTTGACTACAAATTTCAGCTGAACAATGAGCTCTAAAGCTTAACTGAAGCAGCCCTCCCTACTTCAAAACCTTCAGTCAATTTGAGTGTTATTTATTGATGCAGAATTTAATTTCATGACTGGAGGAAGAGCATTCTTACTTAAGGGGGACCCACCTGCTAACCAGAAAGCACCACAATACATTAAACCAACATTGTTTTTGTAAATATGTATTAATGTATTCCTGTATTTAAACAAGCAGCAACATTTTTATCATGTGAATAAGCTGGTACTGTACATGACATTAAACAACACCTCCTGATGGGAATGCTAGAGAGGTAGGGAAATCAATAAAAACTTCATCCCTTTGATTGGCGAAAGGTTGATTTATTGTATTGACAGAAAAATTAAAAAGGAGAGTGCAGGGTGGTGAAAGGGGAGTCAGGTAGGCTGATACTAAATTATAAAACTAGGAATAATGAGATAAGTTAAACAGAGAGACCCTCATACTATGAATGTCTTGCATTTCAAAATAGTCTCCCCTAGCATAGTAAGGAACAGTTAGCTTATTAAACGACTAACTCAAAATGATTGGGAAAAAATGTTGAAAAATACACTGTAGGGAACAATTCCAGAGACAGACTGTTAGATGTTTCTCTTCATGGTCTGTGATTATCTGCTTTCATATTTTATTACTGATCTTCAAAAAGCAGAAGTGAGGTAAATGGAGTTTGTGCTTTTCAGTTACTCAGCTACAAAAGCTGAAAAAATCTATTTTGATTTCTTAATGACATTACTTGGGTGAAGAACATTGACATTTTCTTTAAAAAGGAGAGCAGGAGACACACATAAACTGAAAAGGCAAGGAATTGACAGCATATTAGCATAAACTCAGGAAGGAAGATCAAACACAGAATAGCACTGCTGTGACAGGAAGACCCCTTAGCCACCTCCAGCAATAAGGTATGTTTAATTGAGGGGGAATATTTTTTTTTTCTTGTACAACTTCCTGGAATTTCTAATTCATTTTGAGCAATATTTATTAAAATATTGGCTAAGGAGCTTTTTTTGGCATCTCTTTTGTTGCCTCTTTACTCTTAAGAGTTTAAAGAGGCAATTGCTGTTTTTGGATGCCATGGGTTTCTTCCTCCATTAAATGTTATCCCTCTTTTGTGATGGTGGTCATCTATGCATGCAAACACAATAAATCACACTTCTATCCACTATATACAGTCTATTATGCTGTAAGAATGGTCTATATAGTGGGAATAAACTTGACAATTGAGGCATTTGAAGTTTTTGGAGATTTAAATGCAAGAGTATGTTTCTGCTTCAGAAACAAGGGGAATAGTTATTAAGTTAGTACAGGTTCAAGCCTTGAGTTAGGAGAAGGAACTTAACACTCTTCCTTTCCCCCATCACTTTGTAGGGGACTTCAAATTGCTTTGCTGGAAATTTCTGGTTTGCATTGACTCCCATAGATCAAGCCCAACAGAAAAAATGGAAGTGAGATATGACCCAGGCAGAATTGCCTCCATTCACCTGGAAACCAGAACAGTTTTTCAAGACACTCAACAACTATCTTAAAAACTTTGCCTTTGTGTTGTTCAGTTTACTGAGATATGTGACAAAGTAGTCCAAGACTGCAGTAAGAACTCCAGTCCAGACAGTGAAATGGACCCACAGGACCCCCAAAAGACAGTGAGTTTTGATTAGCAGAAACTTGCTCCCACTTTGCCCTTTGTGAGAAAGAGTACCAGGCGGTGTGGGTTCAGGTTTGGTGGTTCAATGGTGAATAATGGTAACATATATTCCGATCTCAGACCCACATAAGCAGTGTGTTGGGTACAGTAGTCAGGTGCCTTTTCTTGCAGGTTAGACATGGAAACACAGAGGAGCTTTAGTGTGTACATAAAATTGCTAGTCCATCTGCACTACCTAAGGCTTACAAAACAGAAGACAGATGTCACAGAGAGATCAAAGACATTTAGACTAATTTTAAGCCTAAAAGCTTTAACAATGTTCTTTATCTCTAGATAAAGAAGATTCAGACTTAGTGCTTCTAACTATTCTTCCCTTCCTAAGCCTGTATGAATGTGGAGACTAATATATTTCAGATTATTGAAGAGAGCTCCTACTCAAACACAGACCTGATTATTTATGAGAGAAGTGGGTAATCAAATAAGTACCACTCTAGAGTAAGAAAAAATTAATTGTTTTGTTCCAGGCAGTGCTCTGCTGCTGCATGACCCTCTTGTCCCTTAGCTTGCAGGCCTTTGGAGCCGATGGTAATTCTCCATGTATATCAGATACACTTCCCAGCTGGGAAGCCCACTGGGGGACCTCTCACTACTGCTACTGCTGGGCTGCCAAGAGCATTATGAAACCCCTAAATGGCATATATTGAAACGTGGCTTAGACCCATCAGTAGATTATTTCCTTTTATGCTGCTAATCCTCCAGGATTTAGGGATGGCCAAGTGCTGGTGCTTTATCTGCCACCTATAAAAATGTGCATGGGGCTGAGAGGCACCAGATGTATGAGAAACCTGGGCAATGTTTGTTTTCTCCACTCCCTCCTCCTCTTCCCAGCTCTCAGGTAACACTGCCCACAACTCTTCCCGTCCTTCCCAAGGAAAACCCTGGGGTCACCATTCCT